>NW_021620869.1:6891812-6970660 GCF_004785775.1 Grammomys surdaster
GAGTGATAGTGAGTGATAGTGACAGTGATAGTGACAGTGATAGTGACTGTGATAGTAATAGTGATAGTAATAGTGAGTGATAGTGATAGTGTAGTAATAGTGAGTGATAGTGAGTGATAGTGAGTGATAGTGAGTGATAGTGATAGTGAGTGATAGTGATAGTGACTGTTTTTACTTGAAAGCAGTAGGCCAAGTGAGCATGTGAGATTTTACTTTTATTTACATAAAATCATTACACATGCTATCCTTGGCCTCCTAAGTTAAAACTCCTACGGACTCCTTCTCAATGCAGAGTCTTGAACTTTTGCTCTTTTAAAATGCCAATGACCCCCTCGCTGCCTGGGGAATGCACCTCAGGCTGAGACCTAGAAGATGGCCTTCAACACGCTCACACGTGCACAGTCTTCTGTGCCCCTGTAGGAACCACACACCTTATCTTAGTACAACTCCTTGTTCTCATTTGCTTTCATTTCCCCTGAAAAAACCATCCATGATGTGTGCAAGCTTGTTCCACAGGCTCACACCATGAAACATACATCCAGAACACAGAAAATGTAAACTCTGTGAGCCCCAATAACCAACATAGCCCGAGTGGACCACATAGCACTCCAAACATGGCACTGAGCCCAGGGGAGACAATGGGAGTCTGACTTCTCAACCACTGTCCACCCTGTGTACTCTCTGCCTCAACCCTTCAGTGTCAGTAAATTCTATTCTGCCCATTGTGGGTCCCAGATGTCTCCCTGCCTTCTTCCTCAGAGCTAGCTGGGAGCCTCTGCCCCCGTCTCCCTTTTCCTAAAGGCCCATCATAGCGTGACTCAATTACAGCTACGGTAAACAGCTATTCACTATGGATTCAGCTGTAATCACGTGCAATTATGTATACAACCTGTGTCAAGAGAAAAAGTCCAGGTCTTTATTTTGCAAAAGCTCCTGAGCCAGTGGAAAGAGAGACCTGAGATGGTGGTTTTTCTATTTTCAGCTGACTGGGTATTATTTCTGGGTGTCTGGAGTGTATTGCAGGGTAGGGTTTGTGTCTGCATTCCTGTAACTAGTAGAGACATTTCCTTCCCCAGGATGGATGAATATTATCTATCCCCAGGAGATCTGAGAAGGAAGAGAGACGTGGCTCTCTCCCTCCCCCCCTCTCTCTCTCCTTCCCTCCCCCCTCTCTCTGACTAGTGAGCTTCAACATTGACATTTTCTGGCCCCTAGACTGGTACTTGAGCCTTTCACCCTTGGTTCCTAAGATAGGACTCAGAGTGAAACTGCAAACCACCACAGCTGGTGGGTTGGTGGGACTTTGAGCCTAATAAATCCCATTCTAAAGACACTTTCCGTTGGCTCTAGAGAACCTTGCCACATGACCATCCACAGTGACCACAATACCTCACAGACAGGCTGCCAGGGTTGTCATCAAATCCATAGACTGGCTTCCAACCTCATACGAGGAAGAACTAGTAGACCGGAAACACAAGAAGATAGGGTATGCTTAGCTAGAGCTAAGAAATATTTCAACTAGGCAAGAAAATGAGAAGGAACAGATGCCTAGAGGGCATCTCAGGGTGTGCTGAAGAATGACGCTGTTCAGTCACGTAGTCCTCACTGGGTGCCTACAGCGTCCATACAGAACGAATGGAACAAACCAGCTGGACAGTGTCTCTCCCTCAAGAACTCCACAGCCCAGCCATGGGGCAGTCTAAACAGACCATGTTGAGGACCAACAACCACAGCCTCCCAGTCAGGACAGCAGATGGGGAACAGGTTACAGGTCTGTCAAGGTGCTAAAGTTTTTATTTAGCATGAGGTGACCTGTGGGTACCATGAGTAAAGGAGTTAGGAAGGAAGACGTTCTCAAGTTGGGATGTCGGGAGAGAGTGACTCTAAAGTTGGGCTCTGACAGGAGCATATGGGGTTGTGGGGGTGGCAGTGGTCAGAGACTTTAGGTAGGAGGGATGGTAAACACTGGTGGAAGCTAGGAATGGGGACATGAGCTATGCACAGAGAGTGCCACAGCGACATTTCAGAACCTCCCAGGCTACCTCGTCTAATCTCACCCCTCCAAGAAAACGAGGCCATTCTACAGACAAGAAAATCAACACAAGCTACTTGCATGATCTCCTCAGTCACAGAAGCTCCCACTGAAGGCAACTTGTCCTATCACTGAAAGAAACTCTACAGTTTCTTCTGGAAGATCTTCCAAGATATGAAAAAAGGAGAGGGAAGTCCATGAGGAGGGAGCTTAACACTAGCAGTCTGGTCTTCTTCCCAGGGTATGGAGCACTTGGGTGTCTAGTGGTCAGCTCCTCCTGGGGGGACATGCTTCTGAGCACAAGGCAAGAGGGCTCTGGGGCAACTGCCATGACACGTATGCCCAGGCAGCTGCCCTGAAGTGAGATAGGCAGGGGATGTCACACAATGAACATGCAGAGGTAAGGTAGGGCTACTGAATCCCCAGTACACTGGATCAGGACACTGGGCAGGACAATCAGTGGTGATCCACCCTGGATCCTAGGGGTATGTCTCTCAGCATGATGGAGACATTGCTGACGCTCGCTGGCTGGCATAATGTGGCCCATGTTCTAGAAAATTCTGTGTGATCTCCTGATCTGAGTACTTTACATTGTATGTGCTGTGCAGGTATGAATGCAGTGCTAGGGGTCAAACCCAGCATCTCAGACATGTTGGACAAGTGCTCCACCCCGAGCGTCATTAGTTCAGCCCAGATCTGTATCTGTGTGTGTGTGTGTGTGTGTGTGTGTGTGTGTGTTTACTGGTTCTTTGTGAATTCCACACACCATGTACCCAGTCTCACTCATCTTTCCCTCCCCTCATACCTGCTCTCCACCCTTGAAACCTCCCCCCAACAGAGAAAAAACTCTTTCTGTGGAAGCCATAGTGTGTCACAGTGTGTCCCACAGTATACCCCTTTGTCCACACTTCTTTGCTTGCAAACGTTCATCACAATGACTCATTGGTCTGGTACCAGGCCTCTGGGTTCTGCTGCTGTATCAATACTGGGACCTCACTAGGACTCCTCTTAGATATCCTGTTGTTGCCCTGTGTTATGGAGATCCTGCAGTTTTGAATCTGTAGGAGTGACCCCTTCATGCACTCTAGTGGCTCATTGCTGGGGTAGATATTGGGAAGGATTCATTCAAAGCCCTGGATCTGAACTAGTCAGCTCAAAGGCTCTCTTACTCTCATGTCCTCTGGGCAGCTCACCACCAACCCCTGCAACCAGGGCCAGCTCTGCTCTGCTGCCCAGGTGAGATTCAGGGCCCACTCTCCCAAGTGTTGCAGTTTGTGAAGGACATGGTCGGTTCTCCCACTCTTATGACCCTGGGCCAGCTCTCCTGCCTGCCATAGATAGTGAGGGATGAGGAAGAGATGAGGGCATCTCTCCCGCATCCCTCACTCATCTGTGCCACTACCCAGTAGACAAGAGGCAGGACTGGCTCTCCCATCCTCACACCCTTGGGGCTGGCTCACCTGCAAGGCCCCACCCCCACCCCCACCCCATACAGGGCCAGCTCTACTGTGCTGTCCAGGTGAGATACAGGGCCTGCTCTCCAGAACGCTGCAGCAACTGAGAGGCATGGTTAGCTCTCCTGCTCTGATGATCTCTGGCCAGTTCTGACTGCTGTAGGTGGCAAGGGCTGGGAGAGGGTGGGGGAGCAACTCTCTCTCGATCATGTCACTGCAAGTCAGACAGGTGACAGACAAGTGGTGGAGCCTGCTCCCCCAAGCTCACACACTCAGGGTGCACTCACCTGCACACACACACACACACACACACACACACATCTGCTATCAAGATCCACTCTACTGCTCTGCCCTGGCAAGGTGCAGGGCCCGTTCGTTCTCCCGAGCACTGAAGCTGGTGGGGGCAGGGATGGCCCTCCTGCTCTGATGATCTCCGGGCCAGCTCTTCTGCCTGCTGCAGGTGGTGAGAGGCAAGATTGGGGAAAGCAATATCTCTTTCTCATTCATGCCACCACACAGGAGACAAATGGTAGGGCCTACACTGGTATCCTGGGGGCTAGCTCGCCCACAACTCCCACAACATATGGGTCATTCTCCTGAATACTGCAGCTGGCTAGGGGCACGGCCAGTTCACCCACTCTCATGCTTCCAAGGGAAGGCTTTCCCATGATGCCCAGATGAGGAGTTGAACCAGTTCTGCAAATCCCTCAGATTTCAACATGTCTCTGGTGAGCAGCCCAGACCAGGAACATCTATCTGCCTGGCCTTTGGTGGACCGTAGACTCAGATATGCATCCCCACCCCGGGGCAGCACAGGCCACAGTCCCACCATGCTCCTGAGTGACATCACTGGCTACTCATATTAGGTTGTTCCTCACTACCCCTGAGACTCCAGCTCTGCCTCTCTTTATTGTGCCCGCATCCTTCTGTTTCTCTGTCTCTTCCATTTCTCTACCACTATTTACTCCTTTTAGTGGTACAGAGGTCTCTGAGTGTCAGGGGTCATCTTAGGAGTGGTCTCGGGAGTGCTATGCCTCAGTCTCCCATTATGGCACTGGGAAGGTGTAATCTCTGGCATGGTCTGCTCCACCAGGCCTCTGTGGTGCTGGACTTCTGATCATCACAGGCTAGTTCCTTATCCAGACCCCATGACAGTGGTCTGGTGGTCACTGGAGCTTGCTTCTCGCCAGGTGTGCTTAAGTGGCCTCATGAGAGGATCATGTATCGTCTCCCACCTGGGGCCCTCAGTACCAGGTGGGCTGGTTCTAATCTCCAGCTTGCTCTCTGTCCTTCGTGTTCATCGGGACTACATGATGCGTTGCTAGCTTTTTTTTTCATGAAATGTTAGGCTACTAATCATTCAGATGTTCATAGGTCAGAACACTGATCATAGACATAGTCTCTCTCCTCTCTGCCACCCATTGACACATATGTGACACAGCAACCACGCCTGCAAGGCTTCTAAGGACAGGTGTATATTATCTTTAAAAAGCACTTGTCCTGTCTCACAAGTTTGAAGGGTCCCTCAACCCTCTAAGTCATTCTGTTTCAGCTGCTTTCTCTTCTGCATTCACCAACATTCCCAACAACTTCAAATGCCCCCCCCCACTGCCTGATGCCTACCAGGCACTCTTTTTCTGGTTCCCCCCCACCCCCGTTCTGTTCCTTGAGGCATTTCTACACTGCAAACAGCAGATGGTCTCCTTGAGGGGAGTTCAGAGGAAGCCAATCTTCTCATTACCACAGCAAGGCCACAGTCTGAGAGACCTCTCTCTCCCCTACCCTGGGTAGGAGTCCCAGGTGAGAACCTAACCCAGCAATTAGTTAATGTCCTTTTGGTGTTGACCCTCTGTCTCAGATCTCCTTCTTCTACCTGAGTAGATTATAAAATGGTAAAAATCACAGCCTGCCAGTCTCTCCCAATGATTTTAAGCCATCTTCTTCCCAATAAGGTGTTCATAGAACAGTTCACACTTAAGAACATGTTCGTGTATGAGGAGTGAGGGGACCTTGACAAAACAAGACTTCTGTAGGAAAAAATGAAAACTGACAAAACACCCTGGTCCTGTTGGTGTGGACTTTTTGCCCATATCCAACTGGACCCCAACTAGCTGAGTTGCAAAGGCATCTGCTCAGGTAAATGGGGCAGCCCACCGAAAACTGAAAATTTTTTCTCAGGAGAATAAAGGCCAGTGTCCTCATGGCTGGATCAGAGAGCAGAGAAATATAACAAGAGATTGAGAAAGTACAGGCCCACTTGACTTCTGAGCAGTTTGTTTTTGAGACAGAGACTGTAGGCATCAAATGTCTCCTCCATGACAACCACACGACCAGTCTCCTGTGGACCACAAAGAAGCAGGTGGATGAAGACACATTTCCCTGATTCCTCCTGGTGTTGGGGTGGACTGTCCCTGTGGAGCAGAAGGACTCAGGAAGGCTAGCAGAGACATATCTATATCCAGCAGTTTTAGTCCCATTCTGGGCACAGGTGTCTCTATGGTGGATGAAAGACATCCATGTTAGCCCAGGGAGATCTGCTAGGCTGCTAAGAAGCCTACATCCGAACCCCTGTAACCTCTCAAAACACTGGTGACACAGTGGGGTGTGTGGTTTTCAGTCAGTGAAGCTACACACCCTTAGGTTAAATGGGTGCCTAAACAAACAACACCTACTATGGTGGCTTTGAACTCTTGATCTCTAGCTGGTGATGTTTGGGGGAAGTGGGTGGTCTGGATGGGAAATGCACAGGCCCACGTTGAGATTAAAATTCCCTTGCCACTCCAAGTTTGCTCTCAGTGAATTGAGTGTACGGTTTAAGATGTGAATTTTCAGCTCCTGTCACCATGCCTGCTGCCATGCCTCCTCGCCATGACAGACTCTTACCTGTGTAGAACCACAAGCCCAAAGAAACTCTTCTAGAGGTTTTGATCAGGGTGTTTTGTCACAGTAACAGAAAAGTAGTTAAAACACCTACCAAAAAGTGGACCACAGCATCTAAATCTCTTGATGCCAACTATGACTACAGTTCACCTGTTTCTATGTGCACTCAGTGTGGGCCCGTTATCATCCCTGTAACTCAAACCCCTTTAGAAATGACCATAACTCAGCAAAGAATGATTTTTATTTTTTACTCTCTAGAATGCCACACATAAACATGACTATTCCTCCATGGTTTAATGCACTCACTCTGAAGCCATGATGCAGGAGCCTCTGGGGTCGTGCACAAGTCTACAGACGGTTAGTACCAGACCAACAGATGTAGCACCTTTGATTTGACAAATGAGTTCTTTTCAGGAGCTACAGTTAGAAATAGTGACGTCACATGAGCACACACCTGGCAGAGTAATCATGAGAGCCAACTCTAAATCTTCTTCAGGGTCAACAGGAGCATTCTGTGGACAGAGACTGTGTTCTTAAGCTAGTGGAGACATGATGTGGCAATATGAAAATGTGAACACACTGATTAACTGGGGGTTGGCAGATAGACTACGGTAAGTCTTGTTTGCTTCTTTTAGTCCAGTTCCTTACTTGAGTTGAAGGTAAGGCTCTGATGGTTTTTCTGTCTGAACAGTTTGTATGCTGTCTTACCTTTTATTTCTTACAAGTCCCTATGGAGAGGACAGACCCTTCCTCCTGGTGGTTTTAGACATGGCAAGCACCTTGGTCATCAGGGTAAAATGGAAGTGGAATGCTTTCACCAGCAGAGCAATGTAAACTTTCCACCCATTGGCCATTTTCATTATGTAAATGTGTCCCGTCCACTCCCTGCTTCTGAAACCCCTGTGAGGCCAGGGTGGGTTTAAAAAGGCAGGCAGCCTTTGTTTCTGCCCCTCTCTTGCTGACATTTGCAAGGCGTGAGTAGCCAGACCAAATAAAAAAGACTTTTCACTTTTAACATTCTTAATTATGAGTGCTAAAGCGGCCTTACGCCTCCTCAGCTGAGCTCTTTTGAGCAGATACCACAACTCCAGAGAAGGGCAGGGGTGGAGTGTTCAAGCAGCTCATCACTCGAAGTCTGTACCGACACCCGCATGCTCCACAGTGCGTAAACGAGAGTGTTGGCGTCTTCCTAAAGTGAGAGTTAAGTAGAATCTGTCTTACTAGAGAGAGCTCCATTTATACATAAGTTACTAAGTCCTATTTTGCTATACATTGATGAAAAAAGCCTTGCAAGTGGCTTGATAATCAACAGATATTCCAAAGAATCTAATATCCTAGGTAGGAGATTTCTTGATGCTGTTAATGTAGAGAGAAGGCATGCACAAAGACATTCATTTCAACGGCCAGGAGGACTCAGCTGTCGATGACCTACATTGTGGAAATGGCTAGAGGTTTGAATATTACTGAATTACTGATAATGCTTGTAAAGATTGTGAGAAAAACACCCCTGATAAAATAGTTGATGAAAAGGCCTATAGAAAACTGTATGTGCAGATGATGTCATGTAAGATTTTTTTTTAAAGTGAAGTGTAGCATGCATAGAAAAGGCTGAAATTGAGCAAACAGAGGAAGTGTGAGCGAGGACTACAGGAGAGGGAGGCTGTTTATATATATTTATGCCCTCTGTGCCCTCTCACCTCCTGTGAGATCCATTTGCTAGTTTCAATGGGGAAGTAATGAGAGAGTGGAGGAGGGGCACACTCCCAAAAACAAAAGGAGCAAGGTAAGCCCCTCAAGGGTTCCTTCTGGGTGGTCCCTTCAGCAGGAGCCCTGGTGAGCCCCAGAAAAAAAGAAGTCACAGCCTCAATGTCCCCCAGCAACCCTCCCACCGTCCACCCATGTTTGAGATGTGAGAAAGGAGAGGATGCCCTATAGTATTTTAGAATTTGACCTGATTTTTCTTTGGGATAAGGTAGGACTCTGACAATATGTAGATCAGTTCATCATACAATGCAGAAAAAGGGACAGTAGGGAATAAACACAATAGTAATATAGGTATAAAATCAGAGCCAAAGTCATAGTCATGGGAGGCACACAAGGCAAAGGTGGGAAAGGTGTGTCAACACTTAAGCCGACAGCATCAGTACAAGGCTCTGAGATGCAAGAAAGCACAGGCACCTTTACAGAGGAACACAGTCCTTTGCATCTCTCCTCATGTGCACAATCCTCTGTACACTATGCTCTCGAGGGTGACTATGAGTCATCCACTCTGTGCTCAGGAACCTGAAAATGTCTCCTTTAGAAGTCAATAGCAGTACTGTCCATCAGTGACCCATGAGCCTCCAAATCCAGGTGTTTGGTTTGACCTGTGAAAACAAAGAAGATGCTGAATTATTATTATTAATAATAAAGTTATAGATTAATTAGTAAAAATGATTAATAAATTTAATAAATTTACCACCTCCTCTCTTGTTTCAAAATATACTGGGAAGAGGTCTGGGCATGCTACCAAAATGTTAGCCTGTTACATTAGCCATGCTTGTCTGGGAGTCCGCCCCTGTGAGCTGTGTGAGGTTCTCTGAGCAAAGCCCAACTCATCTCATCTAAGTAAAGTCTCAGAGAGCCAAGAAGGACTTTATTTGTTCAGTGGTTGCTACACAAAATCAGAAATGAATAGATAACCAAGTAGAAAACCCAAACATTTATCAAAATGTAGTTTTCAAATGACTCAAAATGGCAATCAAAAGCTTTCTTTTTCAGAAACTGAAACAATGTGGCCAGATCGTTCTCTGGAAAACAGGCCATCTCCAGGGACCTTCCTTCCCCTCATAGTGCTTGGAGAGGCTGCTCACTCCTGATACAAAGTAGGGAAAGAAAATGCTTGCCCTGGAGCCTTAATTCCAGGCATAGAATAAGGAAAAAAAATAAAACAGATCCAAGTGACTGGACCAAAGGCTGACATCCGAATAAAGATGGGAGCCATGCTAAATGCCTCTTCCCGCCCCACCCCTAACTCTGCCAGTGCTCACTCCCCTGAGGTAGACATTCTCTGCCCTGTCATACCATCCCAGGGAAAGGTGACAACCCTGACCCTAGAGAAAGAAGCACTGGGAGACGCAGGAAAACTAGAGTCTGAGACACATAGGGCAAGTTGCCAGTAAAACTGAACTTTTTAAGAATTTGCCTAGAGGTAAAAAGCATGCAAAAATGACATTTGATAAACTCAGTGTTTCTAAGCATGTACTGGGTGAAATTCATGGGGCATATATTTAATGTGTGTGTGTGTGTGTTAGAGTATATACTAGTATGTGGTAGTGTATGCACCAATGTACGTGCTAGTGTTTGTTATTTGGTGTGTGCATGTTAATGTGTGTTAGTATGTTTTTCAGTGTATGTTAGTATGTCATTGTATATGTGGTAGTACATGTCAGTGTATTAGTGTATGTGTTAATCTTTGTGTTTGTGTAATGTTGGTGTGTCTCAGTAAGTGTATTGGTGTATATGTGAGTGTATAGGTCAGTGTATTAGTGTGTCAATATGTTAGTGTGTTATCAGTGTATGTTAGCATGTGTCTGTGTGTTAGTATGTGTCAGCATGTATTAGAGTGTGTCTGTGTGTGTCTGTGTGTGTGTGTAGCTATGCATGTGGAAGTTAGAGGACAGCCTCAGGTGTTGTTCCTCAGATGCTGTTACTTTTTTTTGGCACAGTGTCTCTCACAGACTACAGCTCTCTGATTTGGCCAGCCAGCAAACTCAGAAACAGCATCATAAGGGCATCTGCCACAGCTAGCTTTGACACTTGTTTTCTTACATTCTTTTTCCACCCTGTCTTTTTCACACAGCAGCACATGGTACACATACTGTTCATCTCCTCACACATGCTACCCATACCATGCACACACACGTGTGTGTATACACACACATACACACACACACATACATGCAGATTGGTGCATATACTGTGCATACACCAGCATATGATACACACACTGTGCACACACAAGCACATGATACACACACTGTGCACACACCAGCACATGGTGCACACACCAGCACATGATACACACACTGTACACACACAAGCACATGATACACACACTGTGCACACACCAGCACATGGTGCACACATGCAAGAGTAATGTCACATCCTTGCAAATCATTTTTATTTACCCTTTCATTAACTCTAAGCATATTAACAAAGGCCAAAGCTAAGTGCAGGGTAGATGGGTAGGAGGCCAGTCCCTTTGCCCATTTCACAGTCAAATAGCTGAAAGGAAGAGGAGATCAGAACATCCTGGGTAAATGTATCAATATGGATTTGAGAATTTTCTGATTACTTTTACTCTTTAATCACATTTATACTTATTTTTATCATTTGAATTGTTTTGTCTGTTTCCCTTTTTTAGCTCATAGATGAAGAAAAACGGTTTCAAAAGCCAAAGCACTGTTTATTTTAAACTTTTAAAAAAATGTAAAAATTAAATATCATTGTGAAGGTATTGAAAAGGGCTCCTCCTGAGTACTCAAGAGCAGACATCTGCAGCATATCCAGAAAGTACCACTCAGCTTTCAGAGTCTGACAGGCATAAGGCTTCCACAGTGGAGCCTATAGCTGTGAGCTGTGCCTGCCAGGACTTAAGGAACACAAACGGAAGGTCACAGACACGAAGACACCAGGATTTCCCTGCAGCACGATCACTACGCAGAGGGAAATCCTACAGTCCAAGTACTCACTGCAGGCAAAGGTCAGGGCGAAGGGCCACACAGGAGGTCAGTGCCAGAGAGCAGCACAGGGGACAAGCTTAAAGGCCAGTGTGAGAGGCAGGTCAAGAGGCCAGTGTGAGGGACCAGAGAGAGGGGTCAGTGCTAGACATCAACATGAGGCGTAGCATTAGGGGCAGTGGGAGAGGTCAGGCCAAGTGGCCAGCACATCGTAGTCCTAACCATACTGATCACCTTCTGCTGTGCTCAAGCCAGATGGAGAAGGGAACTCTTGTCTGTTTCTATTCCTCACAGTTTGCTAGTTTCCTTGTAGACCAATAGAACACCCATAGCTGTGCCTCCCTCCCCATCCCCACCTCCCCATGCTCCTAAAATTTTCAGCATTTGGTCTCAAGATTTGGACAGATTCTGGGAAAACATGTTCAAAGCAAATGGTGAGATGCTGGAGCAAAGCCTTGAGTTCAGCTTTGCCAATTAATGGAATTATGTGTTATTGGGCTAACGAGCTATTGTTAAAAGTCTCCGCTCCACCCTCTTCCCTGGAACATTTTCAGAAAGTAGAAAGATGCTCAGTACACATCAGCCTACCCCACAGCAACAGACATAAGAACCCACAAGAATAAGGAACGGTTTAGGCGTTTCCACAAAAATATCTATGATAAAGTATTAAGAAGGAAAAAAATAGCAAAAATTTATGTAAAAATTTATGTAAGACTGGCAAGTGTTACACAGACCCTGTGCCCTAGAGCCCCCATCGTGGATGGACATGAGGAGAAACTTCCACTCCTTGTCTCCTTGTCTCTAGACCATGACTTATTTGATTTGTTTTGTACAATGCCTTATTGTCAAAGCTGACGACATATGAAAATAGAATACGTTAGAAAACCACCACAATTTAAAAATATTTTTAAAACACTAGAAATTTCGGGGCAAAGAAAAGAGACATTAGCCAACTCACCTCATTGTGATGTGGTTTCTCCACGAGTGTTCGCCCACCTTATTTGATTTTATTAGCAATCTCTTTCAGAAGACCTTTGAGATCGTTAAGCTTGGAAGGGGGAAGAAGCAAAACCCAGTCTTAAGACAAACTTTCAACATTCCATTTTAAATGACAAGTACTTTAAACAGTAAATGTGACACAGGGAGGGTGGGGCAGGCCCTGCTTATTGCTTACTTATGGTCAGCAGTTAGCAAAGGAACCGGTAGCTTCATGAAATGCAAGGCAGTAAGGGTTTCCTTCTAGACCTAGAAGATTATGTTGGCAGTAGAGTAATGTATGCAGATGTATGCAAATGTACCCAAATGTATGCGACGTCTTACTAGGATACTAATAAAGTTTTGCTATATGAAAATATAATACTAATAAAAATTATGAAGATACTAGTAAGATATGGTTGTATGCTTCCTAACACACACACACACATACACACACACACACAAACACACACAAACACACACACACACAAACACACACACACACACAAACACACACAGACACACACACAAACACACACACACACATACACACACACACAAACACACACACACAAACACACACACACATACAAACACACACACACACACATACACACACACACACAAACACACACATACACACACACATACACACACACACAAACACACACACACACAAACACACACATACAAACACACACACACACAAACACACACAGACACACACACAAACACACACACACATACACACATACAAACACACACACACACATACACACACACACACACACATACAAACACACACATACACACACACACACAAATGGTAAACCCCCAAGTATAATTTACATAAATGACACATAAGATTATTCTATATATTACGGGAGGTTCGTGGCCTAAGTTTAAATCACATGCTACCTTGATGTAGTTTATTGATAAAGTGCATGGATAGGTTTTAATTTCTGTGTAGTTGGCTCTCAGCTTGCTGTGTAACTTAACTCTCTGGAAGTTCAGGGGCTGGGGGAGGAATCTATGTTGAAGTTGAGCCAGTGATAGCCTCTTCCTTTAACTTAAATTAAAAAAAAGAACAAAGGGACATTTGAGGGCTAATGGCTGCCTCAGTGAACACTGCACGGTGGGTGAGAACCCCACTTCCAGGCTTCCGGTCATCTGTGAATAACTTTGTTTTCTGTTATAATGAGATGAAAAGCGGTTTTGCTCCCCCCCAGGGGACTTTGTTAATAGTAAAATGGTATTAATCAGCAGCTTCAAGGAGAGCATAAGGCGCTCAGAATAAAATAAGTGAAGCAGAAAACAAAAAGAAAATAAGCAAAGTTAAGCCTTGGTTTTGGGAAAGGCTAAATAAACTGACAAACCTTTAGCTAGACTGCTATAAGACCTGTCTCTATTGTAGTGTGCGGACATGAAGAACCAGAGTCTGCTTAAGCCTGGATTCCCTGTTCCCTCATAAGGGGAGAACATAGTCTAAAAAACTTCTTCAACCAGGGATGGCCAGGCAAGCAAGAGCTGCACCCAGTTAGACAAGAGCCACAAAGGCACCTGCCAGTGCTCACAACAATCTGGCTCCAGGGACAGGCTGCTCAGACAATTATTAGGCCACACACCAGATAAAACAGAGGTCTCATGAAAGACACACTGTAAGCACCTACATCCAGTCCTCTTCATTTTCCACTGGGGCAGGTGGCTAGCCACTCTGGTACTGAAAGCTTACTTAGGTAGGGGCTTCTCTAAATACACACAACCTAACAAGAGTAGATCAAGAATACAGAGTCCAAGGCCAACAAGATGGTTTAGCTGATAAAGGCACCTGCTGATGACCTGAGTTCAATCCCCCAAGGCTACACAGTTGAAGGAGAGAACAAAATTGTAAGAACTGTTCTCTGACCTCCACACGCATAGTGTGGCATGTGCACACACACACACACACACAAAAACAAAATTAAAATGTATGTTTTTTTTAAAAGAATACAAAGCTCAAACAAACTAGTAGCAAACAAGGAGAAAGAGTCAGTATCAAACATTGCTAACAAAGAAAAGCTTGGGAACAGAAATATGGCTTCATTAGTGAATACCATCCAACATTTAAAGGTAAGCAAATGCCTAAATACTACTTAGACTCTTCCACAGAATAGAAGAGAGATTGCCTCCAGATTCCATGTGTGAGGCCAAAACTATCCTCATCTGAAAGTCTGACAAAGATAGCAAAGAGAACTAGTGACCAACATCCTAGTGAACAAAGACGTAAAATATTAACAAGATAGTAAGGAGTTCAGTTTAAGAGCACATTAAAATTACCACACACCACAACTGAGTGCAGCTCACCCCTGAGACAGAAGGATGGTTCAGAAAATGAAACTAACGGTTGTGACAAACAGAAGAGAGAATCAGCATGGTCCATGTACTCGATGCAGAATGTCAGCAGAAAATTTCAAATTCTTTCATAGTAGAAACTCAACAAAGTAGGTACTTAGTTAGACATGATAAAGACTATGAAGAAAGAATCCTATCAGTATTTCAGTATCCCATCATTTCTAAGATCTCAAGACAAGAATTCTGGTCCTGACCACTGTTATTCTAAATGGTGTTGGGAGTCCTGGCCACTGAAATCAGGTGAGAAAAGGAAATAAAAACTATCTAGATCTGTTCGCATAAGTTGTTAAATAATATCTTGTAGCAAAGACTCCACCAAAAATCTTCCTGGAAAAAAATTGAGGTAAAATTGGTAATTCTGTTATGGAAAACAATACAGAAATTCCTCGAAACATTAAAAACAACCCAGCTACCCCACTCCTGGTACACAGCTAAAGAACTCCTGTGCTGCCCCAGCTACCCCACTCCTGGTACCCAGCTAAAGAGCTCTTGTGTTGTCCCATTCACTGCAGCACTAGTTACAGACATGAAAATAAGCCAAGTGTCAATCAATAGATTGATAGGTAAAGAAAATGTGGCTCATATACGCAGTGGAGGACAATTTCATCTTGAAGAATGGAAGAAAATTCTGCCATCTGCAGGAATACAGATGGTCCAGATGACAATGCAATGAGTAAAATCAGACAGGCAACCCCTCCCACGTGATCTCACCCACAGACACAGCCCAAAATAGTTCAAGGGGTTAGGGAGAGAGGGATGGCAATGGTTCTACTGTACTCTGAGGTGAGTATGAATACTAATATACTGTATGCATGTGTTAATATCCATTTATATACATTAATATTGTCTGTTGTATACATGAGATGTGCCAAGACCAGAGGCTTTGCATTGAATCCTAGGACACAAAGAGATAGTAGCTAGGTAGGTATGTAAATTAGCTGTCCTGGAATGTGGTAGAATGGGTGTTTGCAATGTATATTTGAATCAAAATATCCAACTCTATACCTGAAATATATTGAATTTGTGTCAACGATATCTCAAGAGAGCTGTTTAAAACCAAAGGCAATTTAAAAGGAAAATAAAAAGATGCTAAATGCTTGCTCTAGAAACAAAATTTCAGAATGTGATCCCCAGAATTCTCTGAATGAAAAGCAAGCACAGTTGCTCAGCATGGGAAGAAAGAGGACAGTGTAGTCAACAGAAAAGGAAGTAGAGGCAATGAGACAGCTTGTGGGAAGCAGGAGACTCTGTGCTGTGTGGCTAGGGCTTCCAACACTGTTTGGACTGTGGTGGTCATTTTGTAATGTAAACATGCATCAAAATGTCCAACTGTATACATTAAATATATTCATAATGGCAGAAGCTTGAGGGAGCTAGTCATATCACATCCACAGTAAGAGCAGGGAGAATGAATGCATGCAGGAATGACTAAACTCAGTTCATTTTCTCCATAGTCCACTACATAAGCCCAGGGAATGGTGCCACCCACCGTGGGCTGAGTCTTCCTACATCAACTAATATAATCAAGATAATTCCTTACAGACATGGTTATGGGACACATTGATGATCCAGACAATTGCTCACTGAGACCCTCTTATCAGGTGGTTTTAGATTGTGTCAAGCTGACAGTTAAATCTAGTAGAAATGGCACTTCTGGGCTATTCTACACAAGGGATGGCAGCTTAAGAAGTAATTCTGCTACAGGCTCCAGCTCTTAGGTGAATCAAGCAGACAGTTGAAAGAAACATGTCTAATTTTTTAACAATAAATGTCTTCTTTTGTTTCCTGACCATATATTCCAACCTATAGCCAAAAACTCAAAAACATTAAAGGTACAATAAATCATTCCAGAGTCATACCTTTGTATCCAGTTGTCTAAACCGATGTCTTATCCTGCAAGGGAATTAAAGATAAAGTAAGAGACAGTGGAGGCTCTTTGGCTGTGTTTTCACATTTCAAAGGACATAAGATGTGTGTGTGTGTGTGTGTGTGTGTGTGTGTGTGTGTGTGTTCTTCATTTTCAGCTCAGGTCAGAGTCACCTGCATTGGTTTCTCTCCAGTTCTTCCTTATGCACAAACAAAGCAGAATTCCTTTCTCACCCCTAAAGACAGAAAATTAGTGCTATGTTTGCTGATAGGGATGGTGAGAGTTGACTCATAAGATATACCTTCCTCCATAGCCAAGATCTTGGACTCTAGAACACAGGGCTTCCATGCTGTCTCAAAAGAAAGAGTATCCTATACTCCTTAGTAGCTGTGTTAATCCTAACAAAGAGATTAGTTGCACTCATAGTTACTCACCCAGGTTAGAGCACATTTTGAAGTATGTTTAAGCTCTTAGAAAAAGTGATAGCTGACGCTGAGGAAGGTCAGCCTAAACAATAGGACGAGCAGGCTTTCAAAAACTCCTCAATACACTACTTATACACCATATGCAGATTTGACTGAATCCCTACTTCTTCAAGAAGTTTAATGACTGGGGGTCACATAGGAATTTATTTTAAAAGTCCACACAATTAAGAATGATAGTTATCATTTTCCAGAAATAGCTTGTAACAAGCCACCTTCTATATCTGTATTTCAACATTGCAAAGATAAACTTGCCATTGGTCTCTGCAAGATAATGCAATTGTCCATGACCTCTGAGTCTTCCTGGAACTTATTTCTGAAGTTGTGGTTCTCGTTTCTTGGCTCTGTGGATGCTAATATCTACCCTTCTACACTCAAGATCTTAACACCTCAAATACAGGAAATCTAGCTATTCTAAGAGAGAGATGTAGTCTCTAAGACGCTTTCTATTCTATGCCCTTTAGGGGAACAGTCATAGTAGCTGAGATGTGGTCTCTCCCTGTTCTGAGAGAGTGACATTTGTCTAAGTATTTATCTGCAATTGCCTTGGTAATATTTTTGAGTTACTATCACTCTCTAATGAAAGCATGCCTTACTGAGCATGCTCAGAAAGACTGCCTCTTACATATAGCAGCTTATATATACAAAAGGTGCCTTGCCAC
Organism: Grammomys surdaster; assembly: GCF_004785775.1. NCBI lineage: Eukaryota > Metazoa > Chordata > Mammalia > Rodentia > Muridae > Grammomys > Grammomys surdaster. The sequence continues at coordinate 6,909,277 of NW_021620869.1, forward strand.
AGAAGTGACTGACGTACTCCTCTGAGTTGTCATTGGCTTTTGTGTTGATCTTGACAAGGTAGTTCTCCTTCATGACACCCTCCCACGCCAAAGTCTCATTGTCCTCATTTCTGAAACCTGAAATAATGAGAATAGGAAAAACATTCAGGTTGCCTGTCTGCCTCTATTTCCCAAATCAATGCCCACCAGGCATTCAAGAGACTCTGTAACTAGGACAATTAGATTTGTCTGCACCAGCTGATCTGACTACCATTACTTACTAGTGACAGGAACAGAGCAATAGAATATTAATGAACTTCTCAGTAAGAATAAGGGTGGGGACCACCTATGTGCACTAAGAATGTAATCTTTACTCTAAATAATGAGCCTGTTGAACCTTGTCTGTATCTTTTGAGACTTAAGAAGATCATTCCACTAATAATTTGGGTGCTCATGTTTGGTGTCCGACTCCTCCGTTTTGATGACAGGAAAACACAAACCCATTTAATTGGATAATGACTACAGGTTTTCAACTCTCCGTCTAAAGTCAGGAGATCTTCAGAGGAAAGTAATCTGATGGCATTGATTCTACTCTGAAACAGGTGGTCTGGGTCTTGAAAAAAAAAGCCTTACCTCCACTCTCTACCCTTCCCCTTTCCCCTAAACCAGGGCAAACTGTACAACTAGCCTAGGACGTGTTCTAGAGAGATCTTATCTCAATTTCTTATGATGTCTGAGACTTTCAGATGAAGACCAAACAAAGAACACATCATCAAGGTCACTAACATTTGCAGTGGACATGAAACTTCCAACATGCAATGGACATGAACTCAAGAATTCATGGGGACAGGGAAGAGATGTTTGTGAAGGTGACCACTTAGAATAGATTTGTGTGGTCTTTACCCTTCACTTACTATTTAAATGCATATATTCTCACATTAGAGTTTATAAATAATACTTTCCTTAACTGAAATAATCAGAGATCAAAGCAATATTTGGGTGACTGGATTACAGAAAATTCCATACAGCAAAAATGTCTTCATCTTCAAATGACTGTTATTCCTCTTTAAGACAGCTCCTAACCAATTTTCTTTCAAGTGGATTTCAGAGTAGTTTCCAATGGCTTTCCTTCAAAACAAATGCTTAGAACTCAATATTGAAAAGATCAAAACTTCTGGACACAGGCAGCCAGAACAAAAATGAGAGGCAGACAAGAAAAATGGCCAGCTTCCATAACAGTCAGTGAAAGGCTAGCTGAAATGGTGAAGGTTAGCATTTCTACTAACTATGTTGAAAAAATTAGCAGGCCCTAAGGTAATAGGCATATCTGTCCCAGCAAAAAATATGGAAAGCACCCACCCATATTCTGGGAGAAGTTCATCCATCGTAACAACTTAATGGTGGTAGAAGATGAGAAGGTTGTGAGAAACATTACACAAAGCATTAGTACTGTGCATATTCTCTATCTAGACATTTCTCTTCCAGAATTAACATTAAAATGATTCATGTGGTGGAATGTACATATATTGCTTTTTAGTCATGGCATCATATTTTACTGAGAATCAAACCAAGGGCTGGAGAGATGGCTCGGTAGTTGTGAATGCTTGCTGTTCTCCCATGGGATCTGAGCTCGGTTACAAGTGCCCATATCAGGCAGCTGACAATCATCTACCCCTCCAGCTTCAGGGAAGCCAGTGCTTTGTTCTCTGCAGGCATCTCCACTCAATATACACATACTCACATGGAGACACACACCATACAATTAAAAACTAAAAATAATCCTTTTTATAAAGACCCTAATCAAGCTATACATTTAACAATAAGGACTTGGTTATCCATACACTAGGATATTTCATAGTTAAAGTTCTTAGCATAGACATGGATGTTAAACATGTTTTATGGTGTATTAACAGCTATATAAAAGAATCAATTATCCTATGAATGCATAGACATACTATACCCCAGGTCAATGCCAGTGTTGACATTTATCTCTGTGTAGCAGTCATATCTGTCCTGGATGCTTATTGTGCTTTTCTGTAGACAAATGCTCTCTAAAGACTATATATGACTTCCAAATAGGAAGAGCCTCCGTTAGGGTGTAACACACATACACACACATACACACGTATATGGAGAATGTATATATATACATATATAGTGTGTATATATATGTATACACACACACACTTTTTTCTGACTTGAAGATATTGCTAAACAAGTAAAAAAGGGGGGAAGTTGTGAGTCAGTCTTTCTGAACATTATTTGTAATTTTCTTCCAAAGAAGGGCAATTTCAGAATTAAACCCATGATGTCCCCCATCATCTGGAGGCAAACACAAAGTGCACTTAAGAATGTCCTGCCAGCTGGAACCCCTGGGAAAGGCAAAGTGCTGTGGGCTCAGGAATTAGTCTCTCGAAAAGGCAGCAAGTGGGCCCATGGTAACTCAGCTGCCTGGAGAGTCTCCAGTGAGGGAACTGGGTTCTGGCTCTGTCGGGGAGAGGGGACCTGTCTTTCTGTTTCTTTATCTTCTCCTGAGAGCAAGATCTATTGGAAGAGGGCAGGTAGCTTGCTTCTTCCAATTGTCCAGAGCATCTCTTTCCAGTGTCTCTAACAGGCATCCCTGACATACCTGCCTGATTTCTTAAGCTGAAACTCCTTCCTGGTTAGCTAGACACAGAGGTTTTGTTTCTGGTTCTTTCCTGTCTTTCTTCGATGGGATGCATTTTGTCCTCTTTTAAGCCAAGCCTGAAGCCAGGAGCTGATCTATCTTCCTGTCACTGAGCTCCTTGGTTCTGCTGATCCCAGGCTGGGTGTATTAAATCCTTGAAAGAATAGACTTTTACCACATGGAGCCCCAACTTGAGCCAGTGTGGGACTGTTCTCTAGAACATTCATTCCACTTCCAGACAATAGTGAATGTTACTTAGACCCTACTTTTGACTTTATACTGAGTCAAATTCGTCTTCGTTGCAACACGTGTGTGTGTGTGTGTGTGTGTGTGTGTGTGTACATGATACACATGATCATGTGCATGTGTTCATGTGTAGGCTATATGTACATAGCTTGTCTATCTGTGTGGATGCATAAGTGTACACATGTGTGTAGAGACCAGAGGGTAAGCATTAGGTGTTCTCCTTAACCTCTGTCCACCTTTTTCTTGAGACAGTGATTCTCAGTGAACCTGGAGCCCATGGCTGGTTTAGAGTACCTGGCAGGCAAGCTGGGAAACCTCCTGTATCTACCTCCCCAGCAATGGAATTACAGGCCTGTACCACTATGTCTGACCTTTTACATGTGTACCAGAGATCTGAACTTGAGTCCTTATGCTTGTGGGGCAAGGCTTTTGTCAATGGAGCCATCTCTCAGCTCCTTTTCCTCACTATGACTTTTATGCATTGTCTGGAAATGTGTAAGCCTTCCTAAGGCATTGATTGCTCCCTTTGGTCTTCTCCCAGATTCTGGAGACACCCTCATTTATAACACGATCTGAAGACAGAACCAAATACAGACGTGGGCATATCACTAAACGCTTCTGATATCCGGATGTGGGTTTTGTGTGCTTTCAGATTCTAGATCTGCACATTCAGTTCCCATACTGAACATTAAGATTTCCACTCATTTAGTTAGTAATGGCTCAATTTGTTTTCCTCAGCAAAATAATGGGAAGAAAGACAGCCACTTATCTGACTTGTCAAAATACTTTCATCAAGGAAGGCAATTACACGTGTGTAATGGTTCATGCACCTCCAACGTGGCATTTAATGTCTTGGAATGACACAGTTAAAGTTGAGGATGAAGGTCTTCCTGCTGCAAGCTGGAGGTGTGTTTTTATTCTGAAAGCCAGGCTATATGTCAGGTTTCAGGGACTGGTACTAAAGGTCAGCCATGAGCATCTAGCCTCCAGTTTAATGTAAAGAATCCCATGAAAAAAGAGATGGCTCTCAACACTTAAAATCTGTCAAAGTTGTCACCAATTATCACATTTAGGAAAGTAATATTTTTACTTTCTAAAGCATACTATTTGGAGTTCCTTCAAAGAGGCATGGTCAGCCTAACATGATATGCAAATCTGGTAGTAGAAGTGCCCTTCATCACATACCATGAGGGAAACAACCAGAGCATCACATACAGCTGACTGTTGTCAAGGGACAGGCACCTTGCAAGAGCCTGTGATGTTACAGAATGGAGTGGAGCCATGAGAGAGGTGCTGTGGTGGAGACACAGGGATACAGGGGTACCAACAGCATGCTGTAGATAACAGGCAGACAACAAAACCTTCTCTGGAGACTCGTGCACTGTGGGTTGCAGCCAGTGAAATGACAGAGGTAGGGCAGCACTTGGGGAGGTCAGTCTTCGCCTCCATCTTTGCCAGATGTTAGGTGTGGGGCTTGAGGATTTGAAATTAGCCCTTCTGGGTCTTCATCTGCCTTGAGATGCTGTCTCCTTCCTTTGTGGATAAGCTCCCATCATTGGAACTTGAACATATGTATCTTTGATACTTACAAAGGCTCACACCAGAGTTTGTGTAGAATCTTAGATGAGCCACTGAGTTTAGATGGTTGAACAATACAAGAATAATAGTTAAGATCTCAGGAACCCTAAGAATGGAATAACTGTGTCTTGCATTATGAGATGGGCATGACGATTTGGGGACCAGAAGTGGAATGATACTGGTTGCATGATTTTTTTTCCAAATTCCCATGTGTTAAAGTATTGGCTTCCAAGATGGCACTGTGGTGGCACTTTAGGAGGTGTAGCCCAGAATTCTCTTAAAAGAGATCATGAGACCCATTCTGAGTCACCCCTGCTCCCTGGCTAGTGATCTACCTGCTTTGCTCAGACCCAAAACGATGGAGCCACCCAGTCTTGAGCTGCAATCTTGAGCACTTAGTGAAGTGAACCTTTGTTCTTCATAAGTTAGTTACCTGGAATATTTCGTTACACTGATAGAAAGCTGACTAATAAAAGCAACTCCCCCCAAAAAACCCTCCTATGGTTAGTGGACTAACCCCAACTCCCAAACCAAGAAAAAAGGATGAAACAAAACTAAACTAAATTAAATTAAACCCATGGTTTCGCACTATCCACGAATCCTATTGGGGGAAATTAACTTATTTATGTTGTTATTATTATGTTTGTCCCAAAGTCATTTCCCTAAGCGAGACTACCCAGCAGCCCCTCAGTGGTTCCCAAACTACCCTATCTCTTGAGGCATGCATTGGCTGGCCTGACAGCTGATCTTTAGAGACATACAGTAAACAGACTATAGTGATTGAGACCATACATTCCTTGAAATGACCCACTGCCCTGGAACCTGACCCCCAGCAGACGACCCACTCACAGCAGGCGGAAGACTCCATGCTCTTCTCTTTACAGCAGCATTTGAAACACTTCTTCACCACCATGTAGAAGTAAGCGAAGACCACGAAGGGGAAGGGGATGTTTAGACGGTTGCAGTACTCTTGCACCAGGAAGTACCGCTGGAATTTCCAGACCTGATCATTGTTCTCCTGGACAATGCCCACTGTGTAGCTGGCAGGGGAGAGAGAAGACACAGCTTAGAAATGTGCACCATCCGTCACTCCATTTGCCTATAGTGGCACCACAGTTGGACAGCCATCCATGTGGTAGCCTAGCCCAGGCTGGTCAGAAGAAGGCATCATGGGTTGATACCATAGCCAGGACAACTTGGTGCAGGCTGCCTGCCGGCTTCAAAGTGGATCTAGCTTTGGTTCTTTTTTTTGGGGGGGGGGTGTTTGTTTGTTTGTTTGTTTGTTTGTTTCTGATCACACAAGAAAAAAGTTCAGTGAACTTGGAACTGATCGAGATTTCCAAAGCTTCCAATAATACCCTTTGCTCATCTATATGTTATTGTGCTAGTTACAAAGGAGCTTGGGATGTCTACTCTCTTGAGAATATTTTATCCCTTCTCCCATCTAATTGAAACAGTCTGGAGAAACTTTGTTAGCATTTCTCAAGAGTTTCAGACATAAAGCCAAAATGGCTCTTCTGAGGATGCTTTGCCCTCATGGCTAGAGAAGACTGGGAACCAAACCTCTGCAGAAGAAGGGAAGAGGGGCTCTAGGAAGAGTTGTCATCAAGGACTATTGCCTGTGAGCTATACCAGTTCCAGTTATAGACATACACAACTCCATCTGGAAAGACCTTGGGCAAAGAAAGATACATTGAGAATTGTCCTATGGTATATCAGCAAGGGAAGATCTGATTTTTCTGTGAGCTGTAAACACAGCCGCACAACTTCTGGAAACCAAAGTGAGAAAGATTCATCTCTCTCCACCCAATGCTGCCTCTTTAACAATGAAGATTACAAGCCACTCGACAGAGCTCGGCTCTCTCCACTATAGTTGGAGGTAATGGAGCTGAGAACGAGGCACTACTGATGAGTCCGTCCACAGTTTAGAAATTTCATACAAGTGCTTCATCTGAGCTAGTGAGCTGGAGACCATGTTTAATCCAGGTAAAGTACATATTGCTTTGGGAGAGGTGGTGCTAAACAGCAGCATTGTAGAAACTAACCAGGCAAGAATTCACACCTCTCCTCCAGCTCTTGATGAGCTGTTAGAAAGCTGAATGGAAGTCTGTGCCAGACACAGGTTTATAGGAACCGTGAGCACCGTGAAATATACAACACTCCAGCTTAGAAGAAGCTGAAAAGCACAGTTTCTAAACTGAAAAAGAAAACACCTCCACAGGAAAAAAAAATTGTCTCTTAATGGAGACACAGGCTTTCAATTTTCTATCCAAAAGTATGTCTTCCCATTTCTTTGAGTTTTGCTGAGGACCAAGAAACCCAGACTGATCTCTGCTTCTTTTTCCCATATTAAATCAGAAATAGCAGTTTAGTGATGGGCAGGGTATGTGACACCAAGCTGATTATCAGCCTGTAACATTTTTAGCAAAGTGTTGTTTGTTGTTTTTTATTGAGCCTTAAAAGGTTCCTTGTTTTGACCCAGTGACTTCACTTCTGCAAGTTCAAGCGAGGGATAAAGAGTTAGCTGATAAAACTATACAGAAACGGATGCAGACACGCGACTCCTCTCCATGCTGCAGGTGAGAGATACCCCTGCTCTTTTCCTAAGAGAAAAGAGTAATCTAAGCATTCAACACTGAGAGCCCTCCTCTTGGTTATAGATGTCAACATCTATAACCTGCGATTTCATTATACAGCCACTGAAATTGGGTTTATAAATAGTTTTTTACTTTGAAAAAATTTTATATGTCAAGTGGAAATAACTAGGCTCGAACCCCTACTTGCAGCCCAGTCTCATCACGTAAATCACAACTCCAGGGAAAAGTGGATCTGTCACTGGCAGTGGCATCTCCAGTATCATAGCTGGGTGCCTGTGGTTCCCCTGCCTTTCCCCTTTCCAAGCATCATACAAGAAGTGTGATAACTCATAATTATTAAAACATCAATGTCATGTCCTACCCTTACCTCTTCATAGTAACAACTTAGAAGCTACCAAAACATCAAGGCCATACGATAGAAAACACTTTCAATATACAAGGGGCTGATTTCTTTACTTGTTTAGGTACTCCTATAGTTTAGGTACTTCCAGATCACTATGTATCTGTAGATGATCCTGCACTCTTCATTCTCCTGCCTCCTGCTCTCAGAGCTGGAGTGCTGGTATGAGCCACCCACACAGCAGCGCTTATGTGGTGCTTCAGATCAACACAAGGCTTCATGCATGCTAGGCAAGCACTGTCTGGGCTACATCCCCTCTTCCTATAAACTGCTATTCTAGGCAGCCATTTATGTTGATGAATGTAACATGCAAATAACTCTGTAAGTCCTGTTATCATCTATGATAAACAGATTGGGAAACTAAAGGCAGTAAGTTGAAGTGGTGAAGCTGGGATCTGATCTAGCCATCTAGAGGAGGTGTGTGGGATTGTGAGAGTTCTACTCTGTGTCCAAGGGGTTTTATAGCATGACTTGACGGTTTGGATAACTAGAAAGCATTTGACGATGGCTATAAACTATTGTAAACAGGCAGCTTTTGTGGAAATTTACCAGCCTGAGTAGTCATAGACCTTGAAAATAGGTAGCCTTGGCGGATAATACCAACTTAGATAAGGACAAGTGAATCATAGGCAGAGTCATAGTGACCTGTCCCCTCAACCTTCACCCAGCTGATACCATGTTCTGAAAGATAACTGTAGTCCCCCTGAACACCCACATTGCAGTGTCATCCCCTTCCCCACGTCCTGCCTTTTTGTGTTTATAACCCCTGTGTGAATGAGTAAAAATTACAATTTAAAAAAAATAAATAAATTATTTTTAAAAAGCATTTGACAATTTAGGCCGTGTGCATTTTGAATACAATGAGGTCTCTAAAAGTAAGAAGCCTATGCTTTTTGAATGCCCACATAAGCTCCTAAGACCAGTGGCTGCCTGACTGAGTCTTTCATCTACTTTTCTCAGTAGAAATTTTAGGTACCAAGCAGACAGCACTGTGGATCCAGAAATGGCTGTTGAGCATCTTGCCCCAGTGTAGGTCAGGTTACTGAAAGGCTAATGCTCAGCCTGCCATTATCCCCACCTTCCCTGGTCCTCAGCTGGTTTCACTGTCTACAAAGAGCATCATCCTCATCTGCCACAGCAGTGGCTCAGGTCTATAGAAGCACCTAAGATTAGTGACACTCAGGCTAAGAACCTACCAGAAGTCACAGCTCACCACTTCCTGCCAAAACAGCCATTGTGATTCTAATAAAATGCTAAGAGCATCTTACCATTTCATTCACCTATTCCAAAATGGATACTGACTGCTTAAATCTCAAAAATCCAAACAAAAGCCACAACACCCACTTTGAAGCATCAAATGTGTTCAGGTGTTTTATACAAAAGACATTGCTGTGTCCAGATGGAGGGAGGCACATTCACTATGCTTGTAGCAAGTTAAGAAGCATGTGGACCTCACTCTGGGAGCTCAGAGAGAAACTCTGATGGAAGGCTCCCTGGGGATGAGATCTGTCCCTTGCCTGAACTGGCCATTTGGACTCAATGAAACACACTACAAGAATTGACAAGCCGAAGCCATTTGCAGGCCTTCCTTTATTTCTTCACAGCCCTGAGAATGATTAGGACAAACAGAGGAGTCTAGACCAGGAAAAGGCCAGCGCCATAGCAGTTTTGAGTCCATTTAGCTGAAGGTTCTTCAAGAGAAGGCCTGCAATCCCTGCCTCAGGAGTACATAGTTAGGGCCTGCCAATCACAGTCTTGTTTCTTCTTCAGCGGGAACAAGACTTCAAGGCCCCTCCTGTCAGAACAGACATTCCTTCTGTACCTCATGGGCAAGATGAACCCTGGGAGCAGCACTCCTGATAACTGGTGAAAACCTGCACCCAGCTCCCAAAGCTTGAGGAGCTAGTCATCACTGGGCACCAATACCTAAACACCAAGGCCCAGCTTCACTGCATGACAACTTCCAGACTGTCCATTTACTTTTAAATCAGCTCCGAATTCAGTCAGATAGATATGCAAGCTCTCCATGGGAGACTGATAACTGAGCATTGCATCAAGTTGCTCTATCAAGATTAATTACGTGTGTGTGTGTGTGTGTGTGTGTGTGTGTGTGTGTGTGTCATAAGTCAAGCTCAGGTGTTGTTCCTTGGGCACTGTTCTGTGTCCGCCATTTTCTTTTGACTGGCCTGCAACTCATTAGGTTGACTGAGTATGAGGATCTGCATGTCCCTATCTCCCCAGGACTGGGATTAACAAGTGTGTTGTCATGCCTGGTTGTTTAAGGTACGTTATAGGTCTTGAACGTAAGTCTTCATGCTTGTGTAGCAAGCACTTTACCATCTGAGCTACCTCCATAGCTCTCTAAGTTTTATAGCTTTTAGAGGTTAGTCTTAATTTCTGTAGAGAAGAGACTAGATTCTGCAGGAAAAGGCCTTCTGCAACTGTTTCATGAAAATGCCTCTCAGTGACACAGGCATGATGACAGGCCACTGGATTAGCCTTGCCTGCACCAACTCAGACAGTGTTCAAAGTCTTCCAGATGACCTCTTCCCATCTCCTCTAAGCAACCATAAAGCCCACCCCATCACACCGCATCTCTAATACCCTGTTAGGAGGTCATTGTCCCTGCCAGTATCTCAGTGGGCTGGAGGTGCACAGCAACAGTGACAGTCATCTCATGGGACCAACTGAGTACCCTCTGCAGAGCTGAGGAGGAGGGGAGGAAACAGAAGCCCCTTGGAGGAAGAAACTTGCTGAGACTGGAGATGTTGCTAGTCTGCAACAGATGTTCAGCATTCAAACAGCCTTGGTCACAGATGAAATCCAGAAGTTAAAGTATTAAAGGGATGATACGCCATGGCCACAGAGAGGGGGGCGGTGGGATCTTAACAACAGAGCTGTAATCCGTTGCTGGTGTGATGCATCATAACTCCAGGTCAAAAGGGAGGTATTTCCATAGTTACAGGAGAGTCTTCTGGAACACTAAACATCCTTTACTGGTTAGAAAGCAAGGCAGAGAAAAAAAGTGACGTGACAAATAAGGGGTTGGGGACCATGCTCAAGGTAATAAAGAGAAGGGAGACCGCTTGTGATGGAGACTAGTTACACAGTAAGTAAATCTTAAAAGCCTTCCTACAGAGCAAAAGGTACCCACTGTAAAACAAACAAACAACAATAATAACAAACCCCAAAACATAGAGGAAAACTTGCTCACAGCCATAAATGGCTGCAAATAATAAAAACCCTGCAAGCCCCATGCAAAAAGAGTCACAGAAGTCTGCTGGTAACTACAGATAGCTGAACACTGCAAATATGCCACTGTTCTGGAGACGATGAATCTGATTTCTCTTAAATAATTCCATAAAGAGTCATGAGATATTTTTTTTTCAAAAGAAGAAAGAAGAAAAAAAAATCACGAGACAAGCCCTGGGCTCCTTCATACAATCCAATATACACAAAACGCCAGGAAAGTTTTGAGCAAAAATAATGGGGGGGGGCACTTGTATAACAGATGTTTTAATGACTTTAAAAACAAAACTCTTCAGTAATGAAAACCATTTGGTAGTAAAACCCAAAATAAAAAGAGTGATCAAATCAGAATACACAGTCTGAAAAAAATTATTTAAAAAAATGGATGTGTAAACAACAGCAGGTTTTAGAATAAATTAAAATCCAAGTAGACTTCTCAGCTAGATTCTCTTTTCAAAGATTTACTTATTTTTACTTCAAGTGCACGATGTGAGCCTGCATGAGTTTATGTGTAACGTAAGTTTGTGTGCAGGAGCTCACAGTGGCCAGAAGGTGTTGGATTTCCCAGAACTGGAGCTACAGAGACGTGGAAGCCACCCTGTGGGTGATGAGAACTGAACCCTGATTCTCCGTGAGAGCATCTTTCAGACGCTGAGCCATCTCTCAATGCTATAGCTAGATTTTTACCCAAGTAGCTCCTTCAGTGTGTCTTAGAGGACCAATGGCCCGTCATTCCCAGGTACACCAGTATAACATCTACTCAGAACTATGTCTGTGCCCTGGCTCTTGAGCTCTGGGTTTCCCAGCATGTATGTTGAAATGTTTCCTGTTTCCTAGTCCCCTTTTGAAGAGTTGGCTCGGTATTTAAAAGCATATACTGCTCTTAGAGAGGACCCAAGATCACTCCCCATCATTCACTTTGGGCAGCACACAATTGCCTGTAACTGCAGCTATAAGGAATTAGAGTCCTTCTTCTAGCCTTGGTGGGTACCTGCACTCATGTGTATATACCACACACACATCAGATATATACACATACGGTTGTTTAGTGTAAAGTAAATCTTTCTAGTAAAATAACTAGAGGAGCTCAAGACTTCCAACACAAAGAGATGATGGTGGTCTGAGAAGATAGAGATGCCATTTGCAGTTTGCTGGATACACATTGTGTATGTGCTGCCCAACGTTACACCTTAAGCATAAACAGACATAGTGTGATGTGTCAGTTCAGACCATAATAAAACCCACTAAGTGACTTAATGACAAGCTGAATAGAAGTATTGATATCCATGTACATAGGGACAGGAAGGAGTGAAGGAGGCTTTGATAGATCAGAGAAGATCTGCAAGGTTTCCACTGACAACATAAAAGAAAATAATTATAATGATCATGACATGGGAGATACGGGGAGGAGCAAGCCCAGAACCAGTGACAACCAATGGAAAAGACACAGTGATTTCATTCACCTGCCTTTGGATAACAACTCAGTTTAGTACATGGTGATGCTATAGAGTTATGCAGCCTAGACTGAACCACACGCAGGACTTGAACTTGAAATCCTCCTGCCTCAGCCTCCCAAGTAGATGGGCTTACAGGAATGTTCCACCAGTCCTGATGTGATGATTATTTTTATTTTATTACAATATGTAGCACTGTATTAAATATTGGAATGCCATTTCTTCCATTCACAGCAGGACCTGTCCATGTCTCTCCATTGTAAAGTCACAAGAAGGCTGGGCCCCCGCATTAGGTGTCACATTAGGTGACAGGCCACATGCAATTCACTACTGTTGTCTTTAAAATTTAAACTCCATTTTGAGAGCTTGCTTTGGACCAGTGGCGTCACACCAAACTTTTAGTTTGTGGCTGAGGAATACTGTGTTCTATCTACTTTTCTGCATATTGGTAAGAAATTTGCATTATTCCTAGGGTACAAGAAGGTGACTCTTAGAAGCTACACAAATTTGCATGGTCAGTGAGTCCTTGTCAGAGCTGCTTGCCATCCTCAGGGACTTACACCTGTCAAAGGGAACCAGAGTCACTTACTGAGTCTAAGTTTCTTCCCTGCTACTAGGGTGGATGATGTCATGGATTTGTGAGTGCCTCTTGCTTTTCTATGAAATATCATCAGGTCAGCTCCCAGTGCTTAAGGACCATCCTCACAGACACATTTGCAATGAAACTAATGAGGTCACCCTTGTGGGTATATAAGCTTTGTGCTAAGTACTATGATGTGGCATCAGACAGGGGTGATATCCTAGGGCTATTTTCTCAGGGAGCAATCAATCTCTGGATAGCTTAGCACTCATCAGAAATGGCATATGAAGAACTGGCTCACAGATCACAGTAGGGCCTTAGCTACCCTTAAACTCCTAGCCAGGGATCAGTGAAAAGAGGGTAAGCCAGGGTTGCTGGAAGAGGTGCCCCAGGGGAAGGCACCAAGAACAGTCACACCGAAACCCTGAGTAGAGAGATAGCTGAGTGGGGTACAAAGAGTCCTCCAGGAAGACACTGAGGTAAGCTGGACGCACACACAGTCATGAACACAGACCCAGGTCTTCCTTGCCTGTATCTCTTTAGCAGGAAAGTTTGAGCACAGCTTGGGTTCCCTCATTTTCTGATCACAGCACAGATGTCAGGCGGTAATCTTGATAGGGTCCTTCCATGACAGGCAGCTGCCATGACAGCTCAAAGCATAAAGATTCTGAGACCACTGACAACTCAATGCTGGACACAGGCTGCTGCTGGCCCTTGTTCTAATCCCTGTGATGTGACAAGAAGCAAGCTCAGGGAGGGAGGATTCACTCTGACTCATGGTCTGAAGGGACACAGTCCAGCTCATCATGGGAGAAAAGGCATGGCAGTGTGAGCAGCTAGCAGCTGGAACAGCTGGAGCATTGGTGGCTTGCTCACATCAATCAGATCAAGAAAGAGGAGATGTAGGAAAGAGGGTACAAGGGAGGGATGGAGAAAAACTGGCACCAGAAGAAGAGCTGAGACCTGAGACCCCAGGAACTCACTTTCAGCTGAGCCCTTCCTTACTAAATATTCCACAGCATCCCAAAATAGCGCCACCAACTGGTGGGTGAGTGTTCAAACCCATGAGCTTCTAGAGGACAGTTCATATTCAGACCACAACTTCTGCAGACTTACTTGGTGGTGGGGTTCTCCCCTGAGTTGACCAGTGCTCTGCTGGCATCTGGCCATACCCACAGCAGTGAACAGGCTGTGTGTAATCTTGGAAACACCATAGGTGACAGGTTAGTTTTTGAGACTCTGTTATCCAGTGTGCCATTAAATCAGAGTTGGCAATTTGTGTGGCTCCAGATGTCATTTGCAATGCTTGGTTGCTTAGATAGCATTACCTTGACGTCTTCTAACCTTTTCTTTCCTTTTCACAAGAATTCTGCAACTATGTTAAATGCCATAGAGCTAAGTCTTCCTAATTTATCAGTCTCCTATATCACAATGATCCGGAAGTGTTAGCAGATGGTCACTCAGAGAGTTCCCCACCTTGAAGATGATCCAAAAGCATGCACTGAAAAGCCTGTTATGAAAACAGCTATGCATCTTCTCGTGAAGATTCTAGAAGCTACTGAACTACACTAAGAGCCATAGGTAACATTGTTCTTCAAACAGAGAATCAACTCAGGCTGTGACAAACAGAGGAACACTTACGGTCCTTCTCAGACTAACCTCAGAACTAACAGTCAGAAAGAAACCACACCATACCTGGCCATCAGGACCAGATGAGCAGTCTGCAGAGTGTGGATTGGCCCCATCATTCATTGCCATTTAAAGGCAAACTTTAAATTGCAACAGCTATATGCGTTGTGACCAAATAGGTAAGTTGTGGAACCGTTAAGCAGATTGTTAAATCATTTGTGACACGGAACCATCAACGAGTCCCTTCACAGCTAAAAACACTGAGGTCATTCTATTTGTTCTAGATCACTTCGGCTCTCGTTCATGCTTGCCGGAAACTATGTGAAAATGAGAGTCCTTCTGCAGCTGAACAGCGTGCAGCTTGGACAAAATGAAGCTCTGCAAACCCACAGAAGCAAGCCTGTGAGAGGCTCCATGAGCAGCTTGCCAACTGTCTCCCAGTAGAGTCCAGGACCAAATGGTGCCAGAAACAACCTCTGATATCTATCTACTTCCTCTGAGTTCAGGATGGATGGAAGTTCCTGGGACCTTTGACTTTTGGATTCTATATCTGAGGTGTTATTGGTTATTGTATATTATTTTGCATTAAGTTTGTCTTACTTAAAAAAAAACAAACAAACAAGGAACCTCAGGGATGGTTTGCACTGCAGTCATCGGGCTAACACAGTCAACCTTGATAGGTTTGGGAATCACCTAGGAGACATAGGTCTAAGTAGGTCTGTGACAATGCTTACTGAGAGATTTAACAGGGGCTTGGGAAGAAGACCTGAACATGAGTAGGACTAATTCACAGGTTGGGGTATGGGATGGAACAAAAAAGGAAGAGGAGAAAGTAAGATGAGCAGCAACATTCACACTCTCTGCTCCCTGACTGCAGACACACTGTGACCTACCCCAAACCCCATGACTTCCCACCACAATAGTACCCCACAGGCTACAATCAAAATAAATTCATCTTTTTTTCCTATTGCTTTTGTTAGGTGCTTTGCAACAGCAACAAGAAGAGCAATTAGTTCTGTTGCTCTCAGAGAACTATGACATGGTGCTCAACACTAGGACATGGATTTATGGAGCTGGTCACACCACTCATCTGTGTCAAATAAGTCAAAAGATGGCCTATAGAGTATCCTATAGGATTGTTGTTTTTAACATGGTCCCTTTAAGACCCCCCAAGCACTGCAGACCACAAGGCTCCCAATTGCCTCCTCTCTCAGCTCCTCAAGGTAGATATTACCTCTGCCCACATGCTTTTTGCTTGCCTGACATAGGCACAACCCAGACTGGAAGCCCATGCGTGTGTGACGTGGACATACCCAAACATGGCGACCAGGAGGTTGACCAGAAGGATGTTGGTGGAGAGCATGTAGATGCACACCAGCGGGATGGTGATCCACTCAGGGAAGCGGGGCAGGTTGTGCTCGTCCAGCTCCACGCACAGTGGTTTGGACTCATTTCCCGAGAAGGTGCAGTGGGAGAAGTCATATGTGGTACCTGTGGGCACAGAACCAAGAGGCCCTTGAGACCCCATTAGGGAGAGCAAGGACCATGGCAGGCCAGGGGATCAGAGTCATCTGACGCCTTGGGTACAATCTTCAGAGTCCCCTGCCTATCAGACAGTTTACTGAGTGGTTTATTTCCACTGGGATATAGGGACTTCAAGAAGATCCAGATCAAAGGAGGAGAGTATTCTAGTTAGCTTTGGTTCTCAACTTGACAAAGCCTAGAGTCATCTGACAGAGTCTCAATGTGGGGTAGCCGGGGGGGCGTGTGTCAAGAATAGTATAGGCGTGTCTGGGAGAGATTGTCTTGATTGATGTGGGCGGGCCAAGGCCACTATGGGGAGTACCATGTCTAGGCAGAGGAAGGAGGGGAGGAGTAAGACCTAGCCAGTGAGACAGCTAGCAAGCAGCATCCTATGGGCCCCACCTCCAGGGCTCTGCCTCAAGCTCCTGCCCTGCCATCTCTCAGTGGTGAATTATAAGCCAGAAGAGTTTCCTTTGGTTGGTGTATCTCATCACAGCAACAGAAACTGGAACAGGGAGGGTAGATGCGTTCTGTGCTCCAAGAAGCACCCACCCTCCTCAGTCAGCTTAAAGATTCAACCCACACAGAGTCCCAAAAGGAAGTGGACAAGGTGTACTGGGTCTGTGATCTTCATTGGATACACTCAGAAACAGCTTCCCACAGAGAAACCATCTCTGAGATAAACAGAAGGATGTGTGAGAGACAGCCATGAGAGCGCATGGAGGGGACAGGTGCTCAAAGCAGTGGCAACAGCACACGCCAAGGCCCTGTGGTAGGAAGACAGAGGGCTTCGAGGGTAAACTGGGTGGTGCTGTGTGGCTGGATCACTATGTTCATAATGAAAGCCATGGGCACTGTTAGAGGAGTGCATGGGAAAGCAACTCTTCACTGAAGGAGTGTTGTGGCTGTGGCATGCATCTAAAGGATGCAGAGGACACGAGATTCTGAGGAGAGGCACCCAGCCAGAGGCCCTGCTCTCAGTGCTGACATCAGGAACACGCTCTACAGGAAGAATGGGCTGTGTTGGATAGCATGTGAAAGAACTCAGATGGTATGTGTACCATGACTGCCTGGCCCGGCCCCTCCCTCTCCTGCCCCCAACCACTCCCAAGTTCTGCTTCTTCATTGGTCTGGACCCATCAGCATAAGGAGCTATCCTCAAATAAAATTAATCACAGTGCCAACTAGAGAGTCCCAAGGACCTTTCAACCCTGTGTGGAAAAGGCCTGTTTATAAGAGTTGGAAGAGCATCTGAGGAGCAGACACTGATGGAGGGAAAGCCATAGGGAGTGAATGCCACCTGCCAAGCCCAGTCCTGGCTCAGTGTAATTTATGCTTGCAGGATGGGAGGTGAGAAGTCAGGACTACTGTCAGCATCCTGAAGTCCCTCTGCACAATCCACCCCAAACACGAATTGGCTTGTGCCCCATACCTGACCTTTACAGCCCCAGTGTGGGTACAACAGAGCCACCATGCCACCACTGGTCTCATAGCCTGCTGGGCAGTGGGCTAATGATGGAAACTCCAACCAAAGGTTCTATGTCATTCTCCCACATGTTCTTTAGTAATAAATGGGGGCCTGAACATTGTGGTCTATAGAGAAGTACAGCTCACAACACTCCTGTGTGAACCAGCAGGGTCCATCCCGTTCTACCTAGGAGGCATAGCTGTAACTTAGAATTGCCATGTTTTACAAAACTTGGGATGTGGCTCAGTTGGTAGAGCGCTTGTCGAATGTGCAGGAAGCCCTAGGTTCAACCCTCAGCACCACACTAACCAGGCATGGTGGTGGTACATGCCTGTAATCTCAGCAGGGGGAGGGGGGTTAGGGATTGACGGTAATACTTGACTACATAGGGAAATTGAGGTCAGCCTGGGCTAGAGGTCTTGTGTCAAAAAATACTGATAAATAAAATCAAAAGACTCAAAGATCGCAATGGGAACAAAATAAGATATTATTTAGAAGGAGAGAGAAGGGGGGAAGGGAGGATTAAGGATGGAGTCATAATGTCAGCCCAATCACCACCAGGTCCACCTCTACCCAAGCAGAGCCCGGCTTACTATCCACATCACTGGGCACCTGGCCAAACATGGCCAGGTAGGGCTCATAGATGACAGAGCGGAAGATCCACCTCCAGCGCTGTTCATTTTGCCTAAGGATCCCCTGTCTGGCCACTCCGAAGGCCACCATCCACACAGCAAAGAGAAATAGGAAGAAGAACACGTCGATCAGCTGCCAAGGGAGGAGATCAGAACAGTTAGAACCATACCACTCACAGTGGCTGGCTACGCAGCCTGACCCTTCCCAACCAGCCACAGAGACAGGAAGAGAGAGGCTCCCGGAGCCAGAAGATTCAAGCCATCAAGCTGCTTGGCCATTTACTTACTTTTCTTACATTGAGTGATCGCACTGCTGGGGTTGAGTGCTCTATCACTGGGCTCCCTCCCCAGCCCCTAGCCACTTATGTAGAAATAGATTACCATGAGCTGTAGGTTTGGAGATGTCTGTCCCCCACAATCAAACTCAGTTTCTTGGACCTTAGCTTGCAGATCTCCAAGCAGCTGAGACATAGCAGCTTGTGAGTGAGGTCCCAGCTCAAAACACAGAGGGCCTCTGTGTGGGAGGAAGTCCCCCCAGCCACACCTGATGATACTTGCTGTCTTTCAACCCCCAAATTACTTCTGCAGAATTACTTCTTAGGAAAACAAAAGCATCCCTCGGAAGACTCAAACAATTTACTTCTTTTTTTTTTTTTGATCTGCTGAGTTTTGCACACACAGCTTGACATCATAGTGACTGGATGCCTCAGATATGCTTTGAATTAAAACCACACATTCCACCTCAGGGCTGGAAAGGGATGTCCACATGAGCTCATCCAGTGGCCCATCTGATTTCCAGACAGAACCAGGTCTGGGGAGCAACATCCCCGGCCTGAGATTTCCTCCTGGCTTGTATGTAAAACAAGTCTGGGGTCTTTCTCTCACATGCAGGATGTGACATTCAGAGTCCCATCCTCTCTAGGCATCTGACTCACCACTTATTGCTAGAGAACCACGCTCACCTCCTTGGACTAGAACAACCATCCATAAGAATGGCATGAAACCCCTCCCTACATACATTCTGAGCAAGCTGTTCAGGCTCAAATGGAAGCATCCTGTAAAGTGTGAACTCTCAGGAAGCCCCAGCAACTGAACGCAAGCTATGCTGTGGACAAAGGACTCTGAGCAAGGCAAGCATGACAAGAGAAGGCCACCCGCCAGGGTTGCTGGCTCTCACCATCCGCTGCAGCATTATAATCTTGGGTCCCAAGTTCCTGCTAACGGTGAAAATGTGGATGAGCCGTAGAGTGAATATAATGTAATCCAGACAGAAAATGACTCGCCCAGAGTACAGTGAGCTTTTATTGGAAGAGTGGAGCCTGTGGAAAGAAAAGGAGAGTTTGTGGGACAGGGCACAACATTTCCACGTTTAATGTGGTATGACTGTGTGTGTCCATTCTTGTGTACACACACACATGTTTGTGGAGGCCAGAGGCAGTCATTGGGTATCTAACTCCATTGCTCTCTGTCTTCATTTTTGAGTCAGGGTTCTGCATTGAACCCAGAGCTCACTGATTCAGCTAGTGAGCCCCCTGACCTGCCTGTCTTACCCCAGGCCTGGGTTTGGGAAATGGTATGTGTGGCTACCCTCTGCCTTTCCCCGGGTTCTGTGGGTGTGAACACAATCCTCATGCCAGCGTGATGGGTACTTTGCTGCCTAAGTTGCCCCCCTAGATCACTGTTGGCCTTTGGTGATCATTTTAGACTTAGTTGTCTTCTCACACACTGTAGCTCTGAGGCTGGAGGGATACACTGGTATCTGGAAGAGTGATTGCAGGTCCAGCATGCTGGCCAAGGTCACTTGCCCCTTCAATTAAGTGTGCCAAAATGAACTCACATTGGAGGACACTAAACATTTCCAATGACTTCTCCTTGGATTGTAATTATACCCCCCCAAAAAATACCCTGTCTGAAAAACAAAATAAAGAAATTGTAAAGAACCTAGAATGGGGAGAAGCTTATGGTGGCCAAGTTGTGCCTCCACAGAGCAGAGGCAACGGCCTCTTACGATCATCTCTGATGGGGCATGAAGTCATGGGCCAGGCCTATCCATGGACTTGAGGTGTCCCAAATTTTTTTCTCCATCGTTTGTGCAAAAATGCCTGATGCTGGGAAAGTGGGAAGAGCCACTTACCGGAATACAATACCCGCTATGAAGTAGAAGAGTCCCAGTGTGTCCATAACATTCCATAGGTCCGTGAAATAATTCACTCCATTCATGTACCACTGCAGCAAGAAACAGACAGACAGAGCAATGGGCATCATGAACACCAGTCTCTTCCAGACTTGTAAATGTCTACTCGTTTTTTCCCAGGGCACTTCTGAGACTGTTTGTGTCAAGCGAGCCCTACTAGAACCCCACTGATCCAAGAGGACCAGAAAGATAGCTGCCCTTAGATATGTGCAGCTATCAGAGTCAAAAAAAATGGGGCTGTGTTCTCCCATCCTTTAAAAATGAAGCCACAGGGAATGAATGTGACCTGTGTGGGAAACCAGGGAACATCCAGGTGACCATGGACAGCGGTGTAGACTGCGCCCTGCACAAAGTGTCACCCAGATGTCATCACCATAGAGTTGTGAATTACTGTAAATATATTATTTCTGGCACATACAACAGAACAAATTGATTAGTGAAATCTTTTAAAAATGTATACAGGGAAGAAAGATTATTAATTGGGCTCTGTGGTGGTTTGAATATGTTTGGCCCAGGGATTGGCACTATGAGGAGGTGTGGCCTTGTTGGAGTAGGTGTGTCACTGTGGGGATGGGCAATGAAACCTTCCTCCTAACCACATGGAAGCCAGTCTTCTCCTATCAGCCTTCAGATGAAGATGTAAAACTCTCAGCTCCTCCTGCACCATGCCTGCCTGGATACTGCCATGCTCCCGCCTTGATGATTGTTGGGAGCCGACTCTTAGCCGAAAGTGGCTATCATCTTTACAGCCATCTCGAGCCATATACCCTGACAAGAGACTTGTTTCAACAGCCTGCAATAGCTGAGCGCACTCTGATAAATATCTTGTTACACTGTTTAGTGCCCCCAGCTGCCAGGTGCTCCTGGTATCCATGGCTACAAGGCACGTGACGTAGTGGCTTCAGTTGAAATTGTCCACGAGGGCAAGTCACGTGGTAAAGGGTATAAATACCCAGGATTTCCCTTCTATAGGGGAGTAGAGAAGTAGAGGAGTGAGGAGGAGGAGGTAGAAAGTAGGAGGTAGTAAGTAGTAAGAAGTAAGAGGTAGAAAGGAGGAGTAGAGGTAGAGATAGAAAGTAGGAGGTAGAGATAGAAAGTAGGAGAATAAAGAAGACTTGAAGAGACTCCACCGGACTCTGGCTTGTATCTATCTTTTGCGTCTCTCGCCCCTTTTTTCCCCTTCCTCCGTCCCCACTTTCTCTCTTGCTAGACCCTGACCTGCCGACCGGAGCAGCAGAACCGGCCGGCCTTTACAAAGTAACAGAACCTGACGGCCGTTACAAAAGAAACGGCAGTTACAGATGATGATGGACTGAACCTCTGAACCTGTAAGCCAGCCCCAATTAAATGTTATCTTCATAAGAGTTGCCTTGGTATCTGTTCTCAGCAATGAAACCCTAAGTAAGATAGGCTCCACACTTTGGATTTTAAGAATGTCAATCTTGCTGTGTAACCTTTTCATTTGCCTACTTGCTCAGAA
Source organism: Grammomys surdaster (assembly GCF_004785775.1). Taxonomy (NCBI): domain Eukaryota; kingdom Metazoa; phylum Chordata; class Mammalia; order Rodentia; family Muridae; genus Grammomys; species Grammomys surdaster. The sequence continues at coordinate 6,930,955 of NW_021620869.1, forward strand.
TCTAGCTACTAAAAGCCTGAGGACCAGACCCCAGGGTCACCTCAAAACAGGGAACAGTAGAATCAGTAGGGTATGATTCTGAGTCTCATGTTCATGTCTGTGTTTTCCTATGAACTCACCCACCAAGTCTTTTCATGACCCATATATCCTATGGCCTTCTCTGTCTCTGACCCCAAAGCCTAAACAGGATGGCTTAGATCCCCTCCCTGGAAATAGTGAGTTTCTCAGATCCACTGAAATCCTGCAAGATGGGATGCAGGGTGTACAGCTTGAGTAGCCAAAGGAGGAGAACACTGCCAGATGACAGTGGAACAGTGAAGTCCCCCGGGTCTGGGCAGCCTGGGTCAGACCATGCTCCACTTCGAGGAGACAGGCTCACGGTTAGAACACTGGGGAGAACACAGGAGCATCCATTTACCTGGTCAGTGCTGATCCCCAGGGCAACAAAACCCATTCGCTATGCCATGCTTCAGAAGGTGAGAGTGGCTGGCACAGGCCCTGCCCACCTGTTCTCTTTTTCATTCCTGCTGGGAGGCTGGTACATACCAATCTGTACAACCCCAGCCCATCCTCGCCTGAGTGACTTCAGAAGCCTGACCGTATTACAGGAATAATTGACAAATGAGCCCTGGGCCACAAGAAATGGCGCTACAGGGCAAAAGGATTTCAGGCTTTTGTTTTGAGTTGTTTTGTTCTCAATGAAGAGAAACCTCTTGCTTAAGGGGGACAGTGCAAAGCTAAGCTGTGTCCATGAAATACCAGGACATATTCACCATCTCCTCCCCACTGTGCCGGCTTCAGAACTGAAGGAGCTTTCAGAGAAGGCAGGGTGGAACTTACCACACTATAAACAAACATCCACAGTGCCAGCTTAGTTCCACTAGGAGTCAGTAACAAGTGTATCAGCACTGGGGACTGGAGAGGTCAGAAGTCCCAAATTAGCTGTGAGCATCCTTCCTCTGGGCAAGGGATGGCACTCCTTACTGAAAACATGAGTTTCTGAGTCCCAGGCACAATCTAAAACAGGCAATGTCCTGTTTATGGGTTTCCCCTAACAACTGTGATTCTGCACAGGCCTGCAGAGCCTTCCCTTGAAGGAAACAACCCAGTTGAGGAATACAAAGACTGACTCTGCAGAAACAAAGGGAAACAGCACCCTCTAGTGACAGATCCTCACAGCTGTGGTCTGCCACCTGCTCAGAAAAAAAGAGAGGGCAGGGTCCCTCTGTATGTCTCCTCATCTCTGGCTTCAGTGGTCCCATAAACGTGGTGGCCCTCAGGAGTGACTTACAAGCACCCTGCTTGCCCCTTCCTGTATTAAGAACACGCATTCTCAACAACATGACAATAGCAGCTCTGGCTCTAGATATGCACAGCAACTGAACATCTAAAGCAGATCACACTGTTTGATGCTGTTCTGTGCACCACCAGGACATGCGTCAGGACCTAGGGAGCTCAGAGGACTCCACGATGGAGCCAGTACAAGAGGAGACAACCTGATCCAGGTTTCTGCTTCTCTTCAGGATTTCTTCTGTAGAAAATGCACCCAGAAAGGGGAAGCACAAAGAAACAGAATTACTGCACACCGTGTATTTGCAACTCCTACTGGATTATTCCTCCTTCTCCCTGTCTACTTCCTTCTCTGTCACTTTCAGCCCTCTCCATCCGATCCTCATGACTTAATCTCCTATCAGCCGTGAGTCAACTGACCCTCTGGCCCAGTAGTTCTTCCCTGAATGCTAAGAGTCCTCCTGGCTCTGCCCATCATACACAGAATACCTCAGCTCTGCTCTGCTAGAGACACATCACAAGCCAGAAGGAAAACTTGGAGGTAAAGGCTGGCCACAGGGAGAGAGGCCATATGGAAGTGCTGGGACTGAGCTGTACCTTTAGACTTAAGTCCTCAGCCCTCTACCTGGGAATGTGACCTTGTTCGGAAATCAGGCCACTGCAGATGGAGCTGACAGGTCGAGACGGAGTCCTGATCCCACATGACTGTTGTCCCCAGGAAACAGAGAAATGAGGACACACCTGCACATAGAGAGGGCACCATATGGACATGAGACCAGGGCTCAGAGTGTCACATCCGTCAGGCACAGAGTGACAAAGATGGCCAGAAAACTTTCAGAGGCCAGGGAACAGCACAGCAAAACAGTCTCCTTCACAGTGCTGTATGGGTCCAACCCAACCCACACCTTCACGTCGGACTCCTGTCTTCCAGAACTACAGTCAATACACTGGTACTAGAGCCATCCTGTGTGTTTGGGGGACTTTCTTCCTCAACCTCCGCTGACATTCCATCATCTTCCACATCACTTACCTACTAGTCACAAAGACAGTAATGTAGGGCACTGGTATCAAAACCCCTCCCAGCCCTCACATCGACAGCAGGCATCATTAACTGATTAAGACATGTCCATGCTAAGAATAGACAGACAGGACCCTAGAATCCCTCACAACCCAAGAGTCCCAGAGACTGCACATAAAGGTCTATCAGAGAGAGTTGGCATGACAACATAAGCCAACTCGGTGTTCTTAGACTAGTTGGGGCCCTACGAGGACAAAGGCAGTGTGTTTCCCCTTCAGATCTCTTCCATCACTGGGCCTTATACTTTTTAAACTGGGATTACCCCAGGAGTTGTGTACCTAGCAAATGCTTGCTAAATGGGTGTATTTTAAGGTTCAGGTCCTGAAGAGACAAGAGAGTGACAGACGAGTCTGAATGGACTTGCTGAGACACTTTCCACCATGGGTCAGGACAACACCTCCTTCAGCAACAACATGAATTTCCTCAACATCTGCTACCTCAGTAAGCACCTGCTCTATGGGGCCTGGGATAGAGTTTGGACTCAACGGTGAAGCAAATATCCCAAAATATGCACATCCCAGGAAACTGCACGATCAACCATTGCTGGAGACAGGGGACTCTTTGGTGGAGAAATCTGTTCACAAATTGGGCTTTGAGTTCCTGTGATTTGGCTTTCAAGAGTCGTTTGGGTGGACTTTTGATGATGTAGGTGCCTTTGGGTCACCCTCTCTCTTGTCAGTTATCCCAGTAAACTCACCGGCTCCATAAACTAGCCCTGTGTGGAATCAGTATCCTGTCTGGGATGAGCAGACTTTTATCTACATCTCTCTGGAAAGAGCTGCACTTGCCTACCTGCCTCACTTCATCACAGAAGAGGACAAAGACCAGGGCATAGAGGATCAGCTCGGGTGTGTGCGGCACTGAGTGGAAGTCCATGAGCAGCACATAGGCAAACAGCAGGAGGAAGGCGATATAGAAGACCACATTCCAGGAGAAAACCACGAAGGGCGAAGTGAAGAAGGCCACGTAGTACCAGAGCAGCTTCTTGTGCTTGTCAATGGGCTTCTTCCTAGACAGAGGCAGAGGCAAGGCAGTGTCACATACACTCACATACACTGGTACACACTGACACACATGCACTCTCTCACACGCTTAGATACATTTATGCACACTGACACAGTCACAAATACACATCACAAACACACATACTTGCGTACTCACACATACACGCATGCACACTCACACAGACGTACATATGCACATAAACACATTCTAATAATACATATTCACATGCACAGTCACTCACATCGTATTCACACACTCACACATGCACTTGTACAAGCACACACACACATAGAGACACAGAAAGAGAGAGAGAGGAGAGGAGGACGGACCATGGCTCGCTTCCTAACATAGACAAGGAACAGACAGGACAAAACTGAATCCCAAGGCTGACACAGCCAAAACTCAGCACCCTCCCCTTTTGTGATCAGAGAATCCATATTCAGCCTCAAATACTGAAGACAACCTCAAGACCACCTGCTAGAAACCCAAGCCAGGAAAAGCCAGGGAAGATGCTGGACTAAGCTCACAGATGCCACAGTGAACACTCCATTTACACAGATGCTCACACACAAGATTAGATGCCCCAGTCCACACCTAAATGATACGAGGCCACAGCCCACCAGGGGGATGATGAATAGACACAGGATAATCTTCCAGTTCTTCGTGTCTCGGGAAATCTCTCCATACCATTGCTTAGAAAGGAAATTCTAGAAGGAAGGAAACAGAGACAGAGAGTACAAGTCTTTATTAATGTAAGTATATGGAGGACAGGACAAAGTCTTTCTTCTCAGCCCTGCACACTCCCGAGATATCTAACCGCTACATCCATGTCTTTAATCTTGCAGATATTGTCTGGATTTAACGCATGAAGAAACAGCTTAAAATTCTGTTTGAGTTTTAAGTCTTTTTTTTCTAAGTTCAGTTCCATGAGCTTTAAGAGAGATGGTTATGTGAGTGAAAATACACCAAACCTATGAATTTTTAACTATTATGGTTTTTATCTGTGTAAGCTTACAGCTTAAACAAGCATGTTTCAAGGCCCCTCCTCTTAGGGGGATGCTAAGTTCAAAGGCAGGGCCAATGCAATCTGCTGAGCCCTCAGGGCTCTGGGCTGGAGGTGGGTGGGGCACTTTTAATTGGAAACTAAAAGGATGTCGGGAGAGGAAGGGCTGAAGTAAAACCAAGATGGAATGCACAAAGACAATCCCCAACTCTCTGCCCCAGCCCCAAAAAGGTGGGACAGAAAGGGTTTCCATAATGGCAGAGACAGGAAACATCACATTGCTACCAAAAGATAGACAGGGGCCTGACTACACCAAAACAAACAAACAGAACAATAAACCTCACAGCTGGAGGGAAAAGCCATCCAAAGTGGGTTTGGAATGAAGAGGGCAGAGTAAGAGAAAGCTGAGGTCCACTAAGACTGAGACTGGTGTACTATGCCCACAGTTCTGCACCTCCTCCTCTATTAGAAGGATGACAAGCGCCAAGTTCTTCTTCTGTGCGCCCTGCTATGTCCTCTTGGGGCTGCTCCACAGATGTCTGCTTGGCCAAGGAGGGGCAAGCTGGACCACAGAAAGAGCACCCAGGAAGTAGCAATGTTGCAGCTGTTAATACCCAGAGCTTGCACGCTCTACAAGGGACCCAGAGGCTCCCAAGAACTCCCAGGGACACCACCCACCCCTCTTATCATAATATGTCTTCTCCTTCCTCCCACAGCTCACTGCCTGCTAATCACCTCCAGCTCACCTCCAGAGCAAACTGCTTACACTAACCCCACCTCCTCGTCTGAGGTCTGTTTACTGGCCGCCTGGTATAACACAAAGTGTGAAGTAAGAGAAAATCTGCAGAGGATTAAATCCCAGTGCTACAACTTCCTAACAAGCAAGCATGGAAAATATTCTAGAACCTCTCTGAACACCGAGTCCTCATAATACAGTGAATGAAGGCCACTTCCACATGCACGGTGCAGATAAAGCATGTAACCAGCCGGCATGGCTCATCTGCCTCTCTCTACCTGATTAGACTCAAACACCCCAGTGTGACTGTGAACACAGTTATAAGCTGCTGCTTGCTAAACTTGCCTCAGGATGAGCTTCATCCATCTCATGATTTCTCCATCACTCATAATGACTGTGGTGGAAGCAGCTGACTCTGCTGACTTCTCGTTTCTTATAGAATTTAATGGCATCACCATGGCAACTCTCTGACAACCACCATTACTGCTGCTTGAACAGGCTCCTGGGTTGAACACCTCATCCCTAGCTGTGGTGCTGTTTTGGGGGATTCTCGAGTCTTGCTAGTAGGGTTGAGCACACTGAGGGTGGGCCCCCTAGAGTAACCCTATTTCTAGTCCCATTTTCTGCTTTCTAATCCACCAGGAGTGAGTAACGTAACCACCATGAACTCTTCTGTGTTGGGCTAAAACTGTGAGCCCAACTACATCTGTTTTCCCTTAAGTTGCCTCTGTCAGGTAACTTAAGATAACTAATATAAACAGAAAGATAGCTAATATAGACAACTATGCCCTCTTCACAGATGAGAAACTGAGGTTCATCATCTCATGCATACTTCAGTAGACCAAGACCCAGGCAGAGGACCCAGAGACAGCATTATAATGTATTATTTGCTTTGTGGAAGCCCAAACAATTCTTTCTCCTTGCTATGTATCTTGGTTTCATTTCTGTCACTGTGATAAAATAACTTAACAAAAAGCATCTTTGAGGAGATGGGCTTATTTCATCTCTCAGCTCCGTGTTATGGTTCATCGCAGCAGGGAAGTCAAGGCAGGAATTTGAAGTCATGTCATATCCTCAATCAAAAGCAGAGAAGTGAATTCATGCTTTGTGTTCAACTAGCTTTCTCTACTCTTATGCAGCCCAGGGTCCAAAACCAGGGAATAGCGCCACCCATAGTGGGATGAGTCTTCCCACACCAACTAAGGCGATCAAGGCACCCACAGGGCAGTCAAACCACCCAGACACACTGAACCGGCCAACTGATCTAGGCAATCCTTCCCTAAGACTCTTCCTAGGTGATTATATAGTATATCAAGTGGGCAAAGGCAGGCATCACACTGTGATTTGGGTCTTAAATATTTTCCAAAGGTCCATACCCTAAAGACATAGTTTTCAGTATGACACTTTGGAAGGTAGTGCAGTCTTTAAGAGGCTGAAGCCTAGGGGAAAGTTTTAGACCATTGTGGGTTACACCGTTGAAGGGACTTTGGTTCCTCCTCTTTCTCAGTATTTGCTTCTTGGCTGTCATGAGGTAAGTGTCTACCTCTACCACATGCTCTGGCTGTAATGTCCTGCCTCATTATGAACCCAGAAGCAAGGGACACAACCAACCATAAACTAAAACCTCCAAACACTGCGAGTCAAAATAAACCTTTTCTCTTTTTATGTTGATTGCCTCAGGCATTTTATTACAGTCATGGAACACGTTGACTGATACATTCCTGTATCATCTCTTGAGGTAAGATTTTCCACAAAAGATTATATCTTTCACGTTGTCACCCAGGTACTCCCTCAATGTTTTTTTATACAGGATGAGAAAAATAGACTTTTAATGTCGTTTTTTAAATGCCCATTTTCTGGTAGCCCATTTCTGGGTACATTTTTTCAGGGCCTGGCTTTTTCTTACCTGGACCCCAGGCTGAGCAATGAAATGCTGGTCTGTAGCCTCCACCGCCAGCTCCAGACAGTTGCTCCCACCCCAGGCTTCACAGGAATAGACCAGTAACTGTTCTGCCAAATCTTCATCGCTGCTGTAACACTCAGTGAACAACTCTGTATCATCAGGGAGGGGAGAGCTGGGCTCAGCTGGCAGACACGAAATGTGCCCTGCCTATTCTCGGTCAAAACCTGAACAGATTGGGCATGAGGATCCAGACAGACAGAAGCATAGAGAAAGCTGTCCAAACGCGAGCCTTACTATATGGATGTTTCTTTAGACACACATAGTCAGTGAGGCCCTTTAATGCAGAGGGTGGTGATAAATGCTTATGGAAATCAGCTGCCTTCAACACCTGGCACGACCCCCTCCCTTCTCTGATCCTCTCTCTACCTCTCCTTGTTGAGAGCTTCTTGGTGCCACTTCTAGGAATTTGTCATTTGTCATTGGGCTCGGACAAGGAAGTAGGCTCAGATAAGAATATTAGAAATAGTGACCACAGGGCTTTGGTTACTGCTTTGCTGAATTACTACCTTATGTGATCTCTTTGCTTAAGACTTTACTTAGCTATTACCTTCTGTGATCCTTTTGCTCACTACTCTGCTTGATTCCTTTCCTGTGTGATCTCCTTGTCTACTACTACGCTTGATTACTTTGTCTTTGATCTAAGAACTGACCATGGTTTATCTATCTATCTATCTATCTATCTATCTATCTATCTATATGTATATGTATATGTATATGTATATGTATATGTATATGTATATGTATATATATATATATATATATATATATATATGTATAGAGATAGAGATATATATCTGGAATGATATAAAAGCAGGCTGGAGAAAAATAAAGCTGCTTCAGCCTCAGTGTTCTGGCTGGAGTCATGTTATAATTTTGTCTAATTGTTTTTCTTCTTGTTCAATCCTCACTCCCTCACTTGAGACACTGTTGATTGACTGAACTGGCTTGATCTCCTTACCTAAAATAGCCCCTCCTACCCTCCCCCCACTCCAAGCCTTCTAGGTGAGATATCTTGGCATACACTCCAGTGCACTCACCCACTGCTCGGGTCTCATACTCATTGGCCAGTTCCTCCGATTCTCCAGCAGCGTTGATATCGTTCTTAACTTTGGCCAACGTCTTCAGAAGCTTGCTGGCCCCCAAGGCTGCCAGAGTACAGCCTTTGGTCTTTTAGGGGGCAGGGTGGGAAGATATTGATTAATTTGTAATCCCTTGAAGTGCTAACATCAACGTTAACTTTTGAAAAGTGTAGACAAGCAGGAAATGGCAAAGTCTACTACTATTCATGATGATTCAGTCAAGTCTGTAATGAGCTTGGAGCAGACTCGGACCTCAGTAAACTAACTCTTCATGGTCTTGTATGAGGAATCAGCATATAAAAAGAAAATACTTGGATAAATATTGCAAAGCATTAAGCCTCTAATAGCAGGACACCTGGCTGACCCACTATTTCAACATTATCATCCTGTAACAGCCAGGACACAGGGAGAAAGAGAATGAGAACACCAGAAGGCCTGAGCTGTCTAAGGCTGTGTGAATCCAGCAGCCAAGGGCTGAAGTGAAGACAGAAGCATAGGTGTCCATAGATTCATTTAAAGAAATAGCAATATAGTAAACCACCAAGAAAATTCTCAATAAATATTTCAAAGCAGAAATTCTTACAGGCCCCTCCACCTCCTGGTCCACAATGAAATAAAGCTAGAAAATGTTATTTTTATTTTAATCTTATAATTCAGTGCTGGGGACCAAACCTTAGACTTTATACAAATGAGATAATGGCTTAGAATTTTTCTTAAGTTAAACTTCAATATACTTCTTATGCTTGGGGGAAAAATTGTCACAGGTACCTGGGAGCAGGAGGACCCCCACATGACTCCTTTCTGGGGTTCACCCATCCTAGGGATACCCCCAAGGACATCCAAACTGGAGCACAGCCTTGGTCCTAAGCACCAGATGTCCCCAAATTCTAAATTAGGCATATGAGTATAGGTTAGACCAGACTCCTACAGCACGGCATGTATTTGGCCCCAATTCAGTATGGGCCTGGACATTTACCTGTTCCCAAATGACCTTGGAGAGTTCCTTCTTGTTCTGAAGAATGGCCCAGATGAAGAGAGCTTGCAGCGGGTGCCGGGTGGTGAGAGATGCATCCTGCCAGGGGTCAGAACACCGGGTCACCACATGCAAATGTAACCCACTTTAGGTACATCATTCTAACAGTGAAATGGGGTGGCCAGGAAGCCTGAGAAACTGGCTTTGGAGACCTCTGAGGCTTGGGGCTGAGTCTGTTTTAGCAGCTCGGTGGTCTGATTCTCATTGCTCCATGCAGCTCTCAGTAGGTGGTGTGATTTGACAGGAAATCTTTCATCTATCATAAAAGGCAAACTACAACTGTATGGGAAGGGGTAAAGAGGGAGATTGCTGAGAGCACTTTAAAGACTGAATGACTCCGGCTATGCCATGGAGACTGCCCTTCCTCTCCATCTTGTAGATCAGTCTCTCAGCTAGGAAACGAAAAGCATTCAGATTAAACTTAACCTTCCTGTGGCTTCTGTCTAATGGTCACCATGCGAAAATGTGCTTATTTCTTTGGACTGTTATTCAAAGATTGGAGTCCCAGTTCATATTTAAGATTCTGTATCTTCCGAGGAACCTTTTCCATGGAAAGTGACTATGTGCGCCCATCAGCTCCCTTGTTGACTTTACCAAACTCTCAACTGCACATATGAGACCTAGTTAGGTGCTGTGTTTCAAAAATTTTAACATAAACAAATGTCAAATAGAAGATCCACACTTTCAATTCAACCACCCACTGAGCTCATGTGCACACAGACACACAGACACACACAGACACACACACTTGAAAATCTCAGAGTTACAAGTCATAATGATCCAGTTTGGGGTCCCCCAGAAGAACTCTTGAGATAAGAATTTGAGAAAGTATTTTATTTAAGAGGGTGAGGTAATGAACTCAGAAAAGAAAGAGGCCACTAGGAGGCACACCACCAAGCAGGTAGCCATGGTGTGCGAGCAGAGGCTCATTTCACTGTGCCTCTGAGCTGTCTCCTCTAAAGGAGGAGAAACTGGGGCACTCACACAGCGCTGGACTCCAACCAGAGCAAATGCTGATGATAAATGCTGATGCTGTTGGTGGAACCAGACCCGCCTGGACTAAAAACTGAATCCCAGGGGATTCGCATCTATTCTAATGGAAATATCCACTACTCCATTTCTTTACAGAAGAATTACTGGCAGTCCTTCACTCTTTCACCTGCGCACCAGGGAGCTATTTTCATAAACAGGCTGGCATATGAGCAGGAAGCCATCTGTTAGTCTTGTCCCCATCAAACAGCCTTAGAAAGTGTGTCACATAAGCCTTGTGATCTAGAAATGATGTAACTAAGCCACAGCCAGGGGCTAGAGCAAGACATCAGGAAACTTTCCCACTGCCTTTAATACATTTTTTAGGAAAGATGGTAAAGAATATGCATATCACCCTACTAGCTGCTTTATGGCAATGAGGAAGGGAACAGGAAAAATGGAGGCAGAGAACTGAATTCTGGGAATAGGAAAGATGGAGGCAGAGAACTGAGTTCTGGGAATAGGAAAGATGGAGGCAGAGAACTGAATTCTGGGAATAGGAAAGATGGAGGCAGAGAACTGAAATCTGGGTAGGAAATATGAAGCTGAGAACTAAATTTTGGTAGTGGGAAATATGAAGCAGAGAACTGAATCCTGGGAGTAGGAAATTTGTAAGCAGAGAACTGAATTCAAATAGATAGCCTCACTGTTACATACATGGAGTTCCACATCCAAGTCCTCCCTGCTGCTTCTGTCTTCTTTCCAGAAGCTTCTACGGAAGTTTGCCACCAACTTCCAAACAAAGGTGAGGAGTGCATCATTGTAGGAGTTCTTGGCGATCTGCAGGTTCCGGTACACTAGGGTGCTGAAGTGGGTGGAGAAGAGCTCCGTGAGGACTTCATTGGTGAGAAACTTCTGTAGGTTCAGGCCATTCTCCAGAAAGAGGCGGACAAACTTGGGCCTGTCCTTTATGAGGGCCGTGAACATGACTTCCTGAAGGTCGGCAGACTAAAGAGAAAGAGCAGGAGAGGGCTCACACCACAAGACCAATAAAGAGAACACAAGGTATCTCTGCATTCCAGCCACAAAATCCTAGTGTCTTCAGCTTCTCCCTCCACCCAACTTTGACAGTAAAACTCATCTTTCAGCGTCTAGATGGGAAAGCAGCAGAGTGGAGCCTTTGAATTCGGGAATGTACTTTGAATGTGAAAATACTTATGTAGAGATAGCAGGCCCACTTAAGCATGGCATGGGTCAGGAACTGACTCTGGCAAAAAGAGTGTCAGGGAGGAGGAGCCACCAGTGAGAGTCTACAGTAGATACTGTGAGACAGCTGTCAATGCTGCCTGTCCACATCATGGGCTTGGCCGCCCTTCCTAGGTAAACTCTAGCCTTCCCCACAGTGGCAGAGTTCTCAGACAATTGCCAATATGGAACCCATCAAGTCACAAACTAGCAAAGATCTGGAGTGTGACACAGCAGCAAGTCACTGGAGCACTAGGTTCTGGCTACCTGTGTCAATGCATCTTGAGTGTCTGGTAAAAATGGTCCTGCTGAGCTTTGCCAAGAATCCTTTGATTCTTATTTACTTTTAGACAGGGTCTTAACTTGGTATCTCAGTCTGACCCGAAACTCACCACTTAATCCACACTCACTTTGGATTCATGGCAATTCTCTTTTATCAGCCTCCCAAAGGCTGAGATTACAGCCAGAAGCCACAATGTCTAGTTTTTCTAAGAGTCTAAAGAAAACAATTATCAATGCTTGCTTTAGCCACAAACCAGTAGGTTTGCTCTGTATCAACTCTTAGGTGTATTATATGGCTGCCATGGTATTTATTACAAGTTAGTTTCACTGCCAACACTTGCTGATCCAAAGGATCATGGCGATTTTATTTTAAACATTACAAGTGGAAAGTACAAGGTCTGACAACAGGAAAATCTCCTGCAGAAACCCATGGCATCTATTCCCAGGAACCCAGGCTCTCTGGGGCCATTGAACCCATAACTCCTCACCACCAGCAGCCTCCTTCACTCCTTCCGTTCTTTGTCTGCCCCCCCCCCATGGCAGCACCAGTGCTTTTGTATCTGCCTGATGCTGTTTATTTAGATTCACATATTGCCTAGAGGAAATTGTTAAGGGATTTTTTTTATTATTATTTACTTTTTTTTTTTGTTTTTACTTAATTCACATTACATCCTGCTCACTGGCCCCCTCCCAGTTACTCCCTCCCACAATCCTTCCCACCATCCCCCTCCCCTTTTCCTCTGAGTGGATGGGCCACCTCCTGGGTATCCCCCAACCCTGGCACTTCAAGTCTCTGGAAGGCTAGGCACTTCCTCTCCCATTGAGGTCAGACAAAGGAGCTCAGCTTATAGCCCAAGAACAGGCAACAGCTTTTGGTGGAGCCCTCACCCATTCCAGTTATTCAGGACCCACACGAAGGTCAAGCTGCACATCTCCCACATATGAGCAGGGAGGTTGAGGTCCAGCACGGTGTATGTTCTTTGGTTGGTGGTTCAGGCTCTGAGAGCCACCCCCCACCCCAAGGGTCCAGGTTAGTTGACTCTGTTGCTATCTCTGTGGAGTTCCTATCCTCTTCGGGGATCCCTGACTCTTTAGATCTCTCTGGGATCAACAGGTAAGAGGTTCATCTGGGGAGAATGGTAACTACATTTTCTCCACTGTTCTCAAAGCATGTGTTCATTATAGCTACTATCTTGCATTTTGTTCTAAGTATGTGTGTGCCTCCCATTGGCTCCACACTAGACAGCAGGGGGCAGTGGTTCTCAAACATGGGGACGTGTCAGAGCAGACTGCTAGCAATCAACCTTGCTTTCTAACTCAGCAAGCTTGGGATGGAACACATAAGTTTACACTACTAACGAGTTTCTGGGTTATACTGTCACTGGTCCTAGGACCATCCTGAGAACCACTTGCATGCAGGAAAAGACAGGCTTTGAGTGCGTGCGCGTGCATGCGCGCACGCACACACAAACACACACACACACAGACACACTTGTTTGTTTGTTTGTTTTCAAACTTCAATTCTACCAGTCTCTAGTTCAATGAGTCAGAACAAGATTTCTGTCTCTGAGCCTCAGTTTGTTTTGTTCTGCTTGGTGAAAACAAATGAGACAGCCCAGGTCATGCTTCTTCAGAGATTCAAGCTCAGAGCAGCACCCCCAGACGCCACCACGAGCCTCCATCCAGTAACATCTATGGTGCTCTGACTCATTTGTCAACAAAAGGAGATCATCTCGGCTGAAGGTTGATGTGAGTGGTTAGGAAACCACTATGTGTGTTGTGAAGCACCACTTGATGTCATTTTAAAATTTCCTTTTAAGTGGATAATAGTATACAGAGACCTTAGTAAGAGCCAGTGTTCTAAGTCCTTTACAAACACCATCTAATTTAATCAGTGTAACAATACAATGTGAAAGGTGTTACAGCCAGTCTCTGTGTTCTCAGGCAAGCCTGACACATCTTTAGCAATAGCTCTTTGAGAGAAATAGACACTCTGATGCAGTGTCTGCTGACTCCTATGATGCACACACTCCTGCCGTGGTGAGTTTTCAGTTACTACTGTGACACCTCTAAACGCAGAACTGGAAACAGATCTGGAGGGTCCCACTAGTGGGTCCTACACTAGTGGGCCCACACTAGACAGCAGGGGCCCACATTAGTGAGGGTTCTAACAGTAGACAGTAGCAGCAGAAGTATCCTCCCCCAAGTCATGAGTTGGTGGGAAGGCATTGGATATGTGCAGTGCAGTTGTGTGTATGTGTGTAGGTGTGTGTGTGTGTGTGTGTGTGTGTGTGTGCAGCTGTATATGTGCAGGTGTGTGTGTGTGTGTGTATGTGTGTACAGGTGTGTCTGTGCAGGTGTGTGTGCAGATATGTGTGTTCAGGTGTGTGTGCAAGCATGTGTGCACAGGTGTATGTGTGTGCCCACACATGCATGCATGCATGCAGATGCGTGCCCCGATTGTGCTTATAAAAGGGCCAGAGCAAGACATCACATCTCTTCCTCTTTCACTTGCCTCCTTATTGCCCTGAGGCTGAACCTCTCACTGAACATAGAGTCGGCCTCTTCAGCTAGCTTCTGTAGCCAGTGAGCTCTTAAGATCCACCAGTCTCCATCCCTCAATGCTGGCATTACAGACACACACACAGCCATACACAGATCTTTATGTGACTGCCGGCAATTCAAACTCAGGGCTTCATGCTTGCAGAAAAAATGCCCTAGCCCACTAAGCTTTCTCCACCGTCCTCAAAAGTCATTAGCCTTGATTATATCTTACTTTTGATTTTCACACAATTTCTTCAAATTATAACGTTGTATGATCCAATGTTTAATAACGACTGTTTTCAACAACCAACACCCTAAGTTTCTGAAAACTTAGCAGCTAGCTTTTGCAAGTCAGGATGAGTTGGCTCCAGCATGGTACTGTACTAGGGAACTGACAGTGCATAGCTGAGGACCTTGCCCAAGGACACACAGATAACTATTCCAGCACTCAAACTCTTAACCTCCATGTCTTTCCTCCCCCAACCACCGTCATACGAGTTAATAAAATTAAATGTATAATGTTCACAAGTATCTGTTTGTTTATTTACCACCTGACCTTATTTAAGTAGAATAGTCCTCTCAGAGGGCTTCATTTATGAATCTATTAATGCAGCTATACTAAAGCCTTGTGATGTGTAATAGGGTTCATTATAGTGCAAAGACCAAACACCACACAATGTTTGCTAAAGGGATGAATAACTCAAAAATTCATGAGCCATTACTATTTCTACTGCCGTCATTAAAACTGATCATATGTTAATGTAAATCAAGTCTTGATACAGTGATGTGTCTGAGAGTATGTTCTTAACCTGGCTGCTGAAGATAGAAACTGAGTTATGTACGTCTTCAAATCCACACAGGCATGTGTAAAATCAAATCTATCCTCGCTTCCCTTAATAACTTCTCCTAATTCAGAAGAGCTGAACACAAGCATGTTCCCTTGTAAATCTCTGTTTGATGGCTCAATTGTTCCTCCTGAGCAGAGTTTCCAAGGCTGATTGAACTTTAGATGCATGCAAGCCCATTAATGGGCTCCTAAAATGTTTATCAAATGGAAAATATAGCAAAGCAGTCTGCTGGAAATGTATAGTTTTCAAATACACATGCAACTTCCATATTGGAAGTGCTCATTGACCCAGGAAATCCCAGGAACCTTACTCTAAGACACTGGTGAGTGTCTTCAGCAAAGTTGTTCCACTCTCTCCTCATACATCTCATCCCTGACAAATCTGTTTCCAGAATTTTGCTAGGTGAGGAGGTGGCAAAAGAATGTGGCTGTCTTGATCTTTTTAGTCAAGCCAGATTAATAATCCCACAGTAAGTCCCCATCCCTTCACGCAACCCCTCCTGAGAGCCGACCCATGGTTCCGCATCAGACAGGGCCATATATTAAGGATAGCCTACTAGAGCCATTAGCTATGTTATCTGTTTGCAAGAAGCCTACTAAGTCAGCATCTTTATCCCATTCTACAATCAAGGAAAGTGAGGCTGGTCAACACTGATATTACCAGGACAGAGTCATTAACAAGATTCTAGATTGATGACCCCGTTGGATATAGAACATCTCCTGTTGAGACCATTGCCCCCTGAGGCTTCTGCTACCTCCCAGCGGCGGTCATTGGTGAAGATCTCATCACTGGCAAGGTCCAGCTGGTTCCACTCCAGCAGAAGCTTCAGCTGTCCGTTCCAGTTGTCTTTGTCTTGCTCATTAGTGCTGAAGGCTGGAAGTGGGGAGGAAGAAAAGGGACAGACCAGCGGGCCACACATAAGGAAGCCAAGCTATTATGTCCAACTATCAGAGCCACTTGTCGAAGCCCTGGAATCAGACAAAACTGTCATGTCTTTACTGTCACCGTTCTCAACTGCATCGCATATGCCCTGGAGTCTCTAATGATCAACCTATATCAAAATACCTTTTTGTTACATGTGAATACAGTGTAACTAGGGTATATTAACATGTCTCTATAGATTGAGGCTCCGTAAGTATTATATTCCAAAAGCTATATTTTATTTATCCTATACCTAAATCTACAAAACAATTAGCCATATCACAACAATGTATTTGTCATGATTTGAGTGCGAAATGCTTCTCACAGGCTTCTTTCTGTGCTTGAATTCTTGGTCTCTAGTTACTGGCACAGTTCTGAGAGGCTGTGGAACATCTAGGAGGCAGGGCTTAGCTAGAGCAAGTGAGTCGCAGGAAGCAGGTCTTAGAGACCAAACTTCATACCCAATCTCTTCTCTCCTTTTTCTGTCCCTACTCTCTCTTTCTTCTCACCTAGCTTTCTATCAATCTATCAATCAATGTACTGATCAATCATATATCATATCTATCTATCATCTGTCTGTCTGTCTGTCTGTCTACCTATCTCTACATCTACCATCTCTAGATCTCCATCCTAGTCCATCCAGATATGAAGAAGTGAGGAGTCTTAGCCATCTGCTCCAACCTCCACAGAACTGCCTGTAGCCTCCATGGTAGGTTACATCCCTTAAAACCACGATTCAAAACGAGTCCTCCTCCATTATGTTACTTTTGTCAGATATTTGGCATCAGAAATGAAAGGAGCTCATATAGCACACATGGCTTTTTCCAGAGTGGATATTTTCCAGATCTAGGTATCTAGCTAGACCTAATTCTATTGGAATAAATATCAGTATTGACAAGTTTCTGACCAGCACAAGAATCTTCTAATAAATTCCTAATGATGAAATTATACCCTGTGGTCCCAGATTTTCTTTGCATACTTTGCATTTATTGGTCAGGTATTTCTATCTAAAAGGCAAGGCTTTACTAGTATCTATTTACTACAGGTAATTCCACTTTGATAGAATACCATTTTTGAGACAGGGACTCATTACATAGCTCTGGCTTTTCTAGAACTCACTATCAGGCAGGCTTGAACTCATGGAGATCTACCCACTTCTGCCTCTTAGGTGTTAGAATTAAAGGTATGTGCCACCACATCTGGTTCACTTTGATGGAATTCTAAGACAGATAAGTCTTGTTCTTCCTAGAGGTCAGTCATAACCTTCAGGAGATGTGTGAACCCCTGAAGTTGAATTCAACATTTTGTGTGTGCTTGTGTGTGTGTGTGTGTGTGTGTGTGTGTAGCACATGTGTGTGCATGTGAAGCATGTGAGCACACACTCCTGGAAGTACAAAGTCATTACAACATTTTTAAAGGAGTCTGAGACCCCAAAAGTGCTTGAAACCACAATCAGAAACAGCTGCTTGCAGAGTACCTTGGTTGTCCTTGATCAGCCTTTTAGTGACATAAATTGTATTATTCTGTGAACTACATCCATCCAAGGAAGTTCCCCTTATACAGCAGTCATTTTATCTTCCAAGGATGTCCTCTAAGTGAGCTGACCCCACTCACCTTTGTACAGTGCATAGGAAATGGCGTTGCTCACAATCTCATCTCCAGCCTCTTCCATCTTAATGACTGTGAGGAGGTGGGAACTCTCAAGAATTTCTTTGAGCTGGTAATATGTCATGAAGAATGTTGTCAATCAATGGATCTTAGGCATGACAAATATAAACTTCTTTTTTGATGAATCTATTCTTTCACATTTTCATACCCACACACACACACTTTGATTCTAACCCCCATTATCCTCTTGTATTCCCTCCCTACTCCCTCTAAACCCTTTCTTCTCAACAGATTTCCCTTCTACTGCTGTGATCTCTTCCCCCTCGTGTGTGTGTATGTGTGTGTATGTGTGTGTATGTGTGTGTCTGTGTGTGTGTCTGTGTGTGTGTATGTGTGTGTCTGTGTGTGCACGTGTGTATTTGTGTGTGCATATGTATGTTTGTGTGTGTGCACTTGTGTGAGTGTCTGTCTGTCTGTCGATAAGTCCCACCGCATTTAATTGGAGTTGCCTATATGAACATCAGTGAAGGATTACTCACTTGAGCCCAGGCAACTTTGCACCAGTGGAGAATATGACTCTTCCTCCCCCAACAACCATTACTATCTATATAGCTCCCCAGGGAGGAAGCAGGCTTTTATATGAGTCTTCCCACCTATGATTATTCCATCTTTGTTTTTAGTGACCACTTATTGAAGATTCTAGAACTTCCTCCTCACCTACATCAGTTGAACCCACAGCCTCTAACTTCTGAATTATATAAATGACCCTTTGACCACAACAACTACTGTGGTCAGAGTGATAGTTATATAGGGACACACACACCAAAAGTTTCCTATAATAGTGCTGTGAAAGATCAATTTAACTAGGGTGTATGTAACTGTCTGTCTGTCTGTCTGTCTGTGTCTATGTGTATATCTGTGTCTATATGTCTGTGTGTGTGCATGTCTGTCTCTCTCTGTGTGAGTGTGTGAGTGTGTGAGTCTGTCTATATGTCTATATGTGAATGTGTATGCATACATGTCTGTTTGTCTCTCTGTATGTGTGTATGTAAGGGTGTATGTCTGTGTGTATGCATGTATGCACGTCTGTCTGTTTCTCTCTCTCTCTCTCTCCCTCTCTCTCTCGATGAGTGAGTATGAATGTATGTGTGAGAGAGATAAAACCTGACACACTAAAGATACCAATTGTTTGGTAAGTAAATGAATGAAGAACAGGCAACAGAAGACCATGGAAGCCTTCTAAATGTGGTTGGCCATGAAGTCTGAGACAGCAGGGATGAATAATTCAAAGGAAAACAAGAAGCAAGAGAACCTGATACTAGAGAGATCAATAACTTACATTATTGTTTTTTTGAGAGACAAATACAACTAGCCTTTGTGTTTTTTCTGTAGTGTTTAATTTTAAAACAGTCTTTGAAAAAACATCTAATTTCAAGTTAGTTCTGATTGACAAATAAAGATGCCAACAGCCAATAGCTGGGCAGAAGAGACATAGGTGGAATTTAGGTTTTGTGGGCTTGAGAGGAGAGGAGGACCATGAGAAAAAAGAATGTATAGGAGAGAAGGAAGGAGAAGCCACCATGGGTTAAGAGTCACAAAGCAGCTCGATTGGGGTATGACATCTTTGATTTTGTAATAAAAAGGGGAGAAAAGAAAACAAACACAGATACAGAGCACAATGACAGCCCTAGAGAGGGTTCTGTGGACCTTTTGTGTTTAAGTGAATGGTATTTAGTGTGGCTAATATTCAGGTACTATAAAAACTCGAGATCTTGATGGGCTCATAGAAGTTGTGTGGAATCACTGTGAGGGAGCTGTTGGGGACAAGGTGTGCTCCCAGGGACACTGGCATAGGGATTTCTTGGAGAGATGGAGTAAGCATGAGTTCAGCTTTGGAAGTCAGCCATCCATGTGACCAGCGAGGTCACTCAAGACTACACTGGGAGGTTGTTTATGTATTTCACTAATTTACATACTTATTAGTTAATAATCCCACTCCCAAGTTAGGTCTTTTGGGAAATCTGTACCAATTGCATAACTCCATATGAATGCATAGTTAAAATGCCAGAGTAATTTTCATTTTATGTATGCCTTCTGGTTGACATGATTAGAAATAAATATATTTAATTAGATGTGAATATAAATTAGTTATGAATCACAGAAATGATAATATAATCAAAGGCAGCAAAATTAGCCTGACATTTGGCTTAGGATGAATTGGCTATGATAGTTTTCTTGAAGTAGAATTCAAAATCCCTCAAAAGAATGGAGGGACCATTAGGACTATTTCATTCTTTGGATATGATATGAACCAGACTCCACGTGTCAACTTGTGGAAGGCTTAAAACAGAAAGCCACTGGAATGGACTCAGCTCCACGTTAAAGAGGCAAACTGAAGTTATCCATTTCTTCCTCTCTGGGTATTCTTGCACTGGTCACTGAATTATTTTCACCTATCACAGGAAACGGAGAGAGGTGACTGGTATGCAACACTGGTGATGAACATTTATCTGTTCACCTGTTAGGACTAACTAAAACTGAACAGCTGTGTAATGTGTAGAGAGTCAGAAATGTATCGCATTTCAGACAGCAAGCACACTTCCCCTCTATTTCTGTGTGGAAATATCATCAAGGAATGAGCTTCCTGGCCATTCTCTATCACTTTATTATTTCCGGGTAGACAGTAAGTTTGACCTTCCCCAGCCAAATCTATGATAGTTATCTTCCCCGGTATCTGTTGCTTGCAGAATGTGATGTTCTGATCTAAGGAGACCAATGTTTGTCATGTACTGACTGTGATGTGTGGGCTCAACCAGTTGCACTCGGGACTCAGCACAAGGAAGGATGCCTATGGCTGGATGCCTCTCTTTGTTCGGTTTTGCCTTCAACCTTCCATACATTTCAGTCTTTATCTCCATTTGCCTGATTCTTGTGCTAAACTTTGACATGACAAACCATAATCCTTGCAAGAACATTCCTACAAAACTGCCAGTGTTACCTTTTGGTGTGAAAATCTAAAACAAACAAATAAATAAACAAATAAATAAAAACCTACAATATGATCACACAAGCCATCAATAGACAAGGCCTAGCCCAGCACAAGTGCTGTCTCTCGGCTGTGGGGATGAAATTCAACCATACTTCCTGGCTCCAAATTTCTAAATTTTAGACAATGGGCTTAATCTAGAAAGGATTTGTTTTCTGACCACTTCAGACCCCACCATTCTATCAAGCTTATGAGCGAGCAACCCTCTTGCAGATGTCAACTCTGGGTAGAGTCTGCATTTCTAGGGACTTCGTTCCTCCCTATCTGTGATGCATACCAAACACAGAAGCATATGCGTTGACATTGTGGCACAAGAGAAAAACAAGCTTTGCAAAGGGCTTGAGTTTATCTCTTAAGAACAGATAATTGGAGAGTATACAACTTATCCAAATTTCAATTTCCAGCAAGATACCTAGTATAGACCAGAGAACAAGCCTCAAAGTCACGAAGAAAACCCAAATACTCACCATTGCTAGTGGAATCAAAAACATAAGACATTGTCCCATCTCAGAAACCTGCCTTATCCATACCCAGCATCTTCCCCCAAACTCACCCATTTGATCCAGCTCTCAATCTCATCTTCAGGCAGTCGGGACACAGTGCGTGGTAAAAACCGTACCAGCTTCTCTTTGACCATGGAAGAGGTTAAAACATCCTCCACCTCCACCAGGCTGGCGATCACATCGGCAATCTGCCCCGAGCCTTCCACCACCACACAGGGAATCTTACTTTTGATGGATGTGTTGATGGCCTAGGGGAGGGGATTGGACAGACAGAAGAGATTGCAGTGATCAACATGGTCCAGCTCAATCCCAAGGTTCTAAAACAAGCCGTTGAAGAGGATGCTTTGATGCTTCTTACTGCCTTTCCTATTATGGCGTTTATTTCAAACCAAAATCAAACCAACCGCAGTGGCTTCATGGATGGGAAAAGTAAGCCAAACATTTGACAACCTGAAAAAATGACAAATTCCATAAAAATGTAATAGTTTGTCTTCCATAAAGAGGTAGTTTGAAAATATTCTTATTATTGATAACTTATGTAAAAGAAATAATCAATGCCCTGAAAATACTTTGAAAGCAGTTAGCCATGTGATTTATGCATTGACTCCTTCCTTCCTTTCTTCACTTATTGCAAGAAGTTTCTTGAAATATTACTTTCTGGGTAAACACCTCTCCCACCAATGTTTTCTTTGTAAGAACTGTGGAAGACGGAAGAGAGGACTCAGACTTTTCATCACGTAACTTCAAGATCAAGGGATTAACGTACACATAGGCACAGAAAAACTTGCAAGCCCCTTTCTTTACAGGCTGAATGTTTCCCATAGAGAAAACAAGCCCATCAGGCCAAGAGCGTGGAGCTATGTTGAGTTTGAGGGAACAGGCTGGAAGTCTATTCACATGCCTCAGAGTCCACACTCAAGAGGCACCTAAGGGCAAGTGTTGGGTAGCAGCTAAAAAGATGTGGGGCCGAGGAGCCCGAGAAACATTAGTTCAATGTTAGTTAACCACCTGATCTCCTGTCTCTGCTTCTGTGGGACAGATACAAGCTGGATAGACCTTATAAATAATGCTGTAGAGACTTCCTCCCTCAACTTGCAGCAGATTTCTTACCTTTCCTTCCTCCCTAGGACAAGAAGTCTGTTTTTCAAATCTTAAGTTTCAGAGAAAGAGAAGGCATGCAGCCATCTCCCAGTTGATCTCTCTCCATGTCTCCACTGCTCTGATCTACCATCTCTCTCCACCTCTGCTGTCTGCCATCACTGTCTGTCTGCTCTTTCTTCTTTCTCATTTATTCTAGTTCTTGGAGAATTTCACACAATGCATTTTGATTCTGGTCACTCTTTCCACCAGCTCCTCCTATGTCATTCCAACCAATAAATAGGCAGCAAAGGCTCTACGAGACACCACAGACTAATTAAAAAAAAAAAAAAAGGTATGGGTTGCTTTTTGAAGAGTTGTTGGCCAGTGAGTTTCCAAAGACGCCCTCCCCAAATACTACAGGGTGTTATCCTTGACAATAAGAGCCTATTCTAAAGACACCACCCACATGAGTCAGAACATGGAGAAATCAAGCTAATACTGACCTGGAAACCTCTTCTCTACTGACTAGCATTCACAGTGCAGGAAAGCGCTATGCACGACCAGAGTAGAAAAGTAATCCTCAGTCTTACCCAGCTGTGGATCCCGTGAGCTACAATAGCAAGTGATCAGGCAAGACATGCGCACTGGTCCAGTAGGAGGCATGAGTGTCATGGGAATAACTTATCACTTTCTGATTGGATTTAAGGCACACTCCCCAAGATAAAACCCATACCCAGAACTGTTCAGGAGCTGGAGCAGGAACCTGTGGTGAGACACTCAGGCCCTAGGGGAGAACCTATGATTGTCACTCTGCTAAGTGGGTGTAGAATTCAACTGACTCTCAGTGACTTAATGCTATGACCATAGATTAGTGACCCAGTCAACCAGTATCAGAGAAGCTTCTTTTTGCAGTAGATGGAGATTAACACAGAGAACAACTGTGCAAAGTACAGAGAATGAGAGGCTGCAGAACGCTCAGCCCTACGTGGGACATCTATTTCACGCCTCCTCTCTGAAACCCCTCTTTATATGGCTCCCTTTTCAGCACTTGTCTGATGGCCATTTCACACTGGAAAAAAAAATAGGTTCATTTTAATCGTTCCTTGAAAATTCTTTTAAAACGTTTTTCTTTGAAAAGCTCCTGAATGGAAAAAAACAAAACAAAACCATCTAAATATCTGTTGAATGAAAGGCCATTGTTCAATAAAAGAACAGACAGTGAGTGTTCATCTATGATTCCAGGTAATTCTTCCAGTAAGGGCTAGGAACTCTGGTGATGCACTTGAGTTCCTGGAGGCAGAGAAGGTAACTGTGTGCAGGTCTGCTTATCCTAACCCCAGTTTTAAACTAAAATCAGGAAAGGGGAGGTGGGCGTAGAAATAATTAAGAAAAGAGTTGATTGTTATTTTCTTAGATCTTATTCCTATAGCAAAAAAAAAAAAAAAGAGCTCTGAAGGCAATGTATATGTATCCAATGTATCCATTAACTACAATGCAGTCCTGCTGATGTTCATTTCTACAGAGCCAGAGGCCTGAATTTAGTGCAACAGAAACACCAAGACCCAAGGTATGGTTGGGAAAGTGGAGTCTTTGACCAGATACTCAGTGTCACAGGTGCAGAATTATTCAGGCACTCCATGTTGGCAGCATCACCTGGCCGTGAGATTCCTGCACATGGAGTCCAGAATCCCCAGGAGTTATTTATGCCATTCTGAATGCATCTCCTTACACTTCTCAGCTGAGGAGCAACCTGTGTCTAGTAAAGGAACAGCATATGGTAGGAAAATATTTCCTACTTCAATAAAGAGCTTGGTATATATAGATGACAAAGTCAAGAAAGTTCATGAACATGGCTTTCAAGAATTTGGGACATCATAAAGAAACCAAATTTGTAACACTGTCAAGGAGAAGAAGCTGCAAATAAAACTTAAAACACAGAAAAGCTATCCAATACAATTTATAGCAAAAGATCCAGTCGGGAATGGAAGGACCATTCAAATACAAGAACTGTTTTGGAACTTAAATAAATATAGCCAGGGAAAAAAATCTCTCCACAATGTAATACAGCTAAAATGGTAAGACCATAGAAGCACTATCTAAAGTTGCAGAAAAGGATGCCAATTCACAAAAGTTGGAGATATCAGCGGACTCAGTGGAAACCTCAAGTCAGGAAAACAAACAAACAAAAACTGCCAAAAAAGATCAACATACTCAGAAAAGTTATCTTTTAAAATTGAAGAAGGGGGCTAGATAGATGGTTATCTCTCATCCTATACCAAAATCAAAGAAAAGTGGATTGGAGACCTTAATATGTGACCTGAAACTTTGAACCAAGGCAGAAGAACATAGGCAGAACATTTCAAAATACAGAAGCAAGTCCCTTCCAGAAAGGACCCCAATGGGTCAAGAAACAGCAGCATGAATTGAGAACTGGAGTTTCACGAAATAAGAAAGCTCTTCCATAGCAAAGAAGACAGTCCACGGAGTGAAGAGACAGCTACCAGAATAGGAGAGAAAACTTTGCCAGCTATACAGCTAATAGGATATTAATAGCTAGAATCTATAAACTCCAAAAGTTAAGTACCAAAGCCCTAAGTTATATAGTCATCAAATGAGCAACTAAAGTCAACAGATGGATCCTCAAAAGAAGAACCACCAAGGGCCAAAGAATTATAAAAATATGTTTAACATTCTTGGCCATCTCACCCCCGACAGACTGACTAGCATCAAGAAATAAAGCAAGAACATGCTGGCAAGGGTGCCAAAGAAAAGAGACTCATATGTGCTTCTGATTGGAGTTTAAATTAGTGCAGTCATTATGAGAATAAACAGAGGTAGACCCAGCATACTACTCATGAGTATACACCAGGAAGGAATCTAAGTCAGCTGACACGAGAGACACCAGTGTTCCCATGTTCACGATGGAACTATTCACGATAGCTAAGATATATAAACAGACTAGCCGCCCGATAGGTAGATAGATAATGTGTTGGTTAAAACAATGGGGTTTTAGTCAGCTATAAAGGAAGCCTTGTCATCTGCAGGGAAACGGGTAGCACTGTAGACAATAATGTTGAATAAGAAAAGACAATCATATTTCATTTTGTATGGAGAATCTAGAGTATACACACACACACACACACACACACCTGCCATGAAGGGAGAAGGGACTGTGTGGCAGAAGGAAAGAGATGAAAGAAATGGGGAGAGAGAGATGCTGGACGTGAGGAAAGTACAGGATGTCCATGTATGAAAAGCTCACAGTATATTTGATCTTATACAGTAACTAGAAATTTAGTTTTAAAAGCTCGGATAAACCCAAAAGACTGAGGGTGAGTGGGGGACATCTACTGAGTAAGCTGTAGACCAGCCTTTCAGAAAACCAAGTCAGAACTCACTTTCAAAGTCTCTCTTCCACCTCCTTGGGCAAAGCACACGATTGGAATTTTACCACCATAGTTGGAATCTGTAAAACAAAGAAGAAACTGTGTTTGGATTCCATCTTAAGGACTGGGAGTGGTGGGAGGTGGGAGGAGTTTCCGCTCTGAGAGCTCATGGCTTGGGTCAGAGCTGCTTGGATTTGACCTTGGTCTTGAATGGAGAAATCACACGGAATGAATCACCGTGCACCAGCCAATCAACTGTGTGACATGCGCAGTGCTGCCATTTGTCGCTGCTTTTTAAAATGCTGAAGTTGGTGCGTCATCAACAGTTGTGGATTTGATTAGAGTGGGCTGAAGTTTGCTCATATTCTCTCCCTCATTTGTGTAATCCTATCCTTTCATAAGTGGGTGACAAATTTGCATAATGAGGCATTCTCTCAATGGAGGTTAGTGCATCTATAAATAGCTTCCTTAGGGAAAACAATTGAGGACGTCCTGTGAGTCACTGTCACTCAAGCACAGGGCAACCCCTCTCCAAAGCAAGACACCCTTCAGCATTCTGTCCACAACAAGGGAAGACACTTATGGCTTATCAGACAAAATATTGCACTCAGTTTCTGCAAAATCAATGTTTTAGGTGATTCTATCGTGGTAGTCCATAGAAACTAAAGCATTAAATAATCTTCCAGGGCAGCTGGAAAGGTGGCTCAGTGGTTAAGAGGCTGCTCTTCCAGAGGACCTGAGTTCAACTCCCAGCAACCACATGGTAGCTCACAACCATCTGTAAAAGGATCTGATACCCTCTTCCTGTGTTCTGAAGACAGCTACAGTGTACTCACATACATAAATAAATAACCTTTTGGTTGTGACACTAGTAGGCTGGCTTCTTACCTAACCCTACCTAAGTGAATTGCTTCTTAAATGCATATTTTTCCCTTAGGGGCTTCACTTGTTCTAAACACTAATAGAAGAAAAGCCAGCAGGCTTCCTGAACTGATACAAAAGTGTAAGAAGTTATCTGTTACTGCCTTCAGCATGCTGAAGGATGTGTGTCAGTGACTCTGCAGCAGAGACACTCCTGGGATGCTGAAGAAAGGAGAACTATTAGTTCTTCTTTAGCAGTGAAGACATGGAGTCAAGAGAGCTAGCAATGCAGCACAAGCTGTCATCACAACAGCTCGTGGCTGACCTCTGGGTCCCTAACAGCTGACCTTGACTGGTGCGCTCAGAGATGTACTTTTCCAGCTGATTCCGGAGCTTGGCTTCCACTGTGGGGTGTCCATGACAACCGTTGTCCACAAGCAGCAGGTGGGTATGGTTGTTGTCCAGGATGTATAGAGGATCTCTGGTGAAGTCATCCATGATGTATTGAGCTGAAAAATGTCCCTGCAAGGCACAGGGACACTTGTCTTTGAGATATAGGCTGACATTATTATGACCCTACTGAAATTAGAGAATGAGTGTTTGTTATATGCTTCCTCTTCTGACTGTACCTGACAAAGAACATCAAAGTTCAAGCAGAAAAAGTATAACAGACAGCCTCGGACAGACTGCAAAAATGCTGTCTTTTTTTCATGTTCGTATAATACTCTCATGACTCAAAAATATAATATTGATTAAAGAATTTAAAAAGAAACAGATGACGGGAGACAAAATACTCAGAAACGAGTCTAAAGTGCACACGAGTGTTTTGAACTCAGCTCACTTTGGCCGAGTTCCTGTTCTACTCACGTCATAGCAGTGAGTGCTACATGAGCCCAGTAAGCCCATGTCAGAAGAAGTGGTCAACAAAATTAAGATGACAACAGCAACAACAACAACAACCTAACAGTTTGCTGCAAAACCACATCATCCACTAAAGACTGGCATCGGAGACATGAAAGAAATAAAAACTAATGGTATAATTTAACCATCTGAAAACTATGTTTCCTATAGAAACGAAAGCTGCAGAACGTAAGAGGAGAATGTAGATTATACTTAATTCTAAGAGCCAGGAGTTGTTGTCATCAAGAGTTGATGTGCATTTAGTTATTTTTTCTGCATGCCTGTGTTTCATAATTTCTTATTTATAATTATAAACATCCGCATGGTGTTGAAACACCCTCAGAAGTAGTATTTTCCTACCTCCATGGTTTGACTTCATTTTTGTGTGGGACTTCCCTCTGTAGTAATATTACTAGATTATAATATCTAATAATAAATACCTAGTCACAAGTATTGTTGGATATTTAGATTCATGTCAATTCTGGGTTATTACAGAAATATTTTAATGAACATACTGCCCTAATATTAAATTCTCCATGGATGAATTTATAACTTCAATTGTTGAGACTTTTCTATAAACAAATTTTATCTTCTTGATACATTTCTAAATGGTTTTCTGGGAAGAACACAGAGTTGACTCCTAGGTCCTTTGTGCCCCTTTTAAATCTTAAAAATGGTGAGAGACAGGAAAGTGAAACATGGTTTTTAAAACCACAGATCTCTTAACATTTACCATCTAAATGTCTACTAAGCCACAGATGGGTGAAGATGTGCATTAAATTTACATTTCTGAACATCTACCCCAAATCTTCTGAGTTAGAATTGGAAGCTTCTCGCTGTTCCTAAAACGCCACGCTTGACACATATGACAAAAGGCATCACATGCCTCCAGTACACGCTGTACGAGATTTGAGGGAGGCCTGCTACTCTCTAATAAGTTCTCAAGAAACACTTGGTGATGTAGATTTGAACAATAATGGATTCGAATTCCCAAGACTCTGGCACAGCAATGCGAGATCGTACCTGCAGGTGAACTCTTTTGAGGCAGATTTGGATCGTAGTTATAAAAACAATGAGTCCAAATCTAACCTGAGTTTGCTGGGGACAGACTTTAATCGAAAAATACCTCATGGTTACCCCATGCTTTGGAGTCCCTTAAGTATCCCTACAGCAACCCTTGTTTTTTAATTGCCAAGGTAAAAATGCTATTCTTATAAGGCAGGCTTCCCATGATCTGGCTCCATCACAGAGCCCTAGCCCTCAGGCCAAGCCCTGTGGTTCTCAACCCCTGACTTGCAACCCCTTTGAAGGTCAAACAGTCCTTTCACAGGGGTCACAGATTAGATATCCTATATATCAGATGTTTACATTATAATTCTTAACAGTAACAAAACTACAGTTATGAAGTAGCAACAAAACAATTTTATGGTTGGGGGTCACCACCACATGAGGAACGGTACTAAAGGATCACAGCATCAGCAAGGTTGAGGGCCGCTGCCGTAGCCACTGCCCTGGTCTTTCTCCCATGTGATCTTGCAGAGCTCCCTGGCCTCACCCATACCTCATCATCACAATTCCTGATGAGGGTGTCCCTGTTGGAGACCATGCCCCATGCCGCTATGCCGATGGCCACAATGTTCTCTTCTGAATTCCTGCTGATGGTGTTATCCCTCACCACCTCACCTATGTACTTCATCAGACCATAATGAGTGCCTCCGGTAAGGATCCATGCACCTGTGGAGGACAGAGGAGGAACAGAACTTCACCTCATACTGCGTAAGGTTTTTGTACTGTGCTTCCAGACTCCTACAAAAACCATCCTGCCATGAGCCCCAGGGCACTACAGCCCAAGTGTAGGTCAGAGTATAACTTTCAAGATTCAGTTCTCTCCTTCCATCCTGTGGATTCCCGGTATCAAACCCAAATTTTCAGACTTGACAGCAAGTACCTTTATGTGCTGAGCCATCTTGCTAGCCCCAATGCCAGGGACCTTGTGTATTTTCTTCTATCATGTTCCCAGGGCCTACAACCTTAGACATACACTGGGAAATTCATATCTAAGATAAAGTGTGTCTTCTCAGTTCTGTCAGTCAATGACTCTCTGCAAAAGAAGCTCCAATAATATTGAGTTCAGATAAACTGAGCTCACTTACGAGAAAGACACCAATCAAACCTAAGCTGAGATACAATCTACAAAGCTATTGATGTATGCTCATCGAAGCGTGAGGCCAGACAAAGGCTGAGACTCAGTGCTGATGTAAGAAAACTGAGGAATTTGGAATCCAGATGGAGACTAGGTTTCTTACTTAGAAAGCTCATTATTAAAGGGGCACAATAAACTATTATATGATAGTACCAGTGTAAACTGCCCTGGGTTCGATAATTACACTAAAATATATGTACAGGTACAACCCTCCTCTTAGGAGATGCATGCCGGTGAACTTGCTAAGAGTCATGATGTCTGCAGCCTGCTTTAAAATCATTTGGTCTTAAATCCTAGTACACGAATATTCATAAAACAATAGAAGACAAATGTACGAAGTGCTGGCCATCAATAATCTAGATGTGTGCATTTATATTCATCTTGAAACATTTCTGTAAGGCTTGAAAGTGTTTAAAATGAAAAGGCAAAAAGAGAGAGGCCACTAAGTTGAGCATATGAAGTCAGAGCCACCACTGTCTGGTCATGCACCCACACAGTGCTCACAACCTATCCTGCAGCCTCTGCTTCTGAAAGTACATCAATGATCTCTGAGATTAAAGATAAACCTAATCAGAATACCCTTTTTGATTTAATAGATTCTTCTGGGTAAAATTTTATATGTGTAAATAATTAAATTAAAATACTGGGAGTTTGTTTTTTTTTTAATCAAGGCCACACCTGAGTGAGAGTCACCCTGTGAATCTGTCAGCCAGAGTATCTTGTCTTTCCTATCCACCTGAGAATTATATTTGTAGTAAAATAACAACTATATCTCTTCGGGGCTAGAAAGATAGTCATTATGAGTGTACATTGCTCTTGCAGAAGATCTGGATCCAAACCCAGTACCCAAATGGCAGCTCACAGCTGCCTCTATCTCTATCTCCAGGAGGAACCAATGCCCTCTCCTGGCTTCTGAAGGTATCTGCACTCAACTGAGCATACCCACATATAATTATATGCACACACACACACATTTCTAAGAGCATCTGGATTCTGCGGGGAAAACATGTGGAAACTTTGTCCCCAGCACCCAAGATGCAGTGCAGAATGACCCCTGGGTATTCTCTCAATTCCTGCGTACCTTTAGATTGCGCGATGTAAATCAGCCTGCTGAAGATCTTGCGCATGCGTGGCTTCAAAGCAAAGTTTTTGGCTCCACCCGTCACTGAAATGACCAGGTTGGGTGTTTTGAGGTGCCAGTGCTGGGTCAGAAGTTCGTAGAGGGTTTCAGAGTCCGTGTCGCAGGACAAGCGTAAATACTGTGGGGGGCAGGATAAAAGCACCAGGTTTGTGTGCCCTGGGATGCTGAGTGACTCCCTGCTCCTGGGGCACAAGAGTGTCCCAGGCAGGGCTGCTTCCAGAACCTCATAGGAAAGTGGAAAGAAGATGTGAGGGAGAGGTGACCCTGAATGGTTCCACAAACCAGATGGTGAACCCCCAATTCCATCTGGCCTTTGAGGTATTGGAAGCAGGGTAGGAGAGATGATTAAGGGGTTCTCAAATAGTCATCCTGGCACACATGGATGAGTCAAGGAAGGGATGGGCAGGGCTATAGAGAGACTCACTGACTCATCCTGGGCAGAACCCCAGTGAATGGAGCTGGGTGTGCTCAGGGACTGCTGAGTCAGGGCTTGGGGATAAATACATGGGGTCAAGATCTAGGCATCCAGCCTGTGAACTGTGCTGTCATTGAAACACTTGGGCAAGATCAGTTTCTAATGGAAGGAGCCTGGTAAACCTCATGGATATGGAGAAATGTTGCCCTGATTGGAGCTACAGTATATCCTCAGAATCGCCGTCTCAAACTAAAGAGACCACTCACAAAAAGCACTCTGCCATCCTCTAAAAGTTAGGCTCAGCAGATGTTACATGGACCCATGACATGCCTAGGGTACGGCTCCAGTCATGATCCCGTCCTTCATTGGTGAGTTTTCTGACTGAACATAATCTAGTCTTTTGACTTTCACAACTTGTCTTTTAATTTCTACGATTGTTGGTAGTTATTACCCAATCCCCTCCCACCTCCACGCTACTGGACAACTCAAGGTAACTCAGGCAGCCCGAGCTCTTAGCGCATATATGAAAGGAGGACACTGTTGCTTACCTTGCCTTTCTTCCCCAGAGTCTCAAACTGAATGTCCCCGAAGGCATCTGTTGGAAATTCCTTGGTATGCTTTTTGTAGTTCCACTTCTCATTTTGGTTGATCTGGGTGCCTTCGATGTGCTGGCTCTGAGCATAACCACACTTGCATATGTTCTCCCTGAGCAAGCCAAGTTCATGGGAAGCAACAGATTTCCATCTACTTAAATGGCTTATCACAGCTTAGGTAAACAATGCACTATTAACTTCAGTCAACACAAGACAAAATCCTACCATGGCCTTGCATTCCCAGACTATTCCCTCACCTTGGTTGGTTGTCTAGAAACTAGTTTGATGTTTTGTTCCCATTGCTAATCATCTGTTTGCCAACAAGCTTACCCTGTGCTGGAATCGGAGAGAGGCAGAGAACAGAAAACTGCCCTCATAGAGCCCACTGGCTGTGTAAGAAGCCATGAAGCTGGTAAGGGATGGATCGCAGGGATCTGGAAACCATTGACTCAGCTTCTCACATGGATCCTCACTATATCACAGGAGCCCAGCAACACGCAGGCATTGTGCTTCAGTGCCGGCCTTATCAGACACCCAGCAAGGGATGCTATTCTGGGTGCAGATAAACTCTTCTTCCTGTGAGCTGTACTCACTGGGGGAGACATTGTCCCTTTGCAGGGCCCAAAGTTCTCCCTTAGAAATCACCCTTCTCTACTGGATAATAGCTGCTTCAGAGACTTTGGGCCAATAATAGTTAGAGCTAGACAAGGAGAATTACAGTAGTGGGTACCAGCTGCTCCCATTGAAAGTACAGCAGAATTAGATGTTAACTGTCCATGATGTGACATATATGCACAGCAGGAAGCAGAATAAAGATACACATTATGTGGTGAAGCCTTTCCTCCTCTCCTTCCATAATACTCTACAATTGTTCAACAAGTATCTGAGAACACTGCTTATGATAAAATAACATCTGCAATATCCCAAGTTGAGACTATGCGATTTCCTGTCCTCACATCGCTCAGCATCTCCTGGGAGTGTCTAAGTACAAACCTGGCGAAGAACATGAAAGGACCAACCAAATGATTCCTTTGGCCCTGGCAAAGTCCCTTCTTCCCTGCCAGGCTTGCTATGAGGGCTGGAAATGAAGCAAAGTATCAAGTCAGTCTGGTGCACAGTGCATGCTCTGAAAAGGAGGCCTTCAGCTCAGGGTGGTGCATGAAGTCAAGGAACACTGAAGGACTAACAGCTGAAAAGAAATAAAATATCTGCAAATGCAGCCCATATTTGACCAGTATGACAGAAGTTTGTGCAGAAGGACAGAACAAGGGAACCATGGAGCCAGACAAAGTCATCCACCATCATCATGGCTGACCAAAAGCCCAATGTTCTGTTTTACACCCTTTGACCATGGCTAGGAGGATTCATGTCTTCATTCTCACAATATAGACTACGTCCCAAGATGTGGACCTACTCCAAGATATGGAAGCAGTGTAAAAGATTCCCTCACTTTAGCCTTGTACCCTACACACTCGATTAACCAAACAAGTTAACTGAGCAACTCTTCTGGAGCAAAGATTCCCACCACAGGCTATGCCACATAATGCTATATCAACTGAGAAAATCTTGTTAAGGTTGTTTCTGGCTGGATTCTTAACAGTGCATCATATTTTGTATGTGAATATTATTATATATTGTCACCAATGTCACTAAAGTGTTTCATGTCACAAAAAGAAAAGAAAAAAATAGAATGGCATCTAGCAAGCACTGTGTGAGTGGACGAGCACATAGGGGTGTCATTGATCAGTCTTCTGGTAAATAATTTACATCTGCAAGCATCCTCAATGATTTGTGTCAAGTAGACATTTTAGTTTCCCTTCCAAGACCCAAGGACGTATACACACAGCTGTCATGGAGCAGAGGAAGCCCTGTGCTTCAAGGTCTTCATCACCATTGAGTTTGTCTGGCATGTAGTGAAATGAAGGGCGAGTCCTAAGACTGCTGTCTGGCAGTAGGTCATGTTTTCATTTATAGGTGATAAGAGTGAAGTGTGTTCATGGGAA
Source organism: Grammomys surdaster (assembly GCF_004785775.1). Classification (NCBI taxonomy): domain Eukaryota; kingdom Metazoa; phylum Chordata; class Mammalia; order Rodentia; family Muridae; genus Grammomys; species Grammomys surdaster. Next base: position 6,964,690 of record NW_021620869.1, read on the forward strand.
TCGTTCTAAATAGTCAACAGAAGAAGTTCACAGCTCGGTAGACAAGTATGATCACTCCAAAAGAAGATGATGCATGGCCAAACCAAACCTGCCTATTTCTACTGCCAGGAAGTTATGGCCTCAGCTACATTCCAGAGGCCCAGGGGTTCTAAGCTAATAGCCTTCCATATGAAGTACAGAGGTCAGGCTAGCCACCAAAGCCACCCAAGGGAGAGACTATCATGAGGAATAAAGGCATCTCTTCAGGAGTCTTCATCAGCAATTGTTCTCAATCCAGGAAACTGTTGCTATTGCTACCTCTTACAGGACCCTGCTGGGGAGCATACACTTGACCTGGGCCCTGACAAGACTGTCCTTACTCCTCAGCACCGAGGTTGCATCAAGGTGACCTTGTCTATGCACCAAAACCCTGAACATCTGCCCACAGTCAACAGGGACAGTACTGACATCGGTGTCCCTTTCTTGGAAATGTGGGAATAAAACCAGAATCAGGGCCAAAAGATCTGTTCTCCTCTCCCTCCAGATCACACAACAAGAGTCCTGTCAGTACCAAGAAAGAAGAAAGTAGGTACAGAGAGGAGGAGAGGTGAGGTGAGAGTAGAGAGGACTTCCTGAGACTCCACAGATCCCGTCACAGAGCTTCTAACTACACAAGAGACCCAACCACTGCAGGCTGTTAGGTAATGCTCCTGTCTCCTCATAGTGACTCTCCTCTTTTCAAGTCAACTCATGGAACTCTATATAATGGAAACCTCTAGTTACCGCAGGGAGCAACTCAAAATGCCTGTGGAGACATTAAAATATGTTTTCTAAATTTGTAAAAACCCAAGCTCCAGACTAGATCCTGTACCCTCCCCAGCAGGATCCTTGCCTTCATTTGCACAGACCCCCAGGGAGCTTCACTCAACTTAGGCAAGAGGACAGACTCTGCTGGGACTCAGCCATTTCTGCAAGCCCTCTCTCTTACTAAGTCCCAGGGTACATCCAAAGACAAGGCTGCTTCATTCTATCGCTGCTGCCTGCTGATCCCACCCTCATTTGACCATGTCCACAGCCACCCAAGCTCATGGCAGGGTGACAGAAACCCCATTTGTCCTTGCTATAACTGAGGACATGCTCTTGAGCCCCTTTCCCTGCTAAGGATAGGGGTAATGTCTTAAATGACCTTTTGACCAAGCAAGTTGTCTATCTCCGTTATGGGCTAATAACCCTCCAAGAACCAATATGCATGAATTGTTTAGAAACAAGAAAAGGAGCTTACCAAGAAAGAACTTGGAGGATAGACACATGGAAGAGGGGCAGAGATAGCAGAGAGGGAAGCTGGGAAGGATGGGAGGCATTGGTACCCAAGTTTACATCCTCAGAATAAAAGTTCTGAACCACTCAGAGCGACTTCCATCTCTATTATGGCCATGAACCATGAGTGGCTATTTGCAGTTTAATGAAGAGTAATTGTAGTCAGTAATTCAGTTCACTGGTGACATTAGCTACATTTCAAAAGATCAGTAGTCACATGTCACTGCCATGTTGATAGCATGTATGTGCAGGGAGTTTTATTGTGAAGAGCTATGATTGTGGATGGTGGACTTCCTGGTTCTACTTAGGACCCAAGAAGTGAGAGGAGAACAGAGTGGACTGGATCCATGGGATTCTCACTTTAAGAGTGTTAGGAGGTAGCTGCTGGGCTACACAGTATCTCAAAGGTGCCCAGCAGGGAAGAAGTTCCAGCATCTTCCTCCAGGGGACCCCTCAAGAAACAGACATCTGCTAGGGATGGAAGTGAAGCTTTTCTGGGCTTAGCCCATATGTGGCAACCCCAGGGTCTCAGCAGAGATCTTTGGCCTGTGTCATCTAGTTTGTCAAATAACGATGAAGTAGGGGTGTCAGTATTTCTTGCTACTTCATTTGAGTCCCTTGTCTTGTATCACACAAGATCAAATCTGTTTATTTTCTCACCAGCTCACTAACATTATAAAAGCCCCCTTGTGTGTTAGGTTTGTGGGGTCTCCCCAAAACACAGGAGACTTGGGGTAGAGAAACATCCAGCTAGAAGGGAAGTTCTAAGGACCACAGTTGGGAAGAAGTGACACTCAGATAAGCAAAGGAGAATGTGTAGCTTTGCTTGCAAAGTGTTGTGTGACAGGGTGGACTCCTGGGCTCATGGCAATATGTGGAGAGTGATATTCTCTCTCAGTGACTTTCCCAATTGCTAAATTGCCAAAGCTAAAAGACAACAGGGAGGGACAGGACCAGGGAACAACTACAGGTGTGTCAAATCCCTGTTTATCACACACCATCAGGGACTTAGAAGATGCAACCACCTACAGGAAAGAACTCGTGGGCATCTGTCCATGTAGTAACAGTTGGTGATACTGTACTCTGAATCACAGAAGCAAATGTGAAAGAAACCTGTAGCTTACATGGCCTTGGAGTCTCTGGTAAAGAAGACGCATTCTCGTTTTTTAAAATTTGCCTGAATAAAATTCACCAAATCCTGTGAAGAGAAAAACATGGAGTAGCACATTACTTGTTTGTTCTCAGACCTGTTTGTATTAACGAATGCTCTGTTCTACCACTCCTTCAAAGATTGTCATGGCAACCTCTTGGCTTCTTTTACTGTAATCTGAGTTTATTTTTATTGACACATACATTTAAACTGTTTGACTAAATGAAAATGCTTCCAAAAGTTGCATAGAGTTGTCTTGTGTAAAAATAGCATCACAAACACACACACACACACACATACACACACACACACATATACACACACAATGTTTTTCAGTCTTCACAGTTATCAGGAAACAGAAGTGTTGGATGACAGTTTAGGATGATAAAAACTATCTATGCATATTTCCATGACTCTTCCACCTGCCTTTTTAAAAGGAGGTGTTTCCCAAAATGCCATACATTTGAACTCATTCTACTATGGGCAAGGCGGTTAGGCACAACTGGAAACTAACTGCAGCAACTAGCCAAAACCTTTAGAAGCCAGCGACGTCTCCTACGTTGGCAGAACGAGACACTTGAAAACAGTATTTTGAAAATACTCACATTCCTCACAATGAGAGATCTGCAATAGCTATGTGTCATAACTAGTGTGGCAAGAATACAAAAGGACTGTCAATCAGTAAAAACAAAGCAGATGGCCCAATGGGAAAACATCAAGAGACAGAGCAGAGAAGAAAAAAGGAGCCCACAGGAAAGCAATGAACACAAAGCTCACCCAGAAGAGGCCATTTTACACGCACCAGGTGAACAAAGCCTTACACAACAGTTGGTTGTCATGGGAGATAAGGAGGAAGGTGAAGGACCTCACACTTCACATTATCAATGGATGAGAGAGTAAACTGGCACCCCTCACAGCTATTGCACATGAAGCCATTTCTCTGAGGACCCATGAAGAGGAGAATAGTTTCTCATGAGCCACTTGTACTCTCTCAGCTCATGGAGGTGGAGCCCCATCCTCAGAGATCTCTAGTCCTGATGAAATGGGGCTGCTAGGGGCTTCCCTTTCCTGGAGGCCCCAGTCAATTGCAGGTCACTGGGTGCTGGCAGCTGAAGTACTCAGACCACTTTCCCGTCCAAGTGGCCTCACAAGATAGACTGGCTTGAAGCCAGCCCTAAGTTCTTGTCCTCTATAGCATGGCCAGTGCTAGATATGCACTCCAAAAGGTGGGGTTCCTCTCCTGGATGGAGTCCACCATGCATCCCCAACCCCTATACTAACAAGTTCACTGGGGATCCTTGCCTCCTTCCTTACCCTTTGAAAATAAGTGAGCCTGTCCTTGGTTATCAGGCACTGGGGACCCTTGTGGTCCACCACCTTTCTCACCCTTTGAACATGAGTGACCCCATAAATCTCTTTGCTTAAACTCAGATTCATTGAAGGAGACATTCCATCTTCAGTTATCAGTCCTCAACTCAAAGGACATTCCCCCAACCCCCAGACAGATCCAGTGTACACACCCAAGAATACCAGATAGTCTTGCTCCCAACATCAAAAGCCAGAAACCCGAGTATCTGCCTCTTTGAGATTGAATAAGCAGAAGCCCATAGTGGAGTTCTATACAGAAGAATGACAACAACAAAAACTTTACAGGTGCTATGTGCATCAGCATGGACCAGTCCCCCAAATAGTAGTGTTAAGCAAAAAATAAAGAACTCACCAAAAAGTCCTTGCAGACACAACTGCACTTGTAGCAAACAGAGACAAAGCCAAGCAATATAAGCAGTTGCACAAAGACCTGATGACACACAGCTCAGGAGAAGGGTGCCTGTGACCTTCTATGGGGTGAGGGGTCACATGGGGACTTTGAAGCACTCTGCTTCTTAGGCTGGAGGTGGTTCCCAGGTAGTCATGATGATAGCTTCTGGAAGCTTGGAAGCTACACTCTTTCCATGTCTATTCCTCAACAAAACTGAGGATAAAACTAGACCCTGTCCTTTTCTGCATAAGAAGCATTTGAAACTCTGAGCTGCCTAGCTTTCCCCACAATAATGATCATCCACTCAAACTCATCTGAGTTTGAGTCTTCCTAACAAGGAGGACAGAACTCAATAGCTGTGTGAAGCATGGAATGATCCTGGAAGAAGGGTGATGGTTTCTTTTTAATGATTTGTTGCTAAAAACCTCCCTCTGAAGATGAACTTTCTGAGAAGTATTTGTGTGCACATGAGGCAAGCAGGAACCCCTGGAACCTAGAAGTCTCAGCCTTTATCCCACTTCCATGGACACCAGTGTCCAAGGTCCTTTGGAGGGAGCCTTCCAATAATGCTTTGTTGATTGGGGTCAAAGAGAATAAGGAGAAAGAGAGAAAAGCCTGAGAATTCTGGAGAGCACCCATTGCCTTTGCTCACTATCACAGTTCAGCACCAAGTGAGACATACTAACAAACTCTACGGGGACTCTTAGTCTTAGGGGTGTACAAGGTCAGAAGTAGCTCCCAAGGGTGGGCACCTCTTTATGTTTTGGGTCCTGAGTACCTCTCTCCTTACTTCTAGCCGTGGAATGTAGGTCTCAAGTGGAGGAAGGCACAGGCCTTTGCTGTTCCTTTTTGCGAGTTTGCTGACAGCTCAGAGACCCACACAATCCATCAAAATGATGGCGTTGCTGGCACCCTGACCCCCTGACACACACTCTTGTTCCTTTTCCTTCTTTATAAAGCTAATTTCTACCCCAACATCAAATGGGCAGTCAGTGGAAGGCAGACATCAGACTATAGTGTTCTGATGAATAAAAGTGTGTGTCAAGATGGAGAGAGAGCTGGTGGGAGAGGGCCACACGTGGCATGAGTAAAACTCAACAGAGATAACCTCCTGGTATCCAACTAAGCTGGCCCAGTTAGAAGCCATGGCCTGTCATCAGTGCCATCACTGACTCAGGATGGGGAGAGATGGGCCAGAGAAAACAACCAGAGGCAAGAGCACTGCCGAAGAGAACAACTTGAGACAGAGATATAGGCATCACAGCTCAGTCTCAAAGCCACAGGATGGAAGAAAGAGCATCAACCATGCTATTGAAATCAACACTGAAAACGTGACCAAAATGCAGAGAATAAATGACTCTAGGCTGCCCAGCCTCAGACGGAGCATCTATAATGTCCCTACACCTAGCGCTTGAGGAACGGCATAGGCAAGGGACTAGAAAGACTGTAGGAACCAAGATGTCTGCTGCGTGATGTCTTCAGAACAGGAGGACAGAGATGTTGCTCCCCTGAACTCTCAACAACATTGATACTTGCCCAAGACCTGCAAAGTCTGTGCTAATTGACATGCCAATGGATGGAAGAAAATTTCATAAAGCCCCACCCCTACACGGAAGAGCTACAGGGAGTCAGCTGCTGCTACGAGAGGGGTGATTCATACAAATACTAATTAGATAGATCCAATAGGCTTCACACACACACACACAGAAGGGGGGGAGGAAGGGAGGAGGGGTGGAGAGGTCGGAGGGAGGGGAGAGAGGGAGGGC
>NW_021620869.1:6970760-6976344 GCF_004785775.1 Grammomys surdaster
CCCGCGGGGGCGGGGGGGCGGGGGCGCGGGGCGGGAGAGAGAGAGAGAGAGAGAGAGAGAGAGAGAGAAATACAGAAGAAGAAGGTGTTGTGAATTCAACAGGGTGTTGGGTGTTTCTGGCCAAACATGGGAGGAGTTAGGCAGGAAAGAGAGGGACTGGAGACGATACAAATACAGTGCACTCATATGACATCCTCAAATTTCACCAGAAAAATGATTAAAGAATCATGGTGTTTAAATTTTCCTAATGACATATTAAGATGATAGCTATCTTAAATGAGAAATGCTTGAAATGCAATATAGCAATGAACATGCTTCTACATTCTACAGAAATGACTCACAAAACAAAACTACCCAGGACACAGAGATTATCTTTTTAAAGATGACAGATTGGTCACCCAATAACCCTAGCTGTGTCACGTGGCCTTAGTGTGGACTTACACTGTCACTGTAAGACACGTCTGTGCTCCGAGACACACTGGAGTACAGGGTCCGGGTGCTGCCCAAAGTACCATTTCTGCGGCTCCTCATGCTGAGCCTGGCTCCCTCGAAGGACATCTTGCCTGTGGAGATTTGGGGACAAGTGGGTTACAGACAGTAAAAAGGCTTCCCTGGAAGCATGTGCCCTGGTGTCCCTTCCTGCCACCCTCCTGTCTTTGGCATGTGCCTTGTACCATGTTCTGCCTCGCTCACCAGCATCACTATACCCTGCATCTATAACCTCTCATCTTCTGGGACAAGTCTGCCTTTCAGCACTATGCTGTCCCTCCCTCTCCTGCCTCAGTGCTGCCACCCTATGGCAGCAACGTGCATGACAGCACATTATAACCACCACATTCCTACGCTAAACTGTGTCTGACCTGCCCCAGAGCACCACTGTGCTTGCACAGTGTCTATTTGGTTGGTAAACATGGAATGGCTAGCAATTAAAAAATAAAGAAAAAAACTTTGTGTGTCTGTCTGTCGTGTGTGTGTGTGTGTGTGTGTGTGTGTGTGTAAACACACACATTCTGTGGCATGTCTGAAGATCAGAGGCCAGCTTCTGGGTGTAGGTTCATTCCTTCCACAGTGCATTCCGAGAACTGAACTTAGATCTTCAGCTTTGCATGACAAGGACTTTTGTTTGCTGAGCCAGCTTGCTGGCCTCTGGCTGGCATCGTGTATCAGCTAGATCATGGCCACCAAGTGGATGCAGGATCCTGGCTCTGATTCAGTTAAGCAAGGCCTTAAGGTTACATTCCCCAGGTCTCCCTGAGACTCTGAAGCTGTGTGTGAGTCCCAGGGACACCCATAAATGCAGCAACCGGAACATTTCCAGGATAAAATCACCATCCTTCTTATTACCTACACTCCCCAGTGTCTTCTTCTCTAAGGACCCCTGACTCCTAGACTGCCCTCTACTTTCTCCTGAGTTTCTGCAGTTGCAACAGTGGCCACCCAGGAGCCCCACTGCCTCCATGGCCTGACATCCACCTTCCTTTCCCTCTGCACCCTGCTCCTCCTCTGGGCTCCTCCTTTCCCATCTGCATCCCTACCCTCTGTCTGGAGGCCTCTTCCCCAGATTCCCTCTATCTGGTCATCCCTGGTCACTTTCTAGGGCTCAGTTCACAAGCCCTTCCTTGGGAGAGATGTTCCATGAACCCAGGCCAGAGTAATGTGCTCACATGTTCTGGGAGCACCTTCAACCCTGAACCAAGCCATCACAGACACATTTATTGATCGCCCTGGCCCCTATTGGCTCACTTAGGCCATCTGTTCCCTACTAGATATCTAGAACCTGGCAATGTGTTGGAAGTATACTCATATACACATTCATCAGATGAGTCAATTGTGTGAATCAGGACTCACTCACAAATCCTGTAGGACAACCCCCATGCCACTTCTTGTAAGCTCTGGGTGTAGAAACAGCTAGCACACAGAGTTGATCCACCATTCACTGGTACAGTGCCTCTGTATAGGTGACCCCACAGCTCCGTGCCCTCGACTCCTCCATCCAAGAGCAAGGTTTCCAGGCGAGCCACAAACTCTCCTGAGCCACAGATCTTGGGAGCTCTCCTAGAAGCCAGGCAGAGTGTGCAGTCCAAACTGGTTAAAGCACTAAACACTTCTTTTACTTCTCCCCCCAGGCATTTCAAAGAGCCACACAGAGTATTAATTGGTACTTCACATACATTACTCCAAAACCGCAAATCAATCCTGCACCGTATTTGAGATGCCTCCCATACAGAAAATCATTTCGGAGTGGGGAACAGACGGCCAGGGAGCAACTCATTTGCTCTGCAATGAGAAACTTCTAATGCCCTACAAAGGAAAAGGTGTGTCTGTTGCTTTGGAGACTACTATCCACCAAACCAGAACTGGGGATGCCATGGAAGCCGTGCATCCGACAGACCTGCCTCACTTTTTTTTTCCTCAGACATTTGTCTCTAAACCGTGTCTGAGGTCAGCTGACAGTCCAGGTTGTGTGAATCCAGGCACTTTTTATGATGTCTTATGTAACACATGTTTACTGATCCTCTAGACATATTCTGTTATGAAAAAAATAAAACAAATGTTTGGAAGAAGAGATAGAAGTCCCAAGAGAAAAGACTGGAAGGGAGCACGCAGGGGACCAGAGAGGAGCTGAGAAGAGAGGGCTTGAGGAGAAGCATGGGAAAGAGAAAGAGGTTTAAACGCATCCAAAGGAGGGCGAACTGGGGAGACTGACCAAAACCAGAAAGGCCAGGAAGGAGAGAAAGCTGCACCATTCAATGTCCACCCCCAAATGCCCAACTACATTCGATAATTCAGAACCTGCTAGAAACATGGATCAAGGACTGAAATCTATATCCATGACAGGGAATACAGTCTCTAATTAGCACAAATATTGTTCAGCCATTTTGTAAACACACAGGAAGAGTTCATCAAGAGCGAGGCACCAACAGGGATTTGTGGACAGCAGTATTATGTGTAGGGAAGAGAGAGAGCGGCCGACACACTCGTATGATGGGGGTGGAGGGTCAGGGGTAGAAGGTGGGATAAACAGAGCTTCAGCTCCTGCCAAGTCACTGCTGAAAACACAGTAAGCTTATGTCTTACAATCCACACAGCAAGTTTTGAAAATGATTACCATTGGCTTGAAGAAAGTCTAGATAAAAGATTAGAAATAAATTTAACAGTTAGACTGATCAGATTTCTTCAGCAACACATCCCCTGGTAGCTTGAGTATGTTCCAATGGATGGTCCTACACCCATGAGCATATTGGCAAGTGCTGCAGAGTGGAAGTTTCTAAAAATACATAAAGTTAAGAGAGAACAGAGATGGGAGGCATGTTGAAACAGTAGGAGAAAAGGGAGTGGAGTGGATTCAATGAAAACCTATCATATGCATGAAAATCTCAAACAATAAAGGGTGTTCTCCCAGGGGCTGAAGAGAGGGTACGGTTAATAAGGTACCTATATCCCAACTGTGAAGACCTCAGTTTAGATCCTGAGAAGCCACATTAAAAAGCTGGCTGTGGTGGTGTGTACTGGTAGTCCCGCCAAGAGCAAGATACCCATGGCAGAGACAAGCAGATCTTTGTTAAAGTTCCAGGACAATGAGACCTTGTCTCAAACAGAAATGTGACTGAGGATTGACACAGATTGTTCTCCGACAGCCACGTGTGGACACATGTGCACTTGCATTCACATGAGTATGCTTGCACACACATACATACACACATACATACACACACACACACACACACAGTTACACTTGGAAGATGTTCAATACTGAGTTATTTGTGACAAGGAGAACTGGAAACAACTTAGGTTTCCATCACCGGGAGAATGTTTCTCCCAGAATAGACAAGCTGCTGATACCATGACAGGAGTGTCTTGATGTTTTGCTAGGGCTTCTTGGAAGTAAGAGAAAAGCAAGATGACAATAATAAAAAAATCACTCTGATTGTGGGCTCATGCTCAAACACTACTCATGAGACCTTGAATGAGCACTCCCAGACAGCTTCCTGTTGCAGGGACGTCAGGTAACATGCTTGCTGTCAAAGCCTCTTTAAAAGGATCACACATAACATTCAAAAACACATGGATGCAGATCCACCAAAGTGCTAGCCACTGCTATGTGGGCAGAGGAGGGCTAGGCATGATTTTAATTCTATTCTTTAACTTTTCATGTTTTCCCAAATTACAGACATTGTGTATGTCACCTGGAAAATGTTTTTTTATGAAAAGAAAATCATCTTGGAGTTGGGTAAGATGGAGATAACCCTATGGCCTTAGCTGTACCCCTCTCAAGGAAACAGGGGAAGATAGAGTGAAGACAGCCACAGGTCTCTGTCCCCAGAGCACAGGGATAGGAAGGCAGAGCTGAGGGAGAGAAGGTCATGATGGCTCTGTTTGCTCTAAAGAGGTGGTATTGAGTTTGAGTCTTGGGAGAGACAACTTACAGACAGTGGGAGACCAAAGTCCAGGGTAAATATCAGAATATATTAATGTTAACAATAACAGCACAGGAACCAGAAGGCATTTCAAGGGTAGATGGGAGAGATGAGAAATTAAAGATTTCTCATTCAAGGAGAACCGTGAGTCTGTCCAAGAGCACAGTCACTCAGGGTCTCACTCAGCAGCCTGAGATGTGACTTGAAGAGTTACCTCAGGGATCCCTCTCCGCATTAACAGGAGCAGAGCAACCTTCATTGGGTTTTGTATTTGTGGTTCAGTTTCTTTACATAAGGATACAGATGCAAGCATCTGCCCTGGAGCCCTAGGTCCACTTTACCTAATTGCTCTGATCATATAACTGCACAGGTGAGCAGAGGAACCTCTGTGGCTCTTGTCTCTTGTAATGGAAAGGGAGCTGCTGCTTCACTCAAGAAGAAAGTTTATAGATGGTTTATGCCAGCCTGTCCTACATCTGGGACTTAAACCTTCACATAGAACTTGAAAGACAGGTGCCATAATCCCAAGGTTCTAATACAGCACAACACAGCATGGCGTAACATACCCATACTATCTGACTTGTAAGCTCTTGAGTGCTCACCAGAAATGCTTCTTGGATGCTGTTTCCTTCTATAAGTGGTACTGACATTCTACCATTCAGCAGTCTTCTTGAAATATAAATTTCAAGTCCAGGGCTTCTTGACTAATCTAGTGTTCCACATGAGTATAGTTCTCTAAATCTTGGGATTCTGGACAGCAGCAGGACAATAAAGTCAAGGAAAATGGCAGACGCTGCCTGATGTGAGCCCACCCACCAAGATGACCACCATGAATAAGACTCCACTAGACAAGTGGCATGGGATTATGTCCTGCAAGGCTGAGTGTGGTTTTTGATCAGGATGATTTCGTGCAATTCATGAAGGTTGCTCAGTATGCTATAATACTTCTAAAACACCATAGAGGGAAGAACAGGAAAGATGGCTCAGAGTGCTTGCTGTCCTTTGCAGAGGACCAGGGTCACAACCATTTATAACTTCACTTCCAGAGGAATCTGATAGCGTCTTCCAGTCTCTAGGGGCAATGCACACATTCATTCATTCATTCACTCACAGAGAGAGAGAGAGAGAGAGAGAGAGAGAGAGAGAGAGAGAGAGAGAGAGAGAGA
>NW_021620869.1:6976354-7000453 GCF_004785775.1 Grammomys surdaster
AGAGAGAGAGAGAGAGAGAGAGAGAGAGAGAGAGAGAGAGAGAGAGAAGTAATGTTTTTAAAAGTCATGAAGATAGGAATGAAACATGAACACATGAATACTCTGGTGTCTTTCACTCCTAAGATTCAGAAGTTCATACAGAAATAGAAGATATACTTCCCCATGACAATGAAAACCATGTGTCAAGAGGACATCAGATAAACACATCAAAGAAACATCTGATAATCAAGCATAACCCTAGAGGGAGAAAGAGCTACCATGGTACAGAAAAAAAGCCAAAGCAAGGCCTTGTGGGTCTGAATAAAAACAAGGCTGAAGCTGGGTTCCCTGATGACCAGCAACTAACACACCCCCTCAAGTCTCTGTGTCTTCATTGCTGAGGCTGTGCCCAGCCCATGGGTTTACTGAGAGAATCAAAGACAATGTCTTCTTATCAGACTAGCGCAGTGTTTGAACAGCATCAGTGTCAGAGCTCTATCATTTCTGCTATACTAGTGTAGGGACCTTCTGAGAACAGCAAAAGTGATGTCTGAGGGGAAGTAAGGTGTCAGGACAGTTGTCGATACATTAGTAGTTGAGAAAACCTAATTAGATTTGCATCCTAAAGACCGAGAAGCAGAGGGGAACATGTGCAAAAGAGCTGGCAAAAGAGGGGAGGGCTCCACGAGCAGAGGGTGATGGAAATAGGGATGTCACTCATTAGACTTAATGAAGAAAGTGGCTGTTAACAGGAGTTGGCTCTGAGAGCTGTTAGGCTGAGCTAACTATAATAAACAGGAACAGAAAGCAGCCTACATTTTCATCATGTACAGCTAGCTGGCTTCTCTAAAAAGAAGGTTGGTGCATCTGTCTGCAGGTTACCATGGCACTCACTACCCCAGTTTACTACAATGCTCAGCTTCATCTGACTTTGGTTCAATTTATGATTAAGCTCTTCTTTTGTTACAGGTTTTCACCTTTGAGAAGAATTGGATCTTCCTATTAATGGTCATTTCTGTGTCTTCTACTCTTACAGGTGGATCTCTTGGCTTTGTGGCAGGCATGGCCCTTCCTCCCTGACTTGCCTATCCTGGACTCACCCATCAGCATCAGCTAAACACCATACCATAGGGAAGATTTCAGTGGAGCACAGTAGAAAATGAGTATGTTAGGAGACGGGTATCAGTTGAGGTTCTTTGCAGAGAGTTCACATCTGGACAATTTGACTGATACTTACCCCCGATGCTGTAAGCTTGATTCTCTTTTCATTAGATTTTTGGACCTTGTAATAAACTCTATAGACAGCCTCACTGATGTTCTCCCTGCCACAATTATGCTTTTGTCTTTAATTTATCATGGTTAATATTTTATTGATTCTGGCTAGAAATGGCCCTAAATTTTTCATAATGATCATAAATTCTTCTACGTGCAGATTCAAGTTTGTTTTTGTTTCCTGGAAATCATATTGTTTTTTTCTGACAATAGCCTCCCTTGGGCATGGGTGACATTGCACAAGACTGTTTCTCCAGATCCATAGCATGTCACAAAGCAACTGTGAGGAAAAGAGAGGGCATATGGCAGCTCAGAGTGAAACACGAGCTCTGTGGGCAGAGTGGCTCTCAGAACTGCTGTTGGTCCTCATTTCTACATGAAATTGATACCCTCGGAGATATGCCAAAGACTGGCAGCATCATAGGGGTCAATGTTAAGCAATAGAAAGCACTTGAGATGGCAGCAGGTGGCATCCACAGTGTCCTGAATGATCAGCACTGAATTCCGAAGGGAACCAGGAAGGCAGAACACGGGTCAAATTGGATTTAAGATTGTAGATTCTGATCCACTCAACAAGGAAGGGAGCTCCTGGGTCCATGTTCTTGGCGGCCCATCTGTGGCAATCACTGGTTAAGCATTGGGGAACATAGCCATTTATGTAAGGAACCATCATTTCTGAAGCAGATGTCCTATGGGCGGGAAATGTGAAGAGGATAAATTCCTACTGAGCTAAGCAAAGATCAGAACCTTTACAACAAAAAACCCACTGGTTCTGATGCGCCAAAACAAACAGGGCCAGAATTGTCCAGAAGTTACTTAAGGATGAGAATAAATATCAAACCATCCAGTCAGAGTGGCAGAGAAACAGTGCAAAGGAGGGAGGCCGGGCTGGCATCCAATTTCTCACCTCCTAAACTGTCATCTAGAAGCAGCTAGAGCACCCTCTGCTTTGTGAGAGGGAAAATATCGGGACCTAAGGCTTCTGTCTTCAGCCAACGCAGCTGTGAGGGCAATGGAAAGAACAAGGTAAGAAAGAAAAGATGCCAGCCTAAAGTGCAAAGCCCAGCTCTGGATGGGGAATGAGGGTCAAGGGACATAGGGATTGATGAAACCAGAGAGTAAATGGAGAAAACACGGCAGGGATATGCTTTCAGTTTAGGATTTTTGTATTTTACCTCAATGAATAGAGATTTGTTTTAAAAGACCTAAAAGACTCTGTAATGCAAAGAAAGGAAGAAAGCATGAAGTGAGCAGGGGGGGGGGCGGGGGGGAGGGTAAAGTAAGAGAAAGAGACGGGTGTGAAGGCTATGGTAGCTTTGTCCAACCACACAAGGAAGCCTGCTTTAGTGGTACCCTGAGCTCGCTGATGGCCAAAGCAAAGGGAAGAACATGGCCAACTGCAAGCTCTGCCAAAGCTGGAAAAGTGCACCAAGCTCACACACAGAGCAGAGGCCAGTGTAAGAGCTGCAGCTGGGTCAAATGGATGGGGACCGTGAGTGTGACTACGAAGAGCAGCCCCAGGGCTTTTCTATGGATGGGACAATTTCAAAGCCTTTTAGCCAGGTGATAAAACTACACATGCTAACGAGTGACTGAGAAAACATGGGGAACTTGAGTGACATCTGTGGCCCTGGGCTGGGTCTAGTAAAAATCCAGTAGTTATATGTAATGCTATCCATGGCAGAGGATGGGAAGATGAATGAAAGACACATGCCACTTCCCTGCAGGATACTTTTTCTGACACAATGGTAAACTAAAAGAAAATGGTCTTGACATCCTGAGTCTCAGGGTCAGAAGAATCCTTGGTATAAGTTTGTAATTCCTACAGTATCAATTGTATAATTCCTACAGCATCAATCATGTGATATCTGCAGCACCAACTATGTAGCACCTACAGCTCCTACCATGTAATTTCTGCAGCTTCAATCAGGTAGTACCCAGGGTACCAGACAAAACATGTGTGCTTCCTATATCATCCTAAATGATGTCAAAGCTGATCACTACAGTAAGTTTCAATGAGTGTACCTTAAAGTCAGACTCATGAGGATGGGGGTATAGAATTTAACCATCTGATTTAACAGATTTATTTGACAGTGAAATTTTGGCTCTATATTTTCTTCCATATCTCAGTTATTTTGATCTACAGTTCTTTCAGGGATTTCTAAGGGATCTAGTGCATTTAGTGGGCTCCCTGTGTCCACCAGGAGGTGATCTCAGTGAAAATTTACAATTGAGGTGGGCTCTTAGAATGTATCTGTATTTTAGGGTGGCTCTAAACCTAAGACAGCAACTTCCCACTCAGGCAACAGAGGTTTACATCACAGGCTCACTCAACAGACTACTCTGAGCCTCCAAACAAGTGGTTCTCAACCAGGGTTCTGTGACTGTTTAATACAGTTCCTCATTTTGTGGTGACCTCAACCATAAAATTATTTCACTGGTACTTCATAACTATCTACTGTTATGAGTCATAATGTAAGTACCTGACATACAAGATATCTGATATGTGACCCCAAAGGGAACATGACCCACAGGCTGAGAACACTGCCCTAGACTCACTTCCTGTACTCTCGGAGTGAGTTTGCAGGTATGAACCACACTTGTAGAACTTCTGATCTGCCCTGCAATGCTACAGATCAAACAGTGAACACCCATTCTTAGACTTCACTGAGAAGTCCACAGAACATCTAATCAAATCTTTCAAGAACACAGTCTGTAATTGTCAAGACCTGAAGAGGCAGCCTCATGTAAGCTCCAGATCAGTGTTCTTCCAAAATCAACTTGAACTCATGAACAGTGCAATCTACTCATTCTAGAGCATAAAACTCTAGCATACTCCACCAGCACAGAAATACTTCCACATGCCAGAAATAAAGAACAGGTGTGCCACATGCCTGCTGTGTGCTAGGTTTTGTGCCCAGCTCCTGACTCCCTTCCAATGAGAACTCTTATGTGGATGAGAAAGACAAAACACAGAGAAGCCAATTTTTCCAGAGTCCCACAGTTGATAAGTAAAACACAAAAGTTCCAATCCAACCAGGCTATCCCAAATCCCAATCTTGAAACTTTAAGTAGCTTTGTGCCACTTCAATATCTCTTTAAGAAGATAGAGATTATCTTTACTGCTATGTTAATGCACTACCAAATATAAACCATTAGAAAGCTATTTTGTCACAGAGAGGTCAAGGCCACCATAAGAACATGGCCCACAGAATCAACTAACCAGGGCTCATAGGGGCTCACAGAGACTGATGACAATCAGGGAGGCAGTATGGGTCTGACCTAGGTCCTCTGCGTATATGCTATGGTTATATAGTTTGGTGTTCTTGTAGGATTCCTGATAGTGGAGCAGGGGCTGTCTCTGACTCTTTTGCCTACTTCTGGAACCCTTTCCCTCCTACTGGCTTGCCTCACCCAGCTTGATATGAGGGCATGTGTCTAGTCTTATTGTGACTTGTTATGCAACGTTTGGCCTATATCCTTGGGAAGGCAGCTCTTTTCTGATGGGAAGCAGAGGAGGAGTGGATTTGGAAGAGGTAGGAGGTGGGAAAGAGGAAGTAGGAGGAGTGGAGGGAGGGGAAAATGTGATTGGATGTAATATAAGAAAGAGAGAAAGAAAGAAAGAAAGAAAGAAAGAAAGAAAGAAAGAAAGAAAGAAAGAAAGAAAGAAAGAAAGTTTTGTTTGTAGCCACTGTGGCTTTTTAAAGTTGGCGGGGGGTGGAGATAGCTTGCATATGGAAGTCAGCAGACAATTTACAGGAGTTGGTTCTCTCCTTCCAATATGTGGGTTCTGGGGATTAGTCTCACATTCTCAGCTTGGATGAAGTCACCCTCACTCACTTGGTGAGCCACCTCACCAGCACCCCTGTGTCCTTTATTACTAGTGCTAATAAATAAGTTCTGTAATCTGTAAGTCATCATTAGCAATGGAATATTCTCACACTCTCTGAACCAGGCACACGTGAGAGTCAGTGATGTTATTGTCTTCGTACAATAGTACGACTTCTACGACTACCTCTTAGCTTGACTTTCTCAGCCACCGATCTGATCCTTTGATGCCATTTTCAAAAAATATGGACAATTGTGTCCCTTTATGGTAAACACAAATGAAAAATACGCTGTCTTATGTAGCATCAAGTAGAAGAGGGCTCTGGTTTGTGCTCTGAGAACACCCCAGAGGGCCTGGCACCAAACCCCATCCTGTTCCTGCTCCTCTCTTCCTTCCCATCAATTATTCATTGTAATGGGGAGAGTGACACTTCAGAGACTTCAGATATGTGTGACACCACTCAGAGACATCCATCTCTCCATCCTCGTTCTGGCAATAGCATGGGAGAGGTGTGTGCAGAGACGCACAGGCCTGTGGGGGATCACCTTGATCCTTATCTGTAACTCACCATGGAGAAGAACTAAAACTTTTGTTGTTGTTATTGAAGACATTTTCCTGTTTTTCTAGTTGCAACAGGATAGAAGTCTGAACAGGTGGGTTAAAAACTGGCGAAATGGCAAATTTTGTGGAAGTTTAAGATTATTGGGCCCAGGTGGGCATAGTGCCCAAATCTGTGATACCAGAACTTGGAAGACAGAAGCAGAAGGATCTCTGTGAGTCTGAAGTCAGTCTTTTCTATATATCAAGCTCCAGGATGGCCAAGACTACATAGAGAAACCCTGTGTCAACAAAACAAATAACAACAACAATAATAATATTGGTTCTCCTGGACCCTCCCTGCTCTAAGGACCATGGGCAAAAACAGGCCATGGACAGAGCTTAAAGGTGCTATTTGCCAAGAAGTATTCTAGAACTAGATGAACAGCAAGCAGGCCACAGAGGAACCTAGACCCTGCTGCTTTCATAAATGCCTAAAGAAGCACCAATTCATATACAAAGAATATAGATGAGGACAACTTCAACCCAAACTTTAGAGAATGATAACTACAAAGTCACAGCCTTGAAGTGGTCCTCCCTTTACTCCTGGGATTCTGAGAAGGCGAAAGTCCTTCTCAGGATGTTCATATTAGTATGGTTACAGCACATTCAAAGGGCACCGACACTCTGCAGTCCCAACACCACAAATGTCCACATGAGCCTTAAAGTGAACTAGAAGTGAAACCTTAAATCATTCACCCAGCCCCTCTGCTTTCTCACTGACTTCTAAATAATACAAGAGATGCCCATTCCAGTCAGCTGAGAGATCCAGACAGGCCACAGTGAGTAAACACAAGCCGAGCCCGTTTTCCTTCTTTAGCTAGCAAAGAAAATTTGCTATCTGAATCCACCTTCTTGAATTAATTCCATCTCACCGGAGCATTGATTTACAAAAACTTATTCAGAGTCTCAGTAGATAGGGAAGTCATTAGGAAAGCTATTTTGAAGACTGTCCATCAATCCATCTATCCATCAATCAGGAAAGGGAACATGCAATCATTTTTTAAAACCATGCCCCAGAAATTCTAGAAGAAATTCGTACATTTATAAACCAACTCAAATGGAGAGGAGGTAATCTGTAAAGCAGCATCTTGCCCCCATCCCTTGAAGGTACCAACTCATCACATTGACTGTCCAAGCCACAGCAAGGGCGGCACTCACAGAGGGGAGAAAGCAAAAGCTGAGAACATACCGTGGAGCTGCTCAACCAGCCAAGAGCTTCTCTCTCCCCAAAGAGCCTGCTTGTCTCTTAGCCCACTGGAGGAGGGAGGACTTTATAGTCACACACATCCCAGCCCAGCCCCGCCTCCCGCACTAAGCTTCTTTGAAGAGAAGGAATACAGAAAGAAAAAAAAAGAAAAAGTCACACCATGCAAGAGCAATTTTAGCAGCTGAATAGAGAGACAAGCAGTGCCTAAGAATGCAGAAATGCTAAGATGGTAATTATTAAATTCCAGTAAGGTAAGCAGTCCTGATTTCCACTCTTGGCTTGCCAATAGAATTAATTCATACTAAAACCTAATTTCTACAGTTAGTGGCACATTTTAAAAACCACAAATGAGATGGGAAATGCTCATCATGAAAAATGATGAAATTAACTAAAGAATTAAAATCTTTAATTAAAATTAGAAAAACACTCTTAAATGGAAGTGATTTAACCAACATTGATTGCTCTTTTGCATATTTGTAGATTCTCCAACTCTATCTTTCATTCAGTCTTGGGCTACCAACACTGGGCTTAGGAGTGTGTCACTTAAGCTGAGCTGGGCCAGCTTTGCTAATGTACAGATATTTCCACCTAAGTCCTCTTTACTGTCTGTGTGTCTAGACCAGAAAAGAAGAGAAGATTTAAGAAGATATACATGAATGGCCAGTGGATAGATTTGAATCACACCACCAACATCATGCCTTTGTTCTAACTGGGAGTCTTCAAGTATTGGCTATTGTCTCCAGTATAAGATTATATATGGAGTATAAGCTACTAACATGTACAAAGAGGGGAGTGTAGTTTCAAATTTGATAACATTTGCAGAAAAGATAGTTCAGTCAATCCATTGATTGCCTGGAAAGCAGAAGGGCTTGGCTTAGATCTCCAGCATCCGCATAAAACCCTGATATACAGGGGGTGGGGTGTGCATGGCAATCCTAGCATTAGGGAGATAGAAACAGGAGAACCCTTAGGCCTTACTGACCATCTAGTCAAACTGAATCAGTAAAGGTCCAGGTTCATCGAGAAACCGTATCTCAAAAAATAAGGTGGGTAGGGCTAGAGAGATGGCTCAGGTGGCTCAGTAGTTAGCAGTGCTGGCTGCTCTTCCATAAGATGAGAATTTAGTTCTCAAGACCCATATCAGGCAGCTCACCACCACCAGGGGCTCTATCTCCCTTTTCTGGCCTTGGCAGACACCTAGATGGATGGACATGACAAACATACACATATATAATCATAAAATAAGGTAGAGAGAAACTGAGAAGTGTCAACCTCTGCCTTCCACATGCATACCTACGCACACATAAAGCTGATGGGATGAGACAAAGGAGTTCCAGATTAGGCAGAATGCACATCAAGAAATATTTCTGTAGAGACAGATGTCTGTGCAAGCTCTGGAAGCAGGGCTGGATTCATGTGGCAATTCCCATAGATGGTATTTCAGTACAAAGAGAAAACCTCTCAAGCTAACAGGGGCAAAAAAAGATATCGGACTGAGGCCTCTAGTGTGAACACCCTAATCATGAGTCAGGTAACAAATGTTGTAACAATGGCCAAGTGCCAGGCTGTGGAGACAGGCAGGTGCATGGAAAGTGGAACAAAGGCCTCTTCCTGTAAGTGAGGTAGTGTGTGAGAAGAGATCCTACCAAACAGACAGACAGGGAATTGGAAGACTCTCAAGCTCAACCTTAAGACTAGATCTAGAACTGTAGCTTCCCCAACACCATGATCTTCTTTCCTACACCACACTCTTGCACCTGTACCTCTAGACGGAGCCAGCAAACCCAGGCTCCTCTTCCATTGATCTGCACTGCAGGCAGTAAGAATCTTCAGAGGAGGCAAGGAATCCAAACAAAAAACCTAAATAGAAAAATCAAGCAAACTGAGAAGGACTGGGGACAAAGAAGAGGAAAGACATTAGGGTACCCATTCCAGCTCCTGACTTCAAGCTAAATTTCCAAGAGTAGAATGAAAGCATCTGTTGTCAAGGGACTGGTACAGGTTATGACACAGTTGTACAACTTCATCATGGACTCAAAGTGTAACAAGAGAGAAAACCCGTAGAGGCAGAAGACTTGTTGCCTGGGGTCTGAGCCGAGAACCTTGAGCTGAGACTGGATGGCATCATGGCACTGAAGACTCAGAGCCCGATCAGACTTTGAACGTTGGGCAGGAGACCTGGATGTGCTGTGACAGTGACCATGAGTTGGTCCTTACCGAGAGGGAGAGAGGCAAGGCAACACGTCTGTGATCCTGAGCATCATGGATAGGATGAGAGTTGACCCCGAGGGACAAGAGCGCCTTGGGCAAATGCCTTCCTTGAAGGATCTCAGATCCTGGAGAGGTACCTGCATTCTAGGACTACAAGCTGCTTTAGGCTTCCTGCAAGCATGGCTCACCCTTGCTATCTCCTCCAAAATGTGTTCTGTAGTCTCTATTATGATCTGAACTATGTCCTTCTAACATATTACATTGAAGAATGGACTCTTTGCACCCACCAAGTATGAATCTCCTTGGAAATATGGCCTTTAAAGGGATGATTAAAGGGCTAGGATCAATTGGTAAAGTACTAGCAATGGAAGCATGAGAACCTGAGTGTCAATCCCCAGAAGCCACTTAAAAGACTGGGATTAGGGGTACACATCTGTAATCTCTGTGCTGGGAAGTCAAAGGTAGACAGATCTCTGGAGCTCCCTGGCCAGGCAACCTAGTAAATCAATAAGCTCTGTCTGGCTCAGTGAGAGATGGTCTCAAAAACTAAAGTGGCGGGTGATTGAAGAAGATACCCAAAGACAAACTCTCTAACCTTCAAATATACACGGACACACATGTGCATGTCCATGTGCACATAGCCATATGAACACATGCACTTAACATACAGTCACCACCGTCACAACGACACGTAGCAACGAGGTGATAAAGGCAAAATGAAGCTATCAGATTGAACTTTGCTCTTTTTTTCTTTAAAAGAGCCTTCATAGAAACACACAAATGGAGTTATCCTGTGAAGATCCATGGAGGAGATGCCTGTCCATGAGCTACAGGGCGATAGCTCAGGGAAACAGCACTACCACCTCAACCTCAAGCTGCCAGTCTCCAAAACTCAGAGGAAAGAAATGACTATTATCACCATAGATGCCCAAGAAATGCAAAGAAGTCTCATGGATGCCGATATGAACCTTCACTGCCTCCTCAGCTCCCCTCAGCAGAGCAGCTTGATCTAAAAGTGCAGAGAGAAGCATAAGGAGCCACGGAAAACATCTGAGTCTCCAGATAACGACAGTGGAGCCAGGAAGGATGCCCTCGTCGATTTCTTTGGTTACTAATGTCAAATTATTCACTTTAACTCATAAGTTTTTAGTATTCATCCAAACATCTTGTTATCAAAACCAATAAACCACCATCTGGCCAAGTTCCATTTAAGTATCTTTACCATGTTCTGAAAGCCATCTAGAATCATCTAGAATGAGCAAAAGAGTTAGAGAGATGGCTCTATCAGCCTACATGCTTTCAAGATCTAATTGATAGACCCCCAAAACCCACATAAAAGCCAGGCACTGTAGTAATGTACTTATAACCTCACTGCTAGGTAGGTGGAAACAAGTGAGGCCCACTGGCCAACCAGCCTACCCTAGTCTGTGAGCTTCAGGCAACGGGGAGATCTTGTCTCAAAAATCATGGCAGTGCATAGTCTTGAGAAATATGTTCCTGAAACCTGGCCCCCATGGCCTCTGGCAACAGTGAAGTGAAACAAAAGCAAAGATTTATGGCTGTGCCAGATGTTGCGAATAAGTGATGGTTCAGTGTTTAGCCCTAAACAAGTTGCTTCTGCCATCCTTCATAAAGTTTAGGGAGCTCCACAAACGAGAGGACATAGAGACAGTAAGAGCAGGAGCAAAGGGAGCAAGCTACAGAATGGTGTCTCCTGGATACGACACGGCCACTTGCAATCATGGATTCTCAACAAACACAGATGCCTGCACACACACAAAAAAAGAGCCCATCAATAGCCAGACAAAGATGGAAGAGAGACTCTGGGGCTGCTGAATTAAATGAATAGATTCAAGGAAAGGCAGAGTCATTACCTTCAGTTATGTTCACACTGGTGACCCCCTGACCAGGCTCCAATATTGAGCATCTCAACCCAGTGATTACACAGATGGCCCCTATTAAACCAGTGGGTCTTACAACAAGAACAACAATTATGGATCTGAAAAGGAACAGGTGAAGGCAGGAGGCAGGAGATAAGAGAGGGCTGGAAAGAAGGTAACAAGAATGCATTATATACCTGTAAAAACTCATCGAAGAACCAACTTACTTTAGAAAGAACGCAAGGTAAACAGCTCTTTAGGAACAAGACCTGAGATTGATCCCTGGCCTCTGTGTGCGTGCAGACCACAGACACACATGCACCTGCACACACTTGGATGCACAAGGATACACACACATGCATACAACACACAGGCATGCAGGTATACGTGTATACACATGCACACATGAAAGAAAAATAAAATGTAAAATATGAGGCCAATAAATGTAAAAATACAGGCAGAGTGGCATGAGTTTGGGTGTGCAGCCTAAAGGTTTGTCATTTTACCCAAGACTTAACAAAATACCCCAATTCATCCTATTAGGCAAAGACTTTTATTTTTAATGCTAGGTGGTTGCACTATCTCTCAATACCAGGAGAGGGCGGCCACAAGCAAAGCCATCCAACTCCATTCGCCAAGCAGGCTCCTTAGATGAGAAACAGTGTTGGCCTTGGTGACTTCTCCATGGATCCTTGTCCCTATTAAGATAAACATGGGCACTCATGTGCTTTCTGCAAAATCCATATTCACCCGCTGTCCCAGCTCTGCTTTCTGGATGTTTGTCCCATGAGAATGCTTGTCAGTACTGGATGAACTGGAAATAGCTGACAGTGATAGCTACATAGCACTTGATATCACCGTGCACTGAAAAGGTTCTGGATGGCAAACTCTCTGTGTTTCAGATTGTATCGGAAATGCACTCACACATGCATAGGCTCACATTCCAAGCCCTTGTCTCCAGTCATTGGTGCAAAGTTGGAGGCTATGGAGCTATCCGGAGGTGGGGAGATGTAGCTTATTAGAGGTTAGACTGAGGATGAGAGCCCAGCCCCTAATCTAGCACTCTGCTTCCCAACCCACACAATGTGAGCACTTACTGCCACATGCCCCATCCCCCACAGGCTGAGCCTCGCCCCCATGCCTTTCCCTCTCTGGTGGACTGAACCCTTTGAAACTGTGAACCAAAACAAGCCCCTCCCTCCTATAAGCTGCTCCTGTCAGTCGTTTTGTCACGGTGATGGAGAGGTAGCTGTCACATGCTATATATATTTTACTTCAATGAAAACCATTTTTAAAATGTTGAGTGAGACTGGTTCTGGTTTGACTCTGGTTCTTTACTCACTCTTGTATTGTGAGCAAAGCTTCGGAAGAAGGAATCCTGTCACCTTGCCTCAGGTGTGTCCTCAAAGGGCCGGCTTCGGTGATAGACCAACCCAATTAGAATCCTTCCTACCTAGGGGTGCAGTGATGATTCAGAAGAGAGTGCTAGCTCACTGTTCTTGCAGAGGACCCAAGTTACCAAACCAAGTTACCAAGTTACCATGCTGGGCGGGTCACAACAGCCTGAAAACCCAACTTGAAGTAATCTCAAGTCTCTGGCCTCTACAGGTATCTATACTCACATGTGCAGACTCACCCCTCCACACATATAGGCATCATTTAAAATAAAATAGATCTTTATAAAAAGAGTTCCTTTCTACCTTTGATGTCTTTTGTCCTCTGTAATTCTGTTTGTTTTGTGGAAGACTATAGGGGAGAAAGGGACTTTATCTTGCTGCCCAGCCCCACATGAAGCAGTGGCATGCTCATGTGTCCCATTAACATTGAGCTCCACTGCATACTACCGTCCTATGCCTCCACTGTAGACGATGCACACAGGACGAGTCCCTAGGGTCCTATACTGAACTTTCAGACCAGGATCCCCAGAGAGGCATGACCCAAGGAAATGGATGATTCTCAAGTTCAGCAGTGCTTGAACACTGCAGCTCCAAAGAAGCGAATGCCACCAAGAGACAGCACAGGGCAGGTAGGGCCAGGATGCTGCCCTCAAGTATGGAGCAAGGCAGGCAGGAATGGAGTAACGACACAAAGAAGCTACTGATTTTACCCCAACATTCATCATCTCCTGTGACAAGACAGGAGAGAGGACAGATAAAGTGAGCACAGGGAATTCCAGCCCGAGCTTGGATTGCTTCTGGACTATAGGAACTGCAGTCATGGGAGAGACTTCCCGTACACACAAACAATCCCTTAAACAGGAGCAAATGGGCAGTTTGCCTCCAGTGAGCAGGCAGTTCCATGGCAAGTTACCCCAATGCATATAACCCTATGAGGTGCCTCCTCTTGCATAAAGAAGCTGGAAAACCAGCTGGGTCGCCTTCCATCTTCCCAGACTGCTCCTTCTCCAACCCTATTACCCTCAAGCCTGCTGGAGGCCCTCTGCTTTCTCAAGCACTGAGCCCAGCTCTTCCCCCATGGAGATGGTACCGAGTATCACAAAGCAGAGTCCTGCCCTCTCTGGGTGAGTTTGTTCCATGAAAGATGCTTAAAGGGAAGATCCCTTTGGTGACTACATAGAGAGTCTACCTTCATGTTGAGGCCACACAGGGTCTATGGGCTTGTCCCACCCTTTTGACCCTGTATGAGGATGCAGGTCCACATAGGTCAGGGCCTTGCCCTTTCCAGAAACCCAGGTCTTTTCCCAGAGGCTTTGACAAGGAGAGAGGCATCAGGTACAGTTGAGTGTATGCATCATCCAGAGACAACTTCCCATGCTAGAAGGGAAGTAATTGGGAAGGTTAGCATAGCCTAGTCTTAGTCTTGGCCAAACCTATTACATCTTGCTACCACACCGCTGTGACTACAGGCATGCAGCACCATGCTCGGTTTGTCATGGGCATCACCTGCAAGGCTCTGGCTCAGCTGTCACACTGATTATGAAATCATAGTGTCTACCCCATATGCCAGAGATGAAGACACAATATCTGAGGACTGAACACTCCAGCAACAGCATCTGAAGACCCCTAGCCACCAGAAGTGTTTATGAATCCAAGCCATTGATGTCAGTGATGCTACAGAGACAAGTTCAGTGGCACAAACCTATAACCACAGCATTTGAGTGGCTGAGTGAGGGCCATAGTGAGTTCAAAGCCAGTCTGGGTCTTAAAAACCAACAAACAAAATGAGCCAAGCATGGTAGGATACCCCTAGAATCTCAGCAATTAGGATCTCCAGTTAGAGGCCAAAGTAGGCTACATATTGAGACCCTGTCTCAAAAGATAAAATAGATGGATGGATGGATGGATGGATGGATGGATGGATGGATGGATGGATTCTTTTAAAAAGAGTTCACAAGACCTAAAGTAAATAATTTCAAAAGGCCTCCAAGACTTTATTTAAACCATATTGTTAAATGTCTGCCTTCAAATAGCCTGCCTTCAGCAAGGCTGAGAAGAGGTGGGGGTGTAGGCTTTTGAGGAATACATTCCCTTGCCTCTCTGGGTGTGCTTTAGTGCCTGAGTGAGACAGAAAGTATTAAAAATTCACATGGCCTTCGATTTGGCCTATCTGACCTTACCCTGTCCCATTTTAGAGCTCTGGGCTCTAAAGGGCTCTCATAAGAACCCATTTCTTCCCTTTTATCCAAATTACTGAAACTTTGAGAACACAGAAAGAGCTCTGAGTGATTCCTGACCTCTCTTATGTGGTAACAGCACAGCGAAGAAAACATATTCCAGGCCCATGTGGCTTCTCAGAGCCATTGCTGGGCTTCTGACCAGGGGTGAGGCACCTTCCCTTAAAAGCATGGTGGCCAAGGGTGATGGAGGTAATGGATGGAGTAGGGTAGCCATGCATAATTAGGGTCATTAGTAACATTGCCATCCCACAGAGGGCCCTGAGAGCAGAAGGGTTCGAATGTTAGAGATGAAAATAGCCAGGCCATTGCAGATGGGAATTAAATATCTGCCCCAAAAGTAACCTGATGGGAAAGACATTTTCCAACAAGAGAGAGGATGCTGTCATAGTATGCTAGCCCCTGTAGCCTTGTCCCTACCCAGGCACTAGCTGCAGTAAGCGCTGAGCTAGGGGCTGCAAGCCCCCCACACAAGGAAGTCTGTCCAGCAAGATCAAGTTAAGTAAGAAAAGAATGGATGCCAGTTTTAAGATTCTGGTCTCTGGGTGAGACATCTTATCCAAAAACTCAGATAGATTTTGTTAATTATGTATAGTTATATATAATTTATATCACATATAGCACCTTCATATTATATATGGTATATATTTACACACACACTCGTGTGTGTGTGTGTGTGTGTGTGTGTGTGTGTGTGTGTGTGTGTATTTCTTCTTGGTGAGATATATGTATATCCCCAAGAAATGAAGTCAGGCCAGCAAAGCAGAACTCGGAGTTCATTATATCTGGGCTGCTGCCTGAAGGTGCCGCCACTTTGGATGAGGCTCATCCTCCTCCAGCATTCCTTCCTGGAAATGGTGTTACAGGACATCTAAATGCCTGTCCCTTACTTGGGTCTAAATCTAATCACCTCAACAGCCAAGTCCTGTGGTGCTTTGGACAGACTTACTTATAAGATTGTTTTTATTGAATGGATCTCATGATTACGGGATATGGTGTAATTTTCAAAGTGTTTACTTCTTGCAGAATTCTGTTTCTCATTGCTACAGCAGAGGGCCTGGAGCAGTCTCTCTTGTGGGGTGTCCACCAGAGAAGACTAGGACATGAGTTTAAGTCAACAGAAACTCCTTATGAGACAGCTGGCAGATACACTGGATGTTCGGGGTTCCTAGTATAGCAGTAAGCCTTTCTCACTGTACACTTTTACTCACCTGTAAGTCTTTATGCCCAAAACCCATATTCTGGGTTGACATACTTCAATTAACAAGAACAGTTAGACAGAATCACAACTATAGATGCCCAAAAGTAAGGTTAGTACATTTAGAGACTTCTCCAGAACGATGGCATTGATAGATTAGGTCTTCGTTTTAGTTTTGGCAGGTGAAGCCATTTAAGCACTGAGTTTTATGGCCTGATTAGCACTACCATCATGGAGTCAGGTGTGTTAAGGCTTAGAGGATGTGGGGGAATGGTACAGTCTCCTTCTGAAGAACAAGATAAACCCACAAATGGGGAGGCCAAGGCTGAGGTCAGCTGGCCCATCGCTTTGGAGTCTGGTGAGAACAGTGAGCAGCCACGGCAAGGGCACAGACCTGAGCATGTTGACTCATCTGGAGCTATAAAACAGGAGGCAGAGAAACCATTTGAGGGCATGTCACCAGTGGTCTAGGGACTTTCCTTAAAGCCACACCTTCTTAAAGTCCACAGCACACACACACACACACCGAGGAGGCAAGCCTTTTTATTTCAGGAGCACTGTTCACATTCAAAACAGCCTGTCTCATCTGCTTTTCCAGCTCTTGAAGACAGGTCGCACGACTTTTTTTTTTTTTTGTAGGAATAATGAAATTAATGAAAAATTCTGGGCCAGAGAAGAGGTTGAACCTTGTTGAGGTGGGGTCTCTTGTTTCTGCCACGCTGCATACAGCAGGCAAGTTGGACCATGAGCTTCCAGGTGATTCCTTGGTCTCTAGCTCCCATCTTGAGGTGGGAGCACCAGATGCATGCCGCTTGCCAAGTCCAGTTGATGTCAGTGCAGTGCCCTCCTCCACTCTGAGATGCGTTACACACTTTAAGGGTGTTGTTACTAACGACCACTTCTAGGACTTCCAAAACTGATAAATACAACATGAAAATTCCTCTCTCGGCTCTAGATATGAAGAAGAGACTGACAGGACCCAGCTAGTGGCAAGAGGTCTTTTCCCTCTTACTTTTGCCTTTTCCTTCCTTCCTTCCTTCCTTCCTTCCTTCCTTCCTTCCTTCCTTCTTTCCTTCTTTTCTGTCTTCCATTCCCTCTTCTTCCTTTTCTTTCTTTCTTTCCACCCTTTCCTCCCTTCTTCCTCCTCTCTCCCATCCTTTTTCCTTCTCTCTCTTCCATCCTTCCTTCCTCCCCTCCTTCCTCTTACCTCCCTCTTCTCTTCTTCCTTCATCTCACAAATGCACATCAGAAGGCTACGGAACCCATCAGATGATATTGGATATGTGGGAATTTCAAAAATAATGCTTCACTTTTTGAGAGGGAGTATTTAATCACAAATAGACATATTGCAGACAGACTATTATGTAGGCCAAAGAATAAGATAGCTCCCAACTACATTCACTAAAACCTATGATGTTCTTTGGTTTTGTTTTGTTGCTGCTGTTTTTAATATGTTTGCTAATTTTCTGTCACACACCAAAATCAAGCTAGCTGGGAGTAGGAATTTCCATTGTATTTTCCATTGTATTTTAAGTACCTAAAACAGAACCTGGACCAAATTTAGTGATCAGAAAACGATAACTAAATAACAAGAGAAGACAAAATGGAGATGAGAAATGAGACTCAGTGGGGGTGGGGGCAGTAAAGCACCTGCTCCACAAGTGTGACAACCTGAGTTTGTTCCTCCGAGTTCATGTGAAAGGGTGGGACTTGGCAAGCGGTACACATCTGGTTCTTCTACCTCAAGATGGGAGGTAGAAACCAAGGAATCACCTGAAGCTCATGGGCCAATTTGCCTGCTGTATGCAGCGCGGCAGAAACAAGAGACCCCACCTCAAAAAGGTGGAAGGAGAGAATCAACTCCCAAAAGTTGTTCTCTGGACACATTTGTGCTGTGGCACATGTGTGCACACACATACACACAATAAGAAGAGGGGGAGTTCTTTTAAGCCATGTCTGTACTGTTTATTGGACAGTACAAATGGAACACAGCAGTTGAACAAGTCTCGCATAAGCAGCACATTTTAACCCCATCTTCAGTTTCCCTCTCTTCGTGGAGGATTTAATTGGTTTACAACCTCAGAATATTGTATGAAAGCGGCAGAAAGAGACACTGGAAATGGACATATCCTTTCTCCATCTTATTAGCCCTTTTGAGTGGCTAGAGTTCAAATGCTTGCTGAAGGGTGACTTCACAGCTGAAGAGTGACTTCACAGCAGCCTAAGCTTGGTATGTTACGGGCAGGCACAGCACACACTATCCTGTTTGATGACACGGCTTACAAGACACTAGTTGAGAGCTCCATCAGCACTGTGAAATTAATTTAATTGACCCTGATTAATTGACCCATTAACTTCTATAACCAAGAAAAGATGAGAAAGATGGTGGGAATCCAAACAAAGTGGTTATTTATATTATGTTGTCAAAAAAACAAAAACAAACAAACAACAACAACAACAACAAAAAAAAAACAGCCAGTAACGTAAGCACAGAGCAGACCCAGCCTGTGAAG
This sequence comes from Grammomys surdaster, assembly GCF_004785775.1. Lineage (NCBI taxonomy): Eukaryota > Metazoa > Chordata > Mammalia > Rodentia > Muridae > Grammomys > Grammomys surdaster. The sequence continues at coordinate 6,994,678 of NW_021620869.1, forward strand.
CAAATCTCTCACTGTATCACAAAAAAAAACAGGCCAGGACATCTCCCTCCTGACTGAAGTGAGGGCACAGAGTCAATTAGAAATATCAGGGCCCTATGTTGTTCAGTTTACATCTGATCCCTGGGGTTGTGTTTTCTCCCTTAATTTATAAAATAACTCACCTATGAAGTCCCTGCACAGCATCTAGCTCTCAGTGTTCTGTCAGCTTAGCTGAGACTCCATAAGGGCCTTTCCCAGGATGCCCCAGAGGACACAAGAAAGAGGAGGGTCAACGCTAAGACTCTCTATGTAACAAAATTACAATATGGTGGACAACCAAGACATCATGAACACCCACCAGTGTGGAGTCACGGGACCTATAACTGAATTTGTGTATATTTTAAAATTACTTTTGGCCCCTTTCACTAACCCAAGGATGGAATAAATCATTTGAGCTCATATATGTTCAACATCTGCCTGTGAATTTTTCCAGACGAAGTTAATTCCTTTCCAAGGCTAGAGCTCAGGTATAAAACTCCTTCCCCTCTGGTATCCAATGCTTTTAGCGATGGGTTGTGACTAGCATGATGGCCCTGCATCTGACGTGGTTCCTGAGACAGTCAGTAGCTAGTAACCACTGATGTTTGGGTAAATTGATTGAGCTATTCAGATACCTACCACCAGGGCTATTTCTGTAGCCACTCTGTAGAATACAATGGGAAACCGAGCAAACAGGTTCCCTACCCATGTTTCCACTACCCTAGGTCTGGTGTTTCCTGCCTCATTTGAAGGTTAAAAGCTACCTTTATCAGGAGACTCTTGTCTGCAAATGAATTTATTTCTAGGGTCAAGTAATATAATAATAATTTAAAAAAAGTAGACTAATAACGAGACCCAATCCGGAAATACAAACACACAGGAAGGCTCTCAATGATTCTCTCCCCCTGGTTCCTTCTCTTCTCCTCCCCCTCCTCTTTCTTCTCCTTCTCCCTCTCCTTCCCTCTCTCCTAGTTCTTTCCCATTTTTCATTTTCTATCTTCTTTTTCATCAAAATTCTTGCCAATCCCAGCACAACTGTTCTGAGTAATTGTAAGGAATTGGTACCCCGTCACAGGTGAGAATGCAGAGTCAAAACTATAAAGCAATAACTCTATATGGCGTGCTAGCAATGATTTGTCTGTGTTCTAGCTTACTAGAAAAGATCAGTTTGCCTGATACCCCCAGAAACCTCACTTGTAGTGGTGAATCAGTTTCCCAAGCAAAAAGAGCCATACGGTGGTTTCAGACTCTCCTTCAGTTATCCTTGCTTGTTTGTCCCTTGTTGTCCTTTCTCTGAATGACTGCTCTGTTAATGATGTGAACTCAGAGCACAGAAAACCTGTGTCCTTGCCCAGAGCACCTAAAGAGGTGGATCCCTCTTTGCTGGGCTGTAACATGCTCTTAGGCCAGCCTGCATATGGGATGTGGCTGTCAGCTTTTGCACTCTGCTGAGGTGTTAGAACTGTGAGACCCTGCTCATATTGACAAGGTGCTGAAGTGTCACTATGGGTCATCCTGGCCTACACTATTTGATGTCATCATGCAGGCCAGAAAGTCAGGCAGAATCAGAAGAAGCAAGGAACAACAACAATTGAATCCTGCGCTTCTCAGTCAGCCATGCTGACAGGGAAGCCTCCATGCCATGAAGAGCAGTTGAAAGCAATTATTGAAAGCCATTTAAATTCTAAATACACAGAATTTTAGAAAAAATGCAATGAAATGACATTTCCATGAAAAATATATGAGGTTGCTTCCAGTAATTATAGATTAGCACGGATGCTTCTTTCATTGGCCATTAATTTATTTCAATTATTTATTGAGCCCTGTGAAGCCCTGTGCTTAGCACCACTTAGCACTGGGTGCCTAAATGCTCTCTTTAAAGGGACAGACTATAGTTTCTGTTTGAATTACCTTTTTCCCTATGACTGACACAAAAAGAAAAAAATCAGCAGTTAAAGTGAAAGCCCATTTAAAAATTTTTAAGATAGGGTCTCATGACCAAGAATAGTAGCACATACCTTTAACCCCAGCACTTGAGAGGCAGAGGCAGGTGGATCTCTGTGAATTGAAGGCCAGCCTGGTCTGCAAAGTAAGTACTGGAACAGCCAAAGCTACACAGTGAAACCCTGTTTCAAAAAGTCCCACCCTCCAAAAAAAAAAAAAAAAAAAAAGCCTCACGGAGCCCAGGCTGTCCTTGAACTCACAATGAACACAATGAACTCACAATGTACCCAAGGATGCCTTTGAACTTTCAATTCTCTTCCCTCATCTCCCAAGTGTCATTTGAAACAACCTAACATTTATTTTTATTATATGTGTATATGTGAGTACCTGCATGTATGTGCATACAATGCCCCAGGAGGCCATGAAAGCACTGGGTCCCCTGGAACTGGAGACAGAGGCAATTGTGAGCCACCATGTGGGGTCTGCATGGTCAGAAAGTGTTCATGACCACTGAGCCATCTCTCAAGCAACAATCACTCCATTCTCTTTTTTGTTTTGTTTTTTTTGTTTGTTTGGTTGGTTGGTTTTTTGGTTTTTCAAGACAAGGTTTCTCTGTGTAGTCCTGGCTGTCCTGGAACTCACTCTGTAGACCAGGCTGGCCTCGAACTCAGAAATCCGCCTGCCTCTGCCTCCCAAGTGCTGGGATTAAAGGCATGCACCACCACCGCCCAGCCAATCATTCCATTCTTAATGTGAAGCTATTTCCCCTATCCTCTGCCACCTAAAATTATGCTGAGAATTTTTGCAACTTTTTTTTTCTCTCCAAATTCATGGAAGATTTCTTTCTAAGAGAATCTCTGGTGACCCAAAGTGGTGGACACAGTAGGAATTGTCCTGACTCACTGGGTGACCTGCCCACACCTATAAGACTGGCCCCCGTTCAGGTTCCTTCATCACATCTGATCACAAAAAAAAAAAAAAAAAAAAAAATAGAGAATGCTCAACCCCTGGGCACTGAGCAAATTCAAAACTCAGATCCAGCCCTGAGCTCACATGCTGTATTCTCTCTACCTTTGTACCATTTTCTGGTTTTAAGCGTTCAATGATAACAAAAGTGGCTTTTCTACAGAACACAAATTTTTGCAAAGATGGGGAGGATGTCTCAATGAGACTGTCGCATAACGTGATTAGAGATGGTGGTTTTCATGTCCATGTGAACTCACTGCATGGAAACAAAGACTGGGAGACGTTTTTACCAGGCTGCATCAGCAAACTCAGTTCCAAATCACCTTACAGAATCCCTTTGGTTTCTGTGGTTGACCAGTTGTCCGTCCACCTGATCCTCATAGTGGATTGCTCTCCCATCATTCCTTTCTCCTCATTTTGTGAATTGCTGGATTACCTTCTTACCTTGACATGTTTCTCTTCCACTTTCTTGGCCTGGCTAACCCTTATCAGGTTATGGAAGGTTCCATCTCAAGCATTTGATGTTTTGAAGACCCATCTAAGATGGTTCCTGTCCCTTCTCATCCTCTACTTCTCTGGGCCATGAATCGCTAGGAGGGTAACTACGGCATCATGCACCAGACTCCCCACCAGTAACTCCTAGTAAGCCTGGAAAGTCTTGGACAATCTGGAATTCCTAGGGCAGGCACATAGAGCAAGCTTAGCATCTACATTATAATTAACAAATGCTACCCAAGCCAGTAAAGAAATTCTGCTGTAGTTTAGAAAAACTGCGACTTGATGACACGCTTAGATACTAGATGTGCTTCATTGGTTCAAATCCCAGGACATTATTTTTATCCAAATTCCTTCCCTTAAGTTTCTGACACAAGCAGTTTTATTTCAAATTAATACAATTAGTGTTGTCGATGGTAATAATTGTCTGGAAAAATAACAGAAATGGGACTAAAGATAGAACTGATGCTTGTCTAGCATGCATAAGGTCCTTGATTTGATCTCCAGCCCCATATAAACTAGGCAAGGTAGTGCACATCTATTATCCCAGGACTCCAGAAGTAGAGGCAAGAGAGGTTCAAAAGTTCAAGTCATCCTTGCCTACATAGCAAGTTTGAGTCTAGCCTGTGCTACATAAATAAGGATGAGGAGAAGGAGGAGAAGAAGAGGAGGAAGAGAAGGAAAAGGAGGATGAGGAGGAAGAAGAGGAGGAAGAAGAAGAGGAGGAGGAGAAGGAGGAAGAAAAAGAGGAGGAGGAGGAAGAGGAGGAGAACAAAACTGAAGGCCTGATTCTTTTTTAAATGAACATATAAAATTGACGAAGTCTCACATTTCTTCCTTCAGTAGAATAGATGCAAATGGGGTGTAGTAAAACTAGAAATAACATTTATCATCTTTAAATAGTTCCTTGTCTGCTATAAAGTACTTTTGAATGTATGATGCTCTTTTATGGGTTCATATTTCAGTTAAATGGTACAATAAATAGCATTAAGCACAGGCATCTGGCATTGCATGCAGAGTGTAGGAGCAGATAGATCAGCCTCAAAGCCTGACTGCCTGTGCTCTGGTAAGGTTCATTACAGTCTATCTGTGTGACTGACGCTGGGACATGTTGTTTGACATCAGTCCCTGTAACCATATACAATGGATATACATTGAAGATGGTGCGTGATTTCTGCATTGTAAAATATTAAGTGAATTAATGTTGTGATTCTCAAACTGTACTATACATTGCATTCATTGGAAAGCTTAACGTAAAGATAAGCAGATCAGAGGGCTAGAGAGGAAGCTCTGTTCTTGCAGAGGACCAGAGTTCATTTCTCAGCATCCACATCTGGTGACCCACAACCAGCTATAATTGTAGCTCAGGTGATCCCAGTTAGGATTAGAGCTGTAGCTTCCATGAGCACCTGCACTTATGTGCACACATCCCCCAAGAAGACACATATAATTAAAATTTTAAAATCATTTTTTTAAGCCTTGGCCACTTGAGATGGTTAATTTCTAGTGCCGATAGGGTTAACTTAAAGACGAGCTAGACAAGCTAGAGATGTCTCGTGGTTATGAGCACTTGCTCCTCTTCCAGAGGACCTGGACTTTGAGACAAATAACTCAACGCAGTTCATAGCCGTGTGTAACTGACGCCCTCTCTTGGCCTCTATGGGCACTACATGATGCAGATATATGCAGACAAAACATTCATATACATAAAACAAAACACTCATATACATAAAGACAAATCGCTTTTTAAGGAAACATAAATAGAAAGATCTAGAGAGGTGATCAAGCATTACTCCTTGCCCTATGTCTGTGAAGTGTTCCTTTCCAAAGGTGAATCTCTCTCTCTCTCTCTCTCTCTCTCTCTCTCTCTCTCTCTCTCTCTCCCTCTCTCTCTCTCTCTGTGTGTGTGTGTGTGTGTGTGTGTGTGTGTGTGTGTGTGTGTGTGTCCGTCCAGGAATATCCTTCTCTTCTTGCTCTGTGACCAGATCATGCTCTCTAAATTGACTCCAGGACTTTCACTAACCAACCCTCTGGTCTGTAAGCCTCTAATCTGGACTGAGGGTCCCACTATTGGCTTTCCCAAATCTACAGCTTTGGGACTTCTAGACTGCACTTGAGAATCCAGGGTCTAAAGCTTGTAGATGCTCTGTATCAACACATCACAATTGTTCTAATGAATTTTCCCCAAATAGATAGATATGGAGAAGAAGTATCAATAGATAGGCAGACAGACAGATGAATAGATAATAGGTTGGTAGATAGATAGGTGAATAGACAATAGATAATAGATAGATAGATGATAGATAGATAGATAGATAGATAGATAGATAGATAGATAGATAGATAGATAGAT
>NW_021620869.1:7000463-7024782 GCF_004785775.1 Grammomys surdaster
GATAGATAGATAGATAGATAGATAGATAGATAGATAGATAGATAGATTGATAGATGATGGATAGACTATTGGTTTCATTTCTCATAGAACCCTGATTGATATACCATCCTGTAGAACATGTGAGTGTAGCTGAACTATCCAGGCATCATTACCTGCCTTCTGGGTGAGTCCGATCTGCAGACAGCAGGTACTGAGTCCCACTAGCTCAGCATCTGGTACACACCAGGAAGTCCTCACTGTAGATGACCCCCTGCTTTGTACAGCATGTGCCATGGAAATTTGCTTGGTCTGTTTACATTGTCCTGGGATAGGGCTGCAGAAATACTATAGAGTCCACTCTCTACTAGTTTTCCTTTTGTTTTAGCTTTTGTTACAAAAATCTTAAAGGTATCATTTACTCTTCAACACCCTTTCTTTTTTTTAAGCTAGTGAAAATCTTCAAAAAATTCTCTTTATTTTTTTAAAATTTCTCCTTTTGTTTTCATTGTTATTATTATATTTTAGTTATTTACATTCCAAATATTGCCCCTCTTCCTGGCCCCCCCTCCCAGAGTTCTTTACCCCATACACCCTCCTTTGCCTCTGAGAGGGTGCTCCACACACCCCCACCTCACCGCCCCCCTCCAGCATTCCATTTCCCTGGGGCATCAAGTCTCTCCTGGGTTAGGTGTGTCTTCTCCTACTGAGGCCAGACAAGGCAGTCTTCTGCTACATATGTGCCAGGGGCAACAGACAAGCCCATGTATTTATGCTCTTTGGTTGGTGGCTTGGTCTCTGGGAGCTCCTATGGATCCAGGTTAGTTGACACTGTTTTCTTCCTACAGGGAGCTGCCATACCCTTCAGTTCCTTCAATCCTTCCCCTAACTCTTCCATAAGTGTTCCCGACCTCCATCCAATGGCTGGCTGTAAGTATCTGCATCTGTCTCAGTCAGCTGCTGGTAGAGCCTCTCAGAGGACAGCCATACTAGGCTGCTGTGTGCAAGCACAACTTAGTATCAGTAATAGTGTCAGGGTTTGGCACCTGCCCGTGGGATGGATCCCGAGTTGGCCCAGTCACTGGATGGCTTTTCCTTCCGTCTCTGTATACCCTTCACTGTTAGTACCTTTAAAAGATAAACAAATAATTTGGAAAGAAAAGGAGCAAGCCCTATGACCCCAGGACTGGGGAGGCTGAGGTAGGAAGTTTGAGTTTGGGACCAGACGGACTACATAGCAACGTCTTTCCTCACAAAATGAAATAGAAGGAAGGGAGAGAGGGAAGAAAGAGGGTGAGCAGGGGAACCCGGAAACACACTTAAGCTTCCACCTTTAACTCCGTGCTGGAGAGACGAACTACCATACGGAAATTTTCAAAAAGCAAACAATATGAATGTTTTAAATCACATGCTGGTCTAAGGAGTGTGATGAAATCGTGCCGCCCCAGTCCATCCTGATAAGGACACAAATCTCTCTGTCCGGTGTGTCCAAACTGTATACGCTACCCTCCCGATAGCCATTTTGGTGTCCATCCTGATTGTCTCATCACACTGATATTGCCATAACAACTTCAACTGCAAAAGTTACAGCCACAGTGTGTGCCCTAGGAGAAGAAAGAGTCATACAGGCACACGTCCTAAAAGCAGGCCACTCACACTGTATATTTTACGTCCTCTCTGACCTACTTTAATGGTTCATGAGTATTTTAATGTCAAATATATTTCCAGGACTTAACAATCCTATTTTAAAACATCCCATAATATATTTAACTGTATCCCCTCTTTTTTGAGCAAATGAGCTATTTCCAGGTTTTTTTCCCCCTGTATAATAAGTAGCACTGTGATGAAAACACATTTGTTTTGCATTAATTTGTTCATTGAAGAAATATCACTGTTTCTGCCCCTGCACCAGACACCATTCAAAACAGAAAGGCGCAGAAAGAGAAGGGGCTTCCTGGCAATTCTTTCCAGGTGGGGTGAGGTGGGGTAGGGGAGGGGATGACCATAAGCAAACAGATGGATATAGGGCAGGCTGAGGGATGGCGAAAGCAGTGAAGAAAGCTGTTCTCACTTGCTGTTTGTTGCTATGACAAACACCATGACCACTAGCAACTTAAGAAGAAGAAAAAGAAGGGACAGGGCTGGAGAGATGGCTCAGTGGTTAAGAACACTGACTGCTCTTCCAGAGATCCTGAGTTCAATTCTCAGCAACCACATGGTGGCTCACAACCATCTGTAATGGGATCCAATGCCCTCTTATGGTGTGTCTAAAGACAGCTACAGTGTACTCATCATATATATAAAATAAATAAAATCTTTTAATAATATTTTTAAAAAGAGGAGGAAAGGATTTGTTTCAGCTTACAGGTCTTGGTCTATCCTAAAATAAAAGTCAGGGTAGGAGCTCAAACCAGAATGTGAAGGAGGGACCATGGAGGACACTTTGTGCTGGCACTGATTAACATGAAATACCTGGTTTTCTATTTGCAAGGGAACCACTACCCTGATAAGGAGTTAATCTCTTGGGACCAATGTTCCTGGGGTCAGCCAACTCTTGAACTGATTTGATAAAGCTTCTGTTGTCATTGAGCAAACTCCACCATTAATGGCTGCAGAGTTCAGAGTTCAAAAGACAGAGGGTCACAAGAGTTCCTGCCTAAGAGCACAGGCCCTCCTCTTCTGCCTGCTCTGCCCCATCAGGCCCTCCCCACAATCCCTCAGTGAGTAGGTCTAATGGGCAAATTGATACTTATAACACCATAGCTAAAAGACAGGACTGTTGACCATTTGAGAATTAGCACCTCTAAGGCACATGTCCATCTGTGTGTACTGTCCAGAGAATGATTGTCCCTCGAGGCAATCTCCAGCTTCAACATGGCCGGCTTGGTCACTGGAGAACCAGTGAGATCTTTTGAGACTGAACTCATGTAGAGAAAACCTGTTGAAGTTTTCAGGCATTCTGTTTTGAAGCAGTCCTTATGGTCTGTGTTTACTATGCCAACAAATAGTTTTATTTTATTTTTAATTATGTGTGTCTCTATGGGAGTATGTGCCCTTGCATGCAGTGCCCATGGAGGTCACAAGAGGGCACAAGATCTCCTAGAACTTGGGGTTGTGAACATTCAACATGGAGGCTGAAATCAGACTTCGGTCCTCTGAAAGAGAAGCCAGCACTCTTAACCGGTGAGCCGTCTCTCTAGCCTCAGCCAATGAAATTTCTCAAAAAGGTAGCATATTCTGGACAGTCAAATAGATGGTTAGCTAGCTGTTTCATCATTTCTCCAATCAGGCTCCAAATGTTAACTGAATCATTCCAGCCATCTTCTGTCCTCCCAACCTCATCATCCTCACCCCCAAATAATACCTATAACAGCCCCAAAATTCACTCGTGCTAAAACTGTAAAAACTCAGCATTGACTCTGAGGGAAGGGAGACTGTGGCTTATATAGACACCCTGAAGATTAACAGCATTTTTTTTTGCTCTCTCACACTCCAAGATCTGCAGTCTTGACCTCCTAGAAGACGCTTTGCCTTTCTCATCCAGAACAGAGTGGATATCCTAAAAACACTTGTCCTCTCCCCTTCCCTGGGATAAGTGTGCAAATCCTAGAGCTGGGAATGGCTTACAGCACTCACTCTGCTACAGGCCCAGGAACTACACTGGCTTCTCAAAGGTCACCTCCCAAATGCTAGCAACACAAGCAATGTTCCCTCACTCCTCACTTGAAAACTGTGGCTGGGGTAGCAGGGGTTCACTGACATTCAGGAGGGTTAACTCTGCTGTCTTTTGAGTCCTCATCCTCTTGGGGGCAGTGTTGGGGTAGGAAGGCCACGTTAGCCTCTCCCTACAGAAACGCACCACAACCTGCAGGCATTTGGCATGGTCTTCCTTGACAGAGAGCAGGTCACCCTCATCAGGGTTTATCCAAGCATCAAAAATGTGAATTCTGCACTGGAGTTTATAGCTCCCATGATCCTCTCTGACTCCAGACCCCTAGCAGAATTTTCTACCTTTTCTTTCTTCTCTGGTTCACTCTCCTCTCCCCATCTACAGAGGCTGGACCATGAGTTGCACAGGGTTCTGTTTAGCTCCTGTGTGCCATTGTTTTGAGAAACCTTCCCACTTTAGGGGACAACTCTCTGCTTTATGCTTTAGCACTCAGGAAGTTTCCCCACCATGTATCTCTCTCTTTGTCTTTTTCTATTTTCTCCTCCTGCAGTGCTCGCCAGCTTTCCTGGTCTAAAGAGTAACATTGCTCAGAGCAGCACCACATAGCAAGGCATCACTGACGCTACTGACCATCACATGTCCATCCAGACAATACGTATAACTTCTCACACTCCTAGTAGCAGAACATGTTTCTCTCTCATCATGTGTTTCCTAACATGGGACTTGCTTTGTGGCACTTCAGAGTTGAATAGTGAACTAGCTTTTGCACGTGTGTGTCTCTTCAGTCGAAGCCTCATGTATTCTGGGCTAGCCTGTGAACTTGCTATGTAACTGAGGATGAACTTGAACTCCTGATCCTTCTGCCTCTGTCTCCTAAGTACCCGGGCTTCATGCAGTGTGTGGGCTGAGCTACATTCTCAGCTGGAACATCCGACTTTAACCTACACTGTTCGATAACTACTACCTGGATGCCTTCATGTGCCTTGATTCTTTTGTGAATCGCCTGTTCTTGTTTTTCACATGTTTGTCTGCCTGCTTGCCACTTGTCAACACTGATTCACAAGAATGTCTTTATGTATCAAGAACAGAAGCTGTGTTTACAAGGACACACGGAAGCTCATGCCAAACCAACTGTGTTCTTTTCTGTATTTCATTAGATGATTAATGAAAATAAAATCCAAATAGCAGAAAAGGGCAAAGTAGGATATGTCAGGGCTGGTTAGCGCGAGAAAGCTAAGGACACTTATTCTTAACACTAAACACACAAAGGTATGAAACAGGACAAACACATGGGACAGACACACTGACAAATGCAGCAGTAGCTGGCAGGCGGTTGACTAGATCAAAGGTCTAGTAAGACAGGAAGAAAAAAAGGAATCTTTTTAATAGTCTAGAATAACCATGTGCCGAAAGCAACTGTGTAACTCAGCAACTCTGAAGAGTGCTATCCTTTGATGAAAGACTCCAGGAGACCACACCATGGTTCACATCATTATTTTTGCCTTCATGGACCCCACTCTTACTTTTAAAGGGGGGGGGGAATAGATACAAAAATTATAGTGTTATGCCTGTATAAAGACTAAATCAATCTAGGCTGTACCAAATCCATTTTTATTTCAATTTTAAAAGTTACTGAGGCTAGAGAGATGGGTCAGTGGTTAAGAGGCACTGCTCTTGAAGAGAATCCAGGTCTGTCCCCAGCACCCATACTGGGCTCTCTCAATTACAAGTGTTTGTAACTGCAGTTCCAGGGGATCCGATGCCTCTGGCCTCCACAGGCTTTCCACACAGAGACACACATATTCACATAATTAAAACTAGAAATATAAATGTTTTAAAGATTAAAACATTTCCATGGTCCTTTAAAGTATCTGCCCAGTGAGAAGCCCTGGCATGTGGAAAGCAGCCCCATTGGGGGTTGCTTCACTGAAGACTTTCCCTGGCCCAAGGTGATACCTCTCCTGAGATGATTGAAACCAGAAGATTGGTCCTCGCAGGTGTCCAGAGACCTGCCATCTTGGTCTAAAGTCAACCGCGAGGCAGCTCACCTAGCTCTAGAGCCCCCTAGTGGCCTGGCACTGAATGAGCACCAGTCCAGAGCCATTTTCATCCATTCGTCCTCGACTGCCACCCTGAACCCCCAAATGAACGGCTTTTGTTAAATTCTATCTCAGAGACTCACTCTTTCCAGGGAAATCAGCCCAAGATGACAGCACAGTCTCACATAGCATACAATAGGCCTCCACGTTTACACATAAAATTAAAAGAGAGGGTATTCTCACCCCTAAGTGTGAAGGGCTATCCTAAGCAGGCTCAGGCAGAGTACCTGGTGTACAGCCCACACCTCCTTCCTTGGCTTCTGCGGGGCTATGTCAATGTCTGCTTCATGACCATCATGCCGACTTTTCAGAGACGTTTTCTCTGATCTTCTGCAACAATAAAGATGGAAAGATTTAACGACGACAAAGACATTCATGACACTGATACTGTCCTTTTAGCTGTGACACTGTCAGTTGCTCTGTCCCCTTCAACAAAGAGGGAAAGGAGGACTTATTGTTAATATGTTCTGTGGTCATAAGCTCCAATGGTTGTGTGTGGCTGCAGCAGTAAGACAATTCTGAACCCCACCCTTCTCATTTCCAGGATGGTAGAATTACAGATTAGACTTATGCGGGTGAGTAGTGCTGAGGTCTCACGTGGTCTGGCAAAGGCGTGGGCTCACCTCTGAACCTGTATCAGTTCTATTTTCTATCATGAACGACAGAGCAAAGTCTCCTGCTACCTGCTCTTTGCAGCAATGGGATGGCTGACCCTAATCATCCAGTTTCATTCAGTTCACAACTGAACTCTGTGTGACTTTAATAGACACACTCCTCTCCCTATGATGTGCGTTCAATTAAAGGATGAGAAACATCATAACAGATATATAACACTTCCCACCCCCACCTCCACCCCACCCGCCACACATACATAAATGGGACTCAGAACTACGTCTCAACAGATGAGCTGCTAATGGGAGCTCAACCTGAGCGGTGGTGTGGAAATTTCCTCACCCTGATTCTCAAAGCTGTCTGAGAGGTTCATAAGAGCCTTCTCACACTCCAATTTAAAAAAAAAAAAAAAAGGAGAGCCAAAACATTCAAGAATCATACCCTGTCCTGGTCATTTCAAGGTTGTGGCAAAGAAGTGTGATATAGTTAGACCCCTCTGGAGCAAAGTGGTCCATTAGGCCATGTGGGCAACACGATAGGCGTGCAATAATAGCCAAAAAAGCACGTGGAAAGTAGGCACTGAAAATACAAGTGTTCTGTCCTCTGAAAAGCAGAGCGGGAAAGTAATCTAGCTGGGGTCCCGTGCTGTGAGCATTTAAAATCTTTGCCCTCAGATTTGCATTAACACTTGGCTTCCCATTTGCTTTTTTGGAAACCGTAAAGCTAGACTCAAGAGTTATTCTCTGAAATAAGTTAGTAGCTCTTTCAGACCTCAGAAAAGAACCTATTTCAGATGGAAAGTCTAAAAGATACCTGCAGCCACCTCTCTTCCTCCCTGCATTCTGGCTTGACACATGCATGTCTGTCCCACGACAATCGTTGCAGTGTGGCTGGGAATCAGACCCTCCCTGGTGCCTGTTCCCAAGCCTCATGCCTGCAGGGTTAGGGATCAACAGTACCATAGGAACCAGCTTGCTGGTACCAAGCACTGTCTCCGCTAGTTCAATCTCCATCATTCTACAAAGGCAATAGTATTCCCATTTTACGAATGGCATCACTGAGGCTCGGACACATTGCCCAGAGTAGCCCTGATTACAGTTGTAGGATTAGAGTCTCAACACAGGTCACCTCCCTCCTTTATTGGGACAATGGAAAGATCAATGGATCCAAAGTGCTTAGCACATCCTGCTCAATGAACACTTTATTACTAAATGAAAGTAAATTGCTTTTGCAGCCACCAGCCAATCCCATCATATTATCAAGACAAAACATACGATAAGAGAATCATGATATTCACTGATACCCTGAGGATTGCTGAGAATAGATGCCATAGTCTGTATCTGGAATGTTCTTCAAAAGTCCATATGAAACAGGTTGGGGACCTTGAGCCCAGGCATACCAACCGGAATCCTGCTCACACTTACTGCACCATGCTGCAGGCTGGGAGGGCAAACCTAGTCTAAAACAGTTGCATCGCAATTCAGTGCAAAGGAAATAAACAAACAGGCAGTTCCATTAAGTCGGATAACAACGAAGCACTAATAGAAGTGGGTCACTAACAAAGTGTAAATATATAAAAGTGACTCTACTGTGTCACACACCCACGTTGGACCAGACCAGACATCCTCTTGGCCCTATTTCCTTAGAACTCAAACAGTGGTTATAACTAACCAAACGTGAAAGTAAAACCTTGTAAATGTGTAAGCCTATAAACAAATCTAGGAGCTGATGCTGCAGAAGTATGCAGGAAGTAGAAAGTACTAGATGATCTAACCTAAGAAAATAGAAGGAGGGAGCATGGAATTCCAACTCTGACAAATACAGAGTTGTCTGCCTCCCATCATCTCCCTCCACCCACCTTCCCTTCCCCCAGCTTCCCCCCACTTCCCTCCTCACCCACCTTCTCCCTCCCCATCCCCTCTCCCTACCTCCCCCACTTCCCTTCTTACCCACCTTCCCTCCTCCTGCCTTCCCCCTTCCTCCCACCCTCTCTCCATCTTCCCTCCTCCTACCTCCTCCCACTTCCCCCTCCCACCTTTCTCTACCCTCCCTCTCTCCCCCTCCCCCAGGCTTTCCTCCCCACACCTTCCCTGCCTCCCACCCTCCTAATGCAGCAGCTGAGCAGAGAAACACCTGCACCAATCCAGACTAACACCACCTCTTCTACCATCTTATGTCATAAGGAAAAGAAAATCCACTTTGCAGAATTCTCATTATTTTTTTAATAACTATAAGGTACACTCCCAGCAGGAGAGAAAATTTCATTCTGAGAAGGGCAAAGATGAGAACCAAATCCTCTGTGTTTCATTTTATATTTCTCATAATCGAAGGAACTTTCTACAGTCCAATTTCAAAGTGTGCTCCCTGCCTCTCCTCCCCTAAATATTCAGACGCTGGGTCAAAAACAATCTGTCTCCCTTTACCATTCTGAGTGAACGTGGGCAGTGGGTGATAGGGACATTCTTAGATGACCTTCCTAGAGTGGGGTCACTAACAAAGTGTAAATATATAGAAGTGACTCTACTGTGTCACACATCCACGTTGGACCAGACCAGACATCTTCTTGGCCCTACTTTCCTTAGAATGCAAACAGTGGTTATAACTAACCAAAGGCCATCCAATAGCTAGTGACAGAAAGAAATTACAATGGAAGGAGTTGACTGTGTTCTCTAGTCACATGTAGAACATCTTGCTACCAAGATGTTTGTGACATTTAAGGTCAAGTCAATACATTACAGAGCAGCCGCACAGAGTCTCTGAAGTGTAAACCTTATTGTTTTCATAGAAATTCAGTCTTCAGCTACTTTTTCCATTTAAGAATGAGAATGGTCCCCATAGGCTCATATGTTTGAATACTTGGTCTCCAGCTGATGAAACTGTTTGGGAAGGATTAGGAGGTGTGGCCTTGAGGGAGGAGGTGTGTCACTAGGGGTGGGCTTACAGGTTTTAAAAGGCTCCAAGATTCTAGTTCTCTCTCTCTCTCTCTCTCTCTCTCTCTTTCTCTCTCTCTCTCTGTCTGTCTGTCTTTCTCTCACTCTCTCAACCCTCGTGCTCAAAATCAACATTTGAAATGTCTCTCATAATAAACACCCACTCTACCTCTTAATAGTTGACCCCCATTTTTTTTAACTCAAAGCCAAGATTCTGATTTTAACACTGAGTTGTGGTTTGTAGATGTTTAAATGCCAAATGCCTTCTAGGCTCATAGTTTTGAATATAGGGACCTTGTAGTGCTGTTGGGTGAGATTATAGATCCTTTAGAAGGTGGAGCCTTGCTGGAGGAAGTAGATTACTAGGGGTGGGCTTCTGTCTTAGGGTTTCTATTGCTATGAAGAAACACCATAACCATAGCAACTCTTATAAAGGAAAACACTCGATTGAAGATGGCTTACAGTTTGAGATGTTTAGTTCATTATCATCATGGCAGGAAGCATGGCAGTGTGCAAGCAGATATGGTGTTGGAGAAGGAGTTGAGAGTTCTATATCTTAATCTACAGGCAGCAGGGAGAGACAATGCCACACTGGGCTTGACTTGAGCATCTGAGACCTGGAAGCCCACCCCTAGTGACACATTTCCTGCAACAAAGCCACAACTGCTTCAACAAGATCACAGCTTCTAATAGCACCACTCCCTAAGGTTCAAGCATTCAAACACATGGGTCTACGAAGGCCGTTCCTATAACTACCACAGCTCTAGATGCCTGATATGGGGTACCTGAAGAGATAGACTCCTGAGAGGCCTGAATAAATAAAATGGAGTCTTCTTTAATTGCAGGTGGGACTGTCCCAAGCAAATTAGTGGGAAATCAGCTCCAATCTCCAGTTGGTTTCAGTTTTAAAGGGTAAAGCAAGCAAAGAAATAAAACATAACTGTGATGTACACAGAAAGCAAGCAAGATAACAGTTAAATGGTCAGGCAGTTAACCTAAAGCGCAGGGTCACATTGTATAGGAACTTATGGCTGGTCTAGTTCTACCAAGAAACTTTTAGCACTTAAAGTACTCTTAGGAATACTTTCATGGGAAGACATAACTGTAGTTCAGTAGCCTACTAGAGCTCCACTATCCTTTTCTCTTTCTTTCTTCCTCCTCCCCTCCCTCCCTTCCTCCCTCCCTCCCTCCCTCCCCCCCTCCCTCCCTCCCTCCCCCCTCATCCCTTTTCTTCCTCTCCCTCCTGCTGTCTCCCTCCCTTTCCCTCCCTCCCCCCCTTCCCTTCTTGTATATGATAAAAATGGGATCCTCCAGTTTCCTGCTCCTGCCACCATGCTTTTCCTGACTGTTGCCACGCATCCCTGCCATGAAGGACTCTATCCCTCTGGAACGGTAAGCCAGAATAAACCCTCTCTTCTTTAAGTTCCTTCTACCGGGTATTTTATCAAAGAAACAGAAAAGCAACTATTACAGGGTCCATAAATCCCAGCTCCGCAAGATAGCTCAGCAGGTAAAGGTGCTTGCCACAAAGCCAGGTGGCCTGAGTCCAATCTTCAGAACCCAGGCACTGGATGGAAAGACAGCTGTCCTCTGAGCTCCACATATGAGCCAGAGGGGTCAGGGGAGCCAGGATGCAGCATTCCTTGGTGGTTTCAGCTCCAGCTGTTACCAGAAGTTGTAGGCTCAAATGAACCCTTTCCTTCCCGAGTTGCTTTTGATCAGAATGCCTTATTATATCAACAGGAGTGAAACTAGAACACCCTAGTAAAATGTGGGAGGGGGAAGATCTGCATTGGGGTGCTAGACCAAGAAAAGAGGCCCGAGGGTGAACCTAGAACATTCCTACAGTAGATAGTTTTTTGAGGGACTTAAAAATATGTATAAACCGGGGGGGGGGGGTAGCTAGAGAGATGGCTCGGCAGTGACTAAGGGTACTGACTGCTCTTCCAGAGGTCCTGAGTTCAATTTGCAGCAACAACATGGTGGCTCACAACCATCTGTAATGGAATCTGATGCTCCCTGCATGTGTGTCTGAAGACAGCGACAGTGTACTCATATAAATGAAAATAAATAAATATTTTTAAAAATATGTATAAATTACAGAGTGAAACATGATCTTGAAAAATAAAAAAAGGAAGAGAGGTTTTTAGGAAATTATCAATTACTCTCATGCCTCCTGTTTTAAAACTATTCACATGTAGTGCAGAAAGGGCTGGCCTTTCATGCTCCAGAGAAAGATGTCCTGAGAATTCTCAGACCCATAAATAATGGGATTGACTAAAAATAGGTCACCCAAATCAATCTAATTGTGTTCTATTTTTAATGTAAATTCTTCCATTGATTTTTAAAATGTGTAGCCCATTAAAACACATTAATCGTGACCCCAAGAATGTGTTTGTGTTGAAAAAAAAAAAACCAAGGTGAAAAAGAGAAAAAGCAATTTTCTACCACATAAAGGTGGAGCAGAAATATCACCAAAGCCTTAGCCCCATTTTCCCAGGGAAAAGACTATACTTCTGGGTAAGGTGGGAGGTGAGGGGCCGTGAGGATAAAACATGACCCAGCTGTGTGGAGTCAGGTTTAAAATGTTTGGAGCCTTGAGTGTCTCACTGGGATAAAAGGGCTCTGATTTGTATAACGAAGGGGAAAACATGTGATTGCCTGTCTGAGTTCTTTATTCCATGAATAACACAGGCTCATAGTTGCATGACAGGAACCCATTCTGGAAAACATGGCAGAAAGAAAACCAATGCTAAAAGTGTTCCATCACAACAACATTGATATGAATATATCCTGGAAACACTTTCATAAACGGACACTCTTATCGTAAAAGTGCAGATGTTATGTGCAAATGATATTACTGCCAATTCACCTCACAACACAAACTGACCCCCACAGCAGTGGAGAGCCCAAAAAAGCTTATTACAGTCAGGCAACACTCTTCTCCAGAGATGGTGCTCACCGGGTGGAGCACATTGTCCTCTTTAATACAATTTTTGTTGCTGGGCAGGCAAAGCAAGCAAACGGCTCACAAAAGCCAATCAGAATGCAGTTAGCAAGGCCATACCATAAAGTTTAAAATTAATAGGTACAGGCAATTAAATCAACAGTGATTTAAAATGTTATCTCGCTCCTGTTGTCATGCAGGTGCCTGCAATACTACCAAAAGTTTACACAAATCTTATCTCTTCTGCCATTATCTTAACCTTTGTCCTAGTTTACTGATGATTGCAAGGAACAGTTTTTGCACTCAGACCTTGACCATGTAGCCTCTAATGTTCCTTTAACAATATACATTTTCAAAGATTTCTTATATTTAATTTTGTATATGAGGGTATGTGCACGTGAGTGTGGGTGCCGATTATGGTCAGAATGTGTGCCCCAGAGCTGGAGTTACCGATGTTTTTGAACAGCCTGACAAAGGTGCTGGAAACCAGACTTGGGTCCTCTGCAAGAGCTGTGTGGGTCTTAACTGCTGAGTCCTATCTCCAGCCCCAACACAGTCACTTTGAAAGTACTGGTACATAACGTGTGTGTTTAGAACCTCCATTTGAGACCTCTATGTCCTATCATTTTGATGTCAATAAATGCAGTTCTTCAAAACTTAATGGAGCCTCAGCCCCAGCACACTCACAACACTGAATATTGTAGTTAGTGATTTATAAGTATCCCCAGGCTAAGTTCCTGCCAATGTCTTTAATTGCTTAGGTTTCAAAATGTTGACTCTTGGCATCAAAGCACAACCTGTTTTTGAAAGCCTGTTTTACATCGTGCCGCACTGACGTCTGGAAACATTGTGTAAGCAAATGTTCCCCTGAAGGGTGGGAAATCATTTCCTCACACCCACTCTGATATCTGTCGCTATTGTTTAATTATGCTAACCTCCTAGACTGTACATGACCATTTAGTTTGGTCATTTTCAACTTTTGTAAGTTAGCATATAAAGCAACAGGTTTAAATGCGGCACCTTTTGTATGTCTGCCATCATACTAGTTCTTGCTCAGCCCAAATTTAGTTTTAAGACAGATGCCTGTTCCACCTCATCTCTTGTTGACAATTTCTAAGCTTTGCCCTTTTCCCCAGAAGAGCTTCCTACCCCTTACTAAATGCTCTTATTATTAACCCTTGGTAAGATTTATTATTATATTTATTATTATTTATTATTTAATTTTGTCCCTCTTAACTTTCAAAAATATTTGGACCAAATTATCTGTTCTGTTTCATATATGTAAATGCTTTGATTTTTCACAGTGACAATCAGTATTCTGAAACTTTCTCCAACTATGTGGTTAAACATCCTCTGATGAGCTGTTTATGCCTTTCTAACATTCTATCTGGAGTCAAAAATTGTCTGTAAATTGATAGACTCTTGGATATTTTCTTATTAGTGTGAGAAAACACCTAGCAAAAGTCAAGTTAAAGAAAGAAAGTGTTATTTTAAGTTTGCAGTTCAGAGAAGCTAAGCCCATCAGGATGGGGAAGGCTTGAAGGCACACAGAAAGGCGTATCTGGTTGACACCACCACCATTGGTCTGAAGCAACACATTTTCACATCCCCACATGGAGCAGGCTCATGCTGGGGTAGGGACAGATTGGATGAGGCAGCCTCCATCTAATCCCAAGAGAGCCGGACAACTGATGGCCCTCCCAGAAGCTGAGCATCTTGAAGGGGACTTGACAGCATATTTCTGTGCCTGTTGTAAATACATTGGGTGGACCTCCACAGTCTATGAGCCTGGAAGCTCTTCTTTCCTCCCTCAGTTTCAACGGGACAGCGTGAAAAGATTATGGAACGGGCTAAGAAGTAGGGAGGCAACTCAAGGAATTTCCTGATACTGGATTCCATTAACTCCCATAATGTGATAATCACGCTAACACAAGTACACAAATGTAGCTGTTATGAAGCCATAGTAAAACTAGTGGGGTTCAATCTCCCCGCTCTGCAAGAAGACAACTCCTCTCAAAATATCTGAAAATGTTCTAAAATGTCAATCGAAGTAAATGCCCTCATAAAATGAACACCAAATTACCCTACCCCCTCAAGGAACAAGATAATCAATCAAGAAACAGCTTTGAAACAATCAGAAACTGGAAAGTTTATTAACATCCTAGGATAAAAATCACAGATTCTGTCACGTTTATAATATCGATCAGCACATTTACACGTATCTTGTTTTTGAACACTGGCTTTCCCGACTCCTTTCAGGATCCTTTATTTAGAGCTGGCTTTTCCCAAGCCCTCCCAAGAGCTGAGCAATTGGTAGATCCAGGAAGGAGCCTTGATAGGCAACTCGCCCAGACGCCTCTAGGGGGCGATGGAGTGCCGTAGGAAATAATGCGCATGTTCCACCTGCTCCGGCGGCCCCCCTCTCCCCCTCCCTCTCCGGTTTCTGCCGGAAGTGCTCCCTGAGAGAGGCGGCCGGAAACTCGGGCTGGATCCGTTGCGTGAATACTTTTGAAAGGCCCTATCGGCGCGCTGGGCGCCACGTTTGATTTGTGAGCGAACCTGGGCTAGTGCTGAGCCCGGGCAGTGAGCCACGCACGCCATGGAGTCTATGGATCCGCAGTATCTCCGGCTGCATCAGCATCTCAAAGAAAGCCGTAGCCGCTTCCAGACCTTAATGCAGCGGCTGATAGCAAAGGTAGGCTGGGACGGCTGAGGCGAAGGGAGGGGATCCAGCGCCCTGGCGTCTGACCCGGCTCTCCTTCCCCGCAGTACAACCAGCCCTTTGAGGACGACCCGTTGGTGCAGATGGCCACGCTGACCTACCAGACGCCCTACGGTACGGAGCCATCTCTTTCTGTTGGCAGTGTGCTAGATCAGTGGGGTCTAGAATTTGCAATGCAGCGCTTGTTGCCCTCGCAACAAGCGACCTTGAATCCATGAATTGCTGCTTTCCAATTCATTTCTCTGAAAGACATGCCTGGAGACACAAGAGCAGCCTGATTTTTAAAATACCTGGCGTGGAAGTCCGAGCTAATTGATTAGCGGTACAGTGTCTCTGTGTTTAACATCACCGGAGTGCCTGCCAGGCTATTGGAACAGCGCCCAGGACTGCTCCGCTCTCATAGGCTATGCTCTGTAAACTTGGACCCATCTGTTTCGTACAGTTCCATTATCTGACTCCTCTGAAGTCATTTTATTTAAGGTTGTGAACTGCCTTAAACCTACCTCATGGATTCTCTAACTGGAGTATGTTTGTATTTGATATCATTTCCTTCCCTAAGACTCATCCCTGATGTTTGTCTTCATTTATTGATAAAATCTGATTTCGGATCACAGTCTGCCAAGGGTCCATAGGACCCGCTCTTTGACAAGGGCAGGCCACCCTTTGTCTTTTTGACTGTTCAAGGCACATGTTGAGTAAGCGTTTTACATAGGCAGAAACTGAAATAATGCTGCAATGGGTTGCTTTTCTCTAAATAGGATCGGGACACAGTAATATAGGAATCCTTAAGCGTGCCATCTGTCTCTTGGTGTTTTCTCTTGGCTTCTCTGTGTTCTTGCAGCTGTTCATGAAAGGGTAGGCAGTGTCTGGAGTATTTTGGACAGCCCATCTATCTTGAATGACGGCGCATTTTGTCAGTGAAACCCTGATATCAGTTGTATGAGAACAGTGAGGTGTCTGAATAGTTTGAGACCATATAGATTGGCATATAATAGCTCTCTCTAAGATTTGGTACACAGGTACCTAGGGCTGCAGTTGTCAATCAGTATATCTGTGTCCTAGCAAGTTCACCACGAATCTCTCATCCTGTTACTTATTTTGAGAGACAGTTTTTGGCATGGCCTTACCTAACATGCTACTGACCTTCCCTGTGCCATGGAATGAAATCCTAATTTAAAGTCCAAACTGAAGCAGAGAGCTAACTACAGAGAACGAATCATTTGCTTGGACTGACAGTTCACCTGTGCCTACACTTAGGAGTTTTATAGAGTTCAGTTTCAAATATGCCACATAAGCACTTTTTTAAAAAAAAATGCAATTAAATGTAGACTCCCACAAAGGGGGCCACTCAGCCAGAGTAGCAAAGCCTTGATTTGACTTAGCCATATAGTCAGGCATTACTCTCTCCTGGAAAGGCTATGTCCTACAGTGGTCAGCGCAGGCAGACCTCCAGAATTCACATGCTGTTTCCACTGCATGAGCCGAGAGCCCGGGCTAGTCATCTGAACTTTCCTCTTTGCATATCTGTCTGTACAGTGGACACGGTAAGTCTCTGTCCCGTGGGCTTTTAGAAGGGTATAGAAGTTACATGCAGACAGGTTGTGAATATGAAATGGTGTGTTCTTGCTAAAGTCTGGAGCTTCTATTATAATAAAATAATCTCAAATCTCCAAACCCACCATTTTTTGTAAGTAACTTGTATTTTCCTGGGAGATTTAGAAGGACTGAGTATATCGCACAGGTTCTGCTAGCTGGGGAATGACAGGGCTGATACACTCAAGCTCCAGGATTCTCTGTATACGGGCTTCTCTGTACTGTGCTTCTAGATTACCTTAGGAAAGCACTGTGACTCCCAGGATGAGGTCAAATGTATGTGTCACTGCCCTCTAACACCCCCCCCCCCCCCCGCAAATCTACAGCTTGAGAATAGTACGTGTTTGGAATATGAGCTGTCCTGAACCCTTCAGGTCCGTCGTGGAATTGGGTAAACTGCTGCCTTCTGGGTAGGAGGGATTGCCACTAATAACAAGTTTGTCCAACCTTGGTTTTTTAAAAACTTTCTCCTTCACAGAGCTGACCAACAGCACTGTAAAGTCTGGATTGCTCTTAATGCATGCCTTTTGTGTCGTTTGGTTTGGTTTCCCATCAAAGCATTTTAAACAGAAACTGAGCATTTCAGATTGCTTCTTCAGTTGTCACCTTTGTTTCTTAAGGATTGAGAATTTGGGGAGGAAAGCTGATAAAGAAAGGAGACGAGGAACAAATGCAGGTATTTACCATCAAGCTTGCTGCCTTAATGCTTTACTGTGGGGTGTGACTGAACACCAGTGTGGGAGAGCCTGTAGGCCAGGGTGCTCCGAGAGCTGCAGGAGACCAGCTGTAGACTTCCTCCTCTGCCTTCCCCTCCTGTTTGAAGATACACTGAGAAGTGTTTCTTCCATCTCCTGGCTCTTGCATACTCTTCCTCCATCATAGTCCACAGGGCCCTAACAACAAGCTTGTGTGTACAGATGCTGGACCAGCTTGGGGACCTGCAGGGTGTGTCCTAGAGACAACTGGGAGCTCTTTTTTTCCGGTCCTTACCAAAAAAGCCCAAATCTCATTTCCCTGAGAAAAAACAATGCCTCTTTTCTTCCTCTGTAACCAGGAAGGAGAAACAGGAGGAAGAGGAGGAGGGGGGGATAGAGTAAAGAACTGCATGGCCTCCTGCCTTTCTGTACCTCTAGAATGAGGGTCTCCAGGTACCAGGGCTTTATGGCTAGTAAGTACAGCTGATGTTGTTTTCCTGGTTGGCACCAACACAGTTTGCCTTCCTGCTGTGAGACTTGTGTGGCCTTTTGTCCTGGTGATTTGTGAAAGGCTGTCTGGTCTAATGGAATCTCAGGCAACCGTGGTTCCTGGGGAAACCCGTTGCCCAGAAGGGAACATCAAGATTAAGTTACACAGCATTAATAGCAGTTCTGGGGTTAAGCTTGCCTGGTTGATTATTATAGCCATAGGAGGGCAGAACACTTAGGTTAGCCTGACCTTTGTGTGGTCACTCGTACCATCTCAGTTTCTATCTGGAAACCCACCTCATGCCCCTTTCGAAGGAGCTCTCGTCTTCATCAGCTATTATGTAATGTAGTTGCCCTTTGGTTTTTTTTTGAGACAGGATCTCACACTGTCACCCAGACTAACCTGGAACTTGATATGTAGCCCAGGCTGGCCTCAAACTCTCACCAGTCTCGCTTCATCTTCCTGGAGTGCTAGAATTATATCCATGTTTTATAGTTGTCTTTTCTTTAAAAGCTGCTCATCAGTTCCAAGGCATTTGGCCCTGGCACCTTCCTCTGTTCTTCTTTGTGAAGACGTTAAGTACTTGAGGATGTGCCAGTCGTATGTTTATACTGCTGTTCAGCTCTGTCATGAGGGAAGCCACCAGACACGTGAAAGTGAGCACACCTGGTATATTCCATGGATTGATGGGTGAAGCCCTTTGCATGGACCTCAAGGAGCAGCCTGTCCCAGTCCTTGTGACATCCTCATTCAAGGCCACAGGATGCATTGTCTTTACATTACACATACAGTGACCCCCTTCTTTAACAGCATAGTGTTAAAATGGTAGTCCTGGTAGCAAGAATATTTATGTAAAGTTTTTGTTTAAAATGTAGGAGACCTTTTGCTTGGGGTCTGTAGAGCAAAATGGTAGAGCTTTTCTGAAGACTAGAAAAGTAGGCATGTATAGCCTGTAGTTACAGCTGGGGACCCCACAGTATTACTGGCGTTTATTATTAGTGATTTCTCCTCTCCCCCCAAGACAAAGTGTTTATGCTGGTCCCAATATGCCACTCTGAGGACTGTGGGAGGCAGTGAGTTAGGGTGGACTGTCCATTGCACCATGCTGGTTTGTTGTGGGCTCTCTTTGTAGGTACCAAACAAGCAGTATGGGGTCTCTGAGGATGGGGTGCTTCCATGAATGTCAAAAGTTCTGCCCTTCAGACACTGGAAACCACAGAACTTAAGCTGAGAACTTTGAGGTCTCAACTTGTGTGGTGTCCAGGAGGCAGGATCAGTTCAGTGCTGCTGGGCCACCTCAGGTCCCTGGGACCGTAGAGCTAGCACGTGAAAGGACATTGCTCACCGTGCTGACTTCTAAAATCATAGGCAGCCTTTTATCTTGGGTGCCAGCACTTCATTAAAAAGCACCTAATGGAGCCTAGTGAGCACAGTGAGACAGTGCAGGCTAGCTCCACCCGGCAGGAGCTGCAGCAGCCACTGTGTGGCCGTAAACATACAATGCATCAATGCATATAGATCCCAGGTCATCCCGGTGAGTTCCTGATTACTGCTGCAGTGTCTCTGTGACCAATGGTGCTCTCTACTACTTTCTGGGAATCTTGAGGCCCTTTATTAAGTGTGTACAGGAAGATAAAAGCTTTCTATTCTCTGCAAGGATTGTGAATGTCTTGATATACAGTGGCTAGAAATGTGCTGTTACTTAATCAAGCTTATGTTTCTTGATTTGCATGCCCCAAGGGCCCTTTTGTGAAGATGATTGACAGATTAAATGGGCAAGCGCCAGAAGGCGGTGAGTATTGATAACCCTGCACACAAGTCTTGGGAGCCAGTGAGTGTCGCTTTGTTAGAAGGAGAGGGTAGGGACAGGGCTGGCTTGTCTCCACTGCGCAGCAGTGTACACACGAGGGTTCCTCACTGCTTATCTAGATGGCTAAGCAGTAGTTTTAAAAACATAAGTTACATAAAGTGCCTCGGTATGTCCTCCTAGGTCCTTGGAAGATGGGGAGCCATGTCTTGCCCAGTGGTGTCAACATTTAGTGACTCTTAGGATTTGCCCTTAAGGATGGTGTGAGCACCAGCTCCTATAGAAAGGAACACCCTATCCCCACCCCCAACAAACACACACACACACACACGCACACACACACCTTTGTAGCCAGTGTCTGTCTTGTCTTCTCTCCCTTCTACAAGGCTCCTAGGATGTGTTCTTCCTATCTCCCCAGCTCCTTCCATCCAGTCCCTTTGCAGTCAGATTACAGAAAGGTGCTCCCCCTTGCCGGCATTGGTTTGCTGCTGCCCAGCTAGTCCTCACATGGTTTATCCTGGCTGCAGAGTTCATCCTTAGAACTTTACTCTGGAGCACACGTTTAATCCACGCACCCTCAAGGCAAAGGCAGGTAGAGCTCTGAGAGTTCAAGGACAGCTAGGTCTACATAGTAAGTTCCAAGCCAGCTAAAGCTACATGGTTGTGAGTCTGTATGGGAGCGGGGGGGTGGGGTGGCGGTGGACACAGACTATTTTTTTTCCCCAAGTGAAAGCAAAGAGACAGTGGTGATGGCTGCTTGTAGGGTTTCCTCATTCTCTGGTATTAATCCAGATCCTAGCTCCACGAACAATTTAGATGCAAAGTCTCCCCCACTGCTTAAAGCTACTCAAAATGGCTCCTTCATTGCTGCCTTGGATGTTGGGGTCATGAGTACCCAGGTGTGTTTCAGTGAGTGGTGAGTTAAAGGCTCAGTCCCTCAGCCTGCCTAGTCACATTTCACTGTCCAAGGTTCTAGGCTCCTGGCAATCATGGGCACAAGGTAAACATTTTCTTTTAAATAAGATTTCTTTTATTTAAATTATGTGTATGAGGTATCAGTTTCCCTGGAACTAGAGTTACAGGTTGTGAGCCACCCATTATGAGTGCTGTGAACTGAGCTCACGCTGGTCCTCTTGAAGGACAGCGTCTTAGGGTTTCCAGAGATGTGAAGAGACACCATGACCTAGGAAACTCTTAGGGCAACATTTAATTAGGGCTAGCTTACAAGTTCAAAGGTTTGGTCTATTATCATCATGGCAGGAAGCATGGCAGCATGCAGGCAAGGATAGCACTAGAGGAATTGAGAGTTCTACATCTTTATCCAAAGGAAGTCAGGAATAGACTGTCTCTTACACACAGGGTAGAGCTTCAAAGCCCACCATAACAGTGACACACTTCCTCCAACAAGGCCACACCTTCTAATAGTGTCACTCCCTGGGCCAAGCATATTGAAACCACCACAGGAAATAAGCAGTCTTAACCCCTAAACCGTCTTCCTGACTCCAGAGGAACACTTTTGAACCAACAGGGATCTTGACCGTAGGTAGCCATATCTCAAGTGAGAACCAAAAGTACCTATGAGACTGAAATTTTCTCTGCTTCTAGATTCAGAGAGCAGCAGTGTGAATGCAAGCTTAGAGGGGGAGGAGGACTGGCCGTCTTGCAGCTTGACGAAGAGAGAAGTTTCTGGTGATACTGAGCAGCATCAGGTACAGCTGCAGCTGCCGGAGGGCATGTCCTCCAAGATGTCTTCCAGGACTCTGTGCCATAGCTCTGGTCACCCATTCAGACGCCAGTGTTCCTCTCATACTGGTGGCTGGGCAGAGCAGTTCAGGAGGGTATCCACTGCATGCCATCCTCCTTGACTGACACTGATGTTGTGGGTGGGATTACCAGCCAGCCTTAAGGAAGTGCTTCCAGGTCAGCATTTAAAACTTTGAGTGCTCAAGAGGTCACTAACCTAAATGCTGGGTATGCCTGTGTCTCATGTCCCTGGTGTCCCCAGGGCTGGAGTCATCTGCCTTCTTGTACCATTTGATTCTCACCTCCCTGGCTGGTCGGTTGTAGGTGACAGCCCTAGTGGAGCTAACTCACTAGAGCCCTTTCCTAGCCCTGTGCATTGGCTGTCAGAAAGGGAGGTTGGAACCCTCCTGATATCAGGAGAGAGTGGGAGAGCCAGGGTCCCTAGAGCCCCTGAGCAGGAACACTCTTCCTGTCTTCTCAGTTAGCAGCCAAGGTATTCAGATAGTCTCCAGCCTCCCTCCTTTCTTTCTAATAAAGCTGTCACAAACGTCTCCAGGTTGCATGTTCTCAGTCATTTTACCTTCTCTGAATCCTGGGTAAATGCCCTGCCATCAGATGCTGGGTCTGTGGAAGTTCAGAGAAGCCATACCACAGCAAATGTGGAGAAGTGACTTGAAGTATTCACACATTTATGAGATTTCAGATTGCTCCAGTATTCACAAGGCTCGGGCATTCCGACTGTATATTCTGACTTCTCTTTCTGATCAGCCTACAGTGCCTGGAAACACCTTGAAAACTGATTTAAGAAGGAAGTACTTGACCCAGGTGGATATACTGCTTCAAGATGCAGAGTATTTTAAGGTAATCTATGTGTGTATGCTGGTTAGACTTAACCAGACATTAACAACAAATTGGGGCGTAGTTGTCAGGATTCAGTGTGCTGTCCTCAGAGCCTGTGAAGGGATCTGAGTATTTCCTTGCTTTCCATATGCTCTCAGACTTTTTCTTCTCTTCAGTGAGTACCCCAGGGACCTAGACAGCATCAGGGAAATTTGGGAAATGGGAGTCATGCTGGGGTGCCTTGTCCCCTGTCCTGGGATAGCACAGATCCAGTGTTGCCATGGACTGCAAGGGCAGTGACAACTCTTAGCTACACAGTTGAAGAATTAGCCCCCACCTTCCCTGGTGAGGCCACCTCTTTGATCCCCAGCCTGCTGCTCCTGGTCTGAGGTGAGTGAAAGGGGGCCAGAAGGAAGGCTGCAGGGAATAGTCTCT
Organism: Grammomys surdaster; assembly: GCF_004785775.1. Taxonomy (NCBI): domain Eukaryota; kingdom Metazoa; phylum Chordata; class Mammalia; order Rodentia; family Muridae; genus Grammomys; species Grammomys surdaster. Next base: position 7,023,023 of record NW_021620869.1, read on the forward strand.
CTCCCAGCACAGGCTCTGCCACACTGCAGTGCCTCCTCAGCTTGTTCCTTCTACAGCCCAGGACCACCTGCCATGGGATGCCGCCCACAGTGGGCTGGGCCATCCTTGGTCAGTTAGTAATCAAGACAGTCCTTCACAGACATGCCAACAAACCACCTGATAAAGACTCACTCAGTTGAGATTCTCGTCAGGTGACTATGGGCTTTGTCAAGTTGACAGCTAATGTTAACTAGGGCAGATGGAGTTGGAGGTTTCCCTGAAGATGTCACCTCTAGTGATCCAAGTTCTGTCAGCATCTTTCATAATACAAAGGACATCCTAATATCCTAATGACAAATGTTGGAGGAGTAGTGTCAGGTAACAAGCACTTTCCCCCCTCGTGGTGGCTGCAAGTTCACATGAAGTTGATACTGTTATGTGGCCAGCTGAAGCCTGTGTTTGGAGATCCCTTGATTACTGTCCTAGTAGTACATTCTTTTTCACCTAGAGCAGCAGGTGATATACTTGTAGGTGTTATGTGATCAAAGGAAAAGGTTGGAATTGGGCCCAATTGTCTGGCCTCTGCCCCCCATCTCCATGGCCTATGGCCATTCTGACTAATCCAGATGTAATGGTCGAAGAAAGCCACCAATGGCTGGGCCAGGAGTAGCTGCCACAAAGGTGTCTGTGGGCAGAGTTCTCGGTTGTTTTGAACCACCTGTTCCCTCTGTAGCTTAAAGACTAACCAGCCACGTTATGGTGCACACTTGTTTTGAAGTGGGAATAACTGACGTTATCCAAGGACAGTGTATTTTGTAGAGAGAGCCCAGATCCATAAACACAAGATGTTAACATCTAAAACTCTTCTGATTTCAGAACGCAGAGAAGGGAGGTGGCCAAACCACAGTCATGACTTGGGTTCCTCCCGTGACCTCAGCTGTCACACCAGCCCCTGGTGAGTATGAGGGAGAATTTGACATGAACTGTGTCTTTCATGTTTGGAGACTTGGGGCTCTTGGCACCACCTATGGTGGGTGTTCCACATGGGTATGTGTCTCGGCAACAAACTGTCAGCGACAAGTGCATGTCCTAGAAACAATAAAGACTGCTCTGATACAGTCTCATTGTAGCCCAGGCTATCCTGCAGATTTTCTTGATGAGTTGGGTTTCCCTCTGGAGTCATGATACAAGCTGCTGGATAGATCTTTGTCCTCACCAGTATGGACATTTTAAATCTAGCAGCACGGGAGTGAGCAGAAGCCAGCTATCTGCCTTGTGCATCACAGGTAGCATTCACTGTTGCTTTTTCACTGACTCTCCCTGGCACACATGTATGTACACAGGCAGTATAGATTTATTTGGGTCATGTATGTAACCAAGTATATGTCTCTAAGTGCCTCACATGTACTTTCCAAGTACTGGTTGATTCTCTGTGATTATAACAAGTTTAGAATGTGCTAGAAACTTCTCATTGGCATGATACAATTCTGCCAACTGACCCACGACGCCCTTTGTGGCCACTTTTGTATTAGATCCACTGTGTCAGCTGTCTCAAGTGCTCCATTTGGGGCTTTTCCTGTTTCTGTAGATTGGATTTTATTTTTTGAGGTCTATGAAGTACTCATGTAATGCAGAAGTCGTAGCTGTACCATGCATATAGGTACTGCCTTCCTGGCCATCCCTCTAGAGGTCAGGAGTTTGAGGTTATTTATGGCTTTTTTTTCTCTCTGTGTGTGTGTGTGTGTGTGTGTGTGTGTGTGTGTGTGTGTGTGTGTGTGTGT
>NW_021620869.1:7024792-7076360 GCF_004785775.1 Grammomys surdaster
TGTGTGTGTGTGTGTGTGTGTGTGTGTGTGTGTGTGTGTGTGTGTGTATGTGCGCGCACGTGCGCGCACTTGTATATTCAGATACAACAGACTACAGAGGCTAGAAGAAGAGTCTATCAGCTGCCCCAGAGCTGCAGTTAAAGGCTGTTACCTGGTGTGGGTGCTGGGAACCAAACTGATGCTCTGGAAGAGCAGCAAGTGCTCTTAAGCACTGACTCATCTCTTCAGTCCCCTTTGTTGGCTTTTTATTAAAATGTTTGCATTGGTAGAATTTTTCTTTCTAATTAATTTTTTGAGGTTTTCATCTGTGTGTGCGTTATATTGGCTTTTGAGCTAACGGCCATCTCGAAACAGTATAAGGGGGAGACGACTCCTTTTACAAAGCTGGAGTGAAGAATAGAAATTCAATTTTGACTACTGAAATAAAGTCTTCCAAGAGGAGTCTATCCCTTAACCCTTCTGGGGTTCTGTTTGTACTGTTTTAAACTGTTATGATTTGCTTGGGATGCCCTCTTGAGCTCCCTGCCTGATGGGGAAGTCTGGGTGGATTGAGTGGTGGTTTCCCTTGACTTTGTCTATTTCTGTCCTAGGATGCCAGGATAGTATGTCTGCAAAGAGCTTTGGTGGTCCTGAACTGTCTGCTTCGTCCTCCAGAGACCAGGACCCTTGCCCAGCTGACATGACCATTGTGACTAGAAATGACAGCTCCTTAGTAGGGACCAGCAGCAACAGCATAAGCAGCCAGTCCCTCGAGGTTGATGGCGTTTGCAATGTGACGATCAGTGAGCTGTATGACGGCATGATGCATTCCATGAGTAGGCTGCTCCGCTCACAGCCGGCATGTATCATCTCCACCAAGACCCACATCAACCGGAACTGGCAGCCCAGGAAGAGGCTCTCACACAAGCACAGGGCGCACAAGAACACGACATACCACTACAGGAGCAAGCCCTCCTGGAGGGTCTCCAGGAAGGGGCATGCGCCCTGCTCAGAGCCGGAGAAAGAGGCCAGAATATTAAGAGACTACAAGAACTTACCGCATGTTGCCCCTCACAAGACAGGCGTAGAACTGAAAAGCATTTCTCTTGAAGGAAGCAAACTCCGGAAGGAGCTCCAGGTGATGCCTCAGAAGTACTTGGACTCAGAATACCACCTTGAGCGAGAAAATAGGGTGAAGGCCTTACAGTGGCTAATTTCACCTGTTAAAATGGTTCCCAGACCAAGGATGCTTCCAAGTCAGGTAGAAAAATGGTATAGAGAGATTAAAATCAAATTTGACAAACTTCATCAGGAATGTTGCCTGTCTCCTGGGAAACGACCTCGTCTGACTGGCCCCACAGAGTCTTGGGCTGCAGACATATTCAGAGATGGTTCTAAAAGTCCAGACAGCCACCAGGGTGTAGAAACCCTCAGGCTAAGTTCACCTTTCAGCAGAGAAAAGACAGAGAGGCCAGGTAAAGCTTTAGAAGACCTGAGGGGAAGGTCTGTCAAAACAAATAGCTGTCTTCTAAGGATCGGTCCCTTTCCAGAGGACAGCCTGTCACAAAGCCCAGGCCATTCTCAACAGAGGTCTGGCCTTCGTCAAGAACATAATTCTGAACCAATCGGAAAGGCAGTATGGCCCAGTACAGCTAGCTCAGCACCATGCATAGGCTCTCCAGGCTGTGGGAAGAGTCATTATGACGAGCTTAAAAAAGAATTCAGCAGACTTTATCAGAAGTATTGCCTAGTGTCACCTCAGCGGGTGAAGGTGGCTTCGTGTGGCAGAGTATCTCCAGTGAAAGCTGCTACAGCTGTTCCTGGTGAAACAGAGCACTTGAAAAGATTAAATCCAGACTCTCCATTCCAGAGTTTCCAGAAACGGTCAACATCTCCCAGCTGGCGCATAAGAATCCCAGAGGATTCAACTGCAGTTGAAGCTCACGTGTCTGCACAGACGGCTAGTGCTTTTGTGAGAGACTCTCGGTTGTCAACAAAGAGGCGCAAGTTGTCATACCCGGTAGTGTGTGCTCACCAGGCCAAATCTCAAGATTCCTCAGGAGCAGCAGGCTGGCCTGAGTGTCCTGACTGCTGATTGGGTGTCTGTCTGTTGGACATGATGCTTATATGTACTCAGCAGTTGCTTTGAGGCAGAAGACTCCGGCAGACACTTTCTCTTTTTGGAGGTGGGGCCCAGGGCATCACATGTGCTGAGCAGTCTCTGCTCTCGGCCTCTGTCTAGCTGTCTCCCCTGCTCTGTATCACAGCATCATCTCTGTCCCTTCTTGTGGGATGTTGGTCGCTTGGGCTTCTCCAGCCAGTCTCAGCCGTTACTGTGTGTCTTAAATCATATTCAGGGGATTCTCGGTGGCAGTTTTCCTCTTGAATTACTTACATTGTCTCTTCTCCCCACCCCCCCATCTTTACCTTCCATGCTTCTGCTTCTGTGTAGGGAGTGCCCTTCAGGACATTGTGTAAGTCCATGGGTTGGGGCATAATCCACAGAACCCTGCACACACCACACGCCCCTTGGCTTAGTCTTAGGAGCTCTGGTTTTGGGGTGTGGGGTGGAGGAGATGTTTTATTTGGTTTTTGAGGCAGTCTTGCGTAGCTTGCGCTGACTGAACTCGTTGGATAGTCAAGGTGACCTTGAGTTCCTGATCCTCCTCCCCAAATGCTGAGGCTGCTTTTGTTTCCAATTTATTTCCATGGGTAAAATACTTGGTGAACTGTATCACCCTGGTGGAACTTCAAGGAAGGGACCTGCCTGGGATAGGCCCATAGATAACACCACAAGGAATAAGGGCAGACCTGCTGAACGACTGCAGCCATACTAACTGGGTCTCTGGTTGTCTGGTGTGGCAGGTATCCCTGGCAGAGTTCACCTACCCGCTGTCTCCCTTTGCCCTTGGCTTTGAGCTATTTATCTAGCTGCCTCAACCTCTTGAGCCCCCTCGACTTTCCTAGACCAGACTGCCACCACTGTGTGCCCTTGGTGGCCTGCTCCAAACTACAGAATTGATTGTGAACGTGTACTTGTGTCCAGGTCACCTCAGGATAGGCTGAGATTCTGATGAGAAGAAAGGTCACCAGAGACCTTAGTCTAGAACCCACATCCTCACCCAGCCCGTGTCCTCAGCCTTTTGTTTATATCCCCAGCTGTCGTGGGAATACAGCTGTGTCTCTTGCCCTCCCATCTGGACCTTCCTCTTACTCTAGAGCCAATGAAATTCTGCCACTTTGTTTTTAAACCCTGTTTTGCAATGTAGCCCAAACTGATCTTGACCTTGTGGTCCTCCTTCCTCAGCCTTCCTAAGGAGCTGGCAACATGCCATGTGGAACATATGCAACATGCCCCATCTTTGAAGTCTCACCTGCCTGGTGTCTACCCAGGGGAAATCTTGCTTTTACTGCAGCCTGGAAACCTCTCTTGCCCGATTGCTAGTGGGGACTTCGACTTTGCAGAGTATAGAATCAGGTTGCTTGTTAGTGGTAGTCACAGTGCCTACAACTTCTTCCCTGGTACCCAGGAGTTCCTCACCACCCCACTGGAATTTAATAGCCTATCCTTAGGACCTTTACCAGATGCCTTCCCTAGTTCCACCCACACTAAACACTAAATAGCTTCATTTTCTGTTTTCTTTCTACTTCAGCTATAAATTACTTGGAGAGGGGACCAGTTCTCCATATTCAGTGACAACATGAAGGATATTAGAGGCCAGTTCCTTCTTTGTGCTAGACTAGTAAGCCTTTTTATGTACCTTACTCTATCTGCCTAAGGACCCTTCAGTAACGTGGGCAGTCTTAGGAAGAAGACAGTGTGTGTCTGCTGACTCCTAAATTCACTCAAAATTGGGCCGACTTACCCCTAAGGCATACAGCTGGCATAGCAGCAACCTTTGTCATTTCAGCCTCTAGCGAGCCTTGAGATCTTTAACAAGAGATTTCCCACAGCGGGCGTAATCATTTACACAGGGGCAGCAGAGTGGAAGTTGGGCATTCAGTGGCAGGCTTTGAAGAACTAGTGGGATTGTACTAAAATTACTCTCTCATCGGTCAGGGTGGAAACGTGATTAATCTTTAAAGTTTAAAAATCTTGTCCCCTTGCCTCTAGTTTTGCTTTTAGATGGGGTCTCTGTCACTGTCACCTAGGCTGGCCTCAGATGCACCTCAAGCATGCTGCACCACAACTGTCTGTTCCACCTTTGCATTGCTTGTGTGCTGTCCTGCTTGACCTGTCCGCCCTTAATGCCCCACCTCCAGGGCAGCTGGTACTGTGGAAAATGCCTGGTGTGGTTTTGCAAATAAAGTTGTATGGTTAGTGTTTTCAATGTTAGTCAGCCTTGTGGACTTATTTTGAGTTTTCTTTCTGACTTTGGCATGCTATCTAGAGTCTGTTTCACATTTTTTGTTTTGATGAAACATCACTTGCTTATGAAAGGTACAGTTGAGCCCCCAGACACAGTGGTCCTTGAAGTAAATTGAACTGTTCAGGTTTTCAGAGAGACAGCTGGCTAAAACTGCCAGAGAGATTTGAAACAATTCTGAATTATTTCCAAATGTTCTTGCAGCCGTGCAGCACCCATGGGGCCTCTGATTCTACTGAGGTGGTGTCTAGTTGCAAGTAGCTAGTCTTCCTGAGCAATCAGTTATTCTGTGTGTGGTAACAGAACCCAAGCCACCACGTCTAGTGACAATTGTTAGTACCCTGCCTCTTGTGATGTTTTGCAGTGTAAAGCAGAAAGGCATGCTTTTCTCCTGTCCTTCCCTTACAATGTTTCCTGTGGTCTCCCTTTTTCTCATGCCTCCAGCCAGGACCACGTTGGCAGCACCTGTGAGTCAGCCATAACAGCTGACCATTGGACGTGACCATCAGCCAAGCTGCTGGGGCAAACTGCTAGTAAATTGTTGTAAGGGTAAAAGGCTGAGATAAGGGTGCAGGCTTGGCCAGCTCTGCTGATGCTTCTTTCTGGCTATAGACAAACCTCCCGGAGGTGGAGCAAGGTCCTGTGAGAAAGCTCCTGCCGTTTGTGCTGGCTTACTCAGGATGCTAGAGCAGTTAAAGCAAGAGGATCACTACGAGTAGCCTGTGCTACAGAGTAAAAGCCTGTCTCAAAAAAGGTACTTTTTATTGTGCGTGCTCCGTGTAACCTTCCTGACCTGAACACACACATACACAGTGTTGAGCACTGGGCTCAGGGCTTCATCTGGATTTGAAGAACTCAAGTTGGCATAGCAATAAATGCGAGCTGAGAGCCTGGCTCCTTGCAGGATGCCTATTTTGGCAGTGCATGCAGACTTAAGCACCTCCAGGGTAGGCATGGCCTCTGCATGTCTAGACCCTTCTTTGGGCCTAATCCTTCCTGAGAATTCAGGGAGCCGGTATCTCCTAGTGGAGGAAGGTGAGCTGGACTGGGCAAGGGTGGAAGTTGAGTCTATGAGGTCTGCTAAAGGAGCAGTTAACTGATAACTTCTCTGGTTTTAACTCAATACTGGATACTCTGCAGGTTTGCTCCACATCTGACAGGAGCTTGCCCCAAAGGTTCTTATATTGGAAGTGTGTCCTCAGGTAGTAACACTGGTAGAAGGGTGCACCTGTGGGGTGGGGTAAGCATCTCAGACTGATTAGAGACTTTGCCTCCTGGCAAGAATTAAGGACTTTCTCCTTATTGGTTTCCCAGAGTGGTTACAAAAGCCCAGGACTGACTTTTCTAGCTTACTGTTTGGTTGGTTGGGTTTTATGCTGTTTTGTTGTTGTTTGTTTGCAAGAGGTGCCTGCTTCACCCCCACGTATTCTCACATTTGACACCAGGCCCTCACCATATCTCTTGTCCACTACATGGCCTTGGGTTTCCCAAACTAAGTTAAACCTTTATATGGATTAGGAGTGTCCAGCCTCAAATATTTTGTGATAGTGATAAGAAACTGACTGGTGGAGACCGGTGGAGACTGCTCTAACATACGGGGTAGCCTGTTCCATTGTCCTAAATGTCTGGAGGGGTCCACATGGGCTGGACATGTGTATGTGCATAACAAATGACACACTCTTAGAAGCCACTTGCAGGTACTGGAGACAGTTGGCCGTCAACTTGCTGAATAGCCTTTACACATGGCTACCCAGTAGAGCAGTGTAGGAGACACTTCACACCCATGGTGCTCCCTGCTGGCAGTGACAAGCATGGTTTGTCTTCACCTGTGATTTTTTTTTTTTTTTGAAGCTCTAAGGATGGAACACAAGCGTCATGCTTGCTTGATGAGCGCTGACACAGACAACCCACGCGCCAGTCTGCTGTCATCGGGGCTCTCGGGGCACTCACTGTTCTATTCACCTATGTTAGAGTTGGGTTTACTCTGGGTCCACACCACCCCATCTAGTGTTATACAAATTATCCCCGCTGTGATAGTTTCCTGGTGTTATGCAGAGTTACATTTTTATAGTAGTTAGAGAGCTTAAACCTTTTACTCTTTCTGAATTCTATTCCTTTTTAAAAGAAACGTCACATCAGAGAGAAGCCATTGCCCTCAGTTCTGCTGGCACCCTGCCTCTAAGTGTTCTACCCAGGTGGAAGGCACAGATATGTGTGGATTTGTTATATGATACATCCTGGGCTAGTGTACAAGCGTATCCAGAGCTGTTGATACCAGCAATTCACTATTTACTCTATTGGAGCCAAAAAAAAAAAAAAAACCCACCCTTGGTGAGAAGCCTCAGCAAGCAAATTGCTTCAGACTGGGTGAGCATCTCTCCATGGAGATGCTGCCTTTAGTCTTTTTGCCTACCCTGGCCTCAATGCCAACCCAAGAATGAGAAAGTTGTCTTTGCTCTCTTCTCTTCCCCATCTAAATTTCTAGACATGGGACTCATTACCCTTTTGGTTCCCCCACCAAACTGTTCCAGGTCCTACTAGACTCCTGTTCCAGCAGCCCAAACACTGATAGCCTCGGGTCTCTGGAAAGGGGAGGGTAGACTTTGTGTGAACACTCCCTCCCAGGGGGAGCTTCTCAGTGTCATGGTCAGCTATGGATGCATCTGCCTTTCTGCTTTAGGAACAAGGTCTCTGGGGACAGGCTGGACAGTAGTTTCACCTCCCCTCACCCGGCACCATGCTTTGCTGTGGGTGTACATCAGGACACGTAGGAGAGCACTGCTTGTCCACATCCACAAAGGCTCAGCATAGGATGAAGATGTGGATGCCTACAGGGCCGAAGCTGCCCATTGCCCCATGGTTGGCTCTGGGATGTGGTGTCTATACAGCCAGGAGCCTGCGCTTGGGAGAGCAATGGAGGTATATTTCAGAGGGAGAGGAGGGATGGATACTCATTCTTTTACAACAGCTTTTCTACAAATGAAAAATGATTTGCCTTGCATTGGGCAGATGTGACGTTGATGCAGCAGTTCCCATCAGGGCCACCTACGGTAGTCCTCTGGGTGAAGCCAGGAGCCAGTGCTGATTGCAGCTGTCCAGGACTTTGAGGGTCTCCAAGGCCACCCTCCTGACCCCAGCATCTGAATCTAGCTGTAGGTCCTGGAGAGCTGAGTGGGAACAAAAGGAACAGGCATTTTGGTCAGAACCACATGCACTCAACCCACCACAGACCGAGGTAGGGCAACTTGTGTCCCCACACTCTCCACAGACCTGTCAGGCCGCCTGACACCACCAACAGGGACAGGCCTTGGCTGTGGAATTGGGTCAGGGACAGCAGAAATATCTGAGAATGGTGTCGACATGGACTCTACCCATCAAATGCTCTTCCTGGAAATCCCTCCCTACATTCTCAGCCGTCTCTCTAGGTCCAGCTACTCCTTCATCCCCATTAGTCTACAACCAAGGGTCACCAGCCCCTTCCTCAGCATGGTCTCAAAGGTGACAGCCATAGATTTCTACAACTTGAGTCAGCACTACTTAACAATTCCGAAGTCCCACAAGGTCCATCTTCTTCAGATAATGGGCAGACAGCTGCTTCATGATAATTCCTGAAATGATAAATGACCAGTCATGCCTTAACTCCAGTGAGGGTTCGGCAGGCCCACAGGACTGGCTGCCTCTCTGCAAGAGGCACAGATTGACCTATGAGGACCTCAGTCAAGTGTCTCATCTGGCTGAAGTTGGCAGTGTGCAGGAGCAGGCAAGCATGAAACTGGGCTGGGAGACTTGCTGTTGCAAGGTAGACTAGAGCTCACTCCTCCCAGCTCAGTGCTTGTCTCCCCATCCAAACCTGGGGTTGACTAAATGGCTTCAAGATCCCCCCTGCATCTGGATACATCTGTCTCACCTGCCAAATTGCAGGCAGCAATTCTGATCCTTGACAAGTTGTTTTTCATGAAGACTGTTGTTTCCAACAGGAAGCCACAGAGAACAGCAGGCTTTTTCTGGGCCTACAAAAACAAGTGCCCCCTGGCTGTGGAAGATCACATGACTTGGGGACAGGCTGCTCTCAGAGAGCATTCCTTCCTATCAGGGACCTTCCTGGACTTTGAAGACTGTAGCCAACCAACCAACAAAGATGCAAAAATACCACATAACAAGTTTTCCCTTGATCATATCTTAAAATTTCTGTAATCTGGTTACTTGGGGCTAAATATATTCTATTGTCAAAATTAACTTTTGTCTCTTTACTCTCTGATTGTGGCAGTTAGTAATGTTAACATAGGTACCCTTACATTGTCCTGCTAAGTGTTTTCATGGTAAAAGGTAAAAATAGGGTCATAAGCCCAACCTTGTCCCCCACTTGGCCTTCTCACCAGGATGGAGCACATGTTTGTCTGAAAAACTGTCATCTGGTCATTGATGCTGTCATTGCTGTGACCAAAGGAACTCTCCAGGGACTTCCAGCCCCAGAAATGCACACACTGAAACATGGTAGCCACACATGCCTGAAGGGATGCAGGGCACAAGACAGCAGGAGAGACATCAACAAGCAGGGCGCTGGGTGGAGTCTCCCCTAAGAAGAGAGAGAGCAGCCCCAGGAAGGGGCTCCAGAGCAAAGAAGAGTCAGGCTGGAGGCTCCTGGGAGCTCACTCATGCATCTGTAATAAGCCCCTGGGGGACAGGTGCCCCTCACATGCTCCTTCAGCCAGCACCTTTGTCTTTATAGCAACCGGGAGATGAAGCCAGCTTAGTTGGGATAGACAGGCTTCCTACTTTCCTGTCTTCCACCCTATTCCTCTCACTCACAGGACCTGGGTCCTTAAAGAGATGTGACAGACCAAGCCAAGCCCTCCTAACTCTCGACAGCCCTAGCAGCCAGCCATAGGGAGCCGTAAGGAGAGGTCTAAGGCCAATTTTAAGTGGGACCAAGTTCAAGTACCTCAACATGGCCTGTAAGGTACTGAATATTCTAGAAGGAAAAGTAAATAGTCAAACAATAGCTGTAGTCAGCAACTAGAGCAAAGGGGAGCCATGGCATGCACCCTCACAGAGAAGCCTTGTATAAGCCTGCTTAGGAGTCCCTGGGATAACCCCTGTCCCAGCCTACAGAAGGAATGGGGCAGATGGAGAATAGAAGAACTCGTAATTCACTGAGCCAGCAGATGCCAGGCCCCCTTTCTCTTTTTGTCACTGTGGCCCCAGATCATAGGACACAGGTGCGGGGGGGGGGGGAGGGTGTTACCTGGGCCACGCTGGGGCAAGGGTCCTGGCAGTGCAGCAGGAGGGAGACCCAGCCTCTCTTCACCTCCCCTTTGAAGAAATGCTTCTTGGAAATCCCAACCACCTTTGCAAGCTTCCCAAAGAGAACGAAGGCCTTCAACCGCAACGTCTCACTCTCCTGATACCAAGAGGTACAAGTAGGCTGTCATCAGGAAACCCACCAAAACCTCAGCCTTTCTCTATGGACAGTTCCAATTCCTAGACTTCCACAGAGCTTTCTGGATCCTTCCATCAGGGCAGTCCCTCCTTCCTCGAGGCTCATGTAGCACTCAAGAGACCAGGCATAACTCTAGCTTGGAGATGGGGTTTGGGGTGTGGAGAAGTGTATCCCAAAGGCACGCACAAGAGTTTGTGTGGAATTTGAACACACTCTATTGCCTGCCCAGCACCAGTCTCCAGAGGTGCTGCCAAAATGTGAGTGAGCCCCAGTGAGTTACTGGGAACTCCTCCCCCATCACAGGATGGAAGCACTTGAGCTCTCAGATTGTAAGGTGCTGATTCTCCAGCTCTTAGCATAAGCCATGGTTGTTGTAAGGTCCCAAGGAACATTACCACTCCATGTAGGACCAGCTTGTTCTGCCCTGGGACACATCATTTCTTCAGGCTTTGCGAAAAATGGAGTGCTATCGCTTGAATGTGCCCCAACCTAGATTTCATGTGTTGGAAACTTAGTCCCCCAGATCGTATCTAAATGGCATTTTGGAGGTGAGACTTTTGGAAGTCATTAGCATTAGATGTGGTGCTGAGGGTGGCATTCTTACAGTGACCTTTGTGGCTTTCTACTAAGGAGCCAAGCTAGCTTATACGACCCAGCAGAAGGCCCTTCCAGACATCACACACCCCAGAACTATAAGCTACATGGACTGCTATGCTTCGTATGTCATCCAATCTCAGGTATTTTCTTAAAGCAATAGAGCACACATATATGGGGTAAGGGTGGGGAGCTCTTGTCTGGACTCACATTGTCGAAGAAAGCCCTGCACTGCTTAGAGATGGCTTCAAAAGAAGATCCTATGTCTCCCTCTCGGAGCTCAGCCAGGACCTTGGTCAGGGCCTCCATGCCTTCAGCCATGGCGCTGCTGCTCACGCGTCCCTGCAGGGAGCCCAGGCACTTTTCTAGCAGGAGTTTTCGATACTGCTTCACCTAGAGGAGTTCAGATCACTCAGCAGTACCCCAAGCTTCCTGGAGGTGTGTGCCCACATAGCCCTCAGTCCAGAGATCTTAGACCGAGGCCAGCTTGGTACCTTCCGGGGAGCACCGAGAGCCATGTTGCCCAAGGCACGCAGAGAGAGCACCTGCAGGGTTTCATCTTTGTCCTGCCCTGCGCCCTTCTCCAGCATCAGCACCACCGGCCTCAGCAGCTTCTCCTGGTGCAAAACCGGGTCACTCATGAACTAGAAAAGGGAGCGTTGTAGTTACCCGAGGCGTAGCACTAAGGCAGAGGAGTCATTATTAGGAGTGATAAACAGAAAGGCCACTCTATGGGCAGGAGGGAGGGGGCCAGGTGCTTCTGTGTTCTCATCCAGAAAAGGTACCGCTGTCTCGGCCTTGCTGTAGGATTCAGTACAGAAATGTACAGGGAACTCAAGTGCTGCCTGCTGTGGAGACCTGTGTATAGTGTAATTCATTTCCTCCGTTAAGGTGACAGGAGCTGCCCGTGTGTAAGAGCCTCACCTACCAGTCTCTGCACGGAAACGTGAAAGAAGTGTAACTCAGGTCAGTTGACAGAATCTCCACTGGGCTTGTAGTCAAGAGTGTCGAGACTCCGAGCCAGTGGGATGCATATGTATGTACATGCTCAAGAACCCCTGGGTGGTTTTTGAATTATGAATATGTGTGCTCACATAGTAGGATGCAGAGGCCTGTGTCCTTCCTTCTTTACTTTTTTTTTTTTTTTTTTGAGACAGAGTGTCACTATGTGGGCCAAGTCAGCCTCAAACACATAGAGATCCTCCTGTCTCTGACTTCTGAATGCTGGGATTAAAGGCATGTCCCACGACTCCTGGCCCTCAGGGCCTCTCCCTGAACCTGGATCTTTTTGGCCCAGATCTCCCCGTCTTCCCCACTTTCCCTACCAGCTCTGGGTTACAGACATAGCTGCACACTCAGTTTTTCGGAGGGTGCTGGGGATCTGAACTCAGGTCATTTGGCTTGTACAATAAGCACTTTATGTGTTGAGACATGTCCTCTGGGCTCGTGAGCATGTTTTAAAGATACCTAAAGGAAACTAAACATCACCTGGGTGGCTTCTGGGGCAGAGTCCAGTAACCGTTGCCACGTCTAATTCCTTGAGACCACCCAATCCGCTGTAGCTCTTCTGTTCCTCTAAACCTTCTGAGGAGATCCCAGGGAGGGCCAGAGTGGCGAGTGATGACCACACCCTCATTTTACAAGCCCCACAGGACAAAGTCCTAATTTCTCACCAAGCCCTTTGAGTCAGCCACTGCATCTGGCCCCTGCATCGGACCCTTAGCCCGGCTTTCGGCCACTTTAAGCTGTACCTCTCTTCCTGTCGTGACTTTGAATAGTTTACAGGGGCACAGACATAGAAGGAATCTATGAGCCCAAGAAAGCCTGATGCCTGGAGTGCAGTCCAAAGCCAAGGGTCATTTCCACATGTCCACATGACGGGAAATGTCTCGAGGGATCGTGACACATGGAAAGTGTGTTTAGTTTACCTGTCAGCATCCACAGGGTTTTACTGGAATCCAGCCACACGTTTTTTGTGGCTGTCTCCCTACCCATAACCTGGTTCCCCATCACCCCCCAAGTCAGGAATACATCTTAACTATGAGGCTTTCAGTAAACAGTTGCTGATAGCTGCCCAGGGCCATTGTTTGGTTCTTATAGCAACTAGACATCATGCCACAAAATTTCTCCCAAAGGTCTCCTGCCAGCTCCTCCAAGACTTCGAGAATGTTCTAGCCATACAACTGAGTAACTAGGTCCTGCTAGCCAATGATGCCTTTCCCTGTTTCAAGTGTGTTGAGGTGAGTCCCTCCGAGCCCAAGCAGAGAAGCAAACTTTTGTTTGGTTCCCTCAGGGCACGAGCTGTGTCTCAGCCTCTGCTTGCCCAGGATATCAGGCCTCAGGTGAAATAATGAAACCAGGTGTAGCAAAGGAGGGGATACCTACACAAACCAAGATCTGTCCCCTAAACTCTGCTCCTCAAAGAACAGATGCCCGCTGTGGAGATGCGGCACCCTAGGAAGCCCATAGACAATTACCCGCTGTCCGCTGGCACCCCTCCCCACCCCCCGGGGCTGGACACCTCACTTCTACACAGATGGCTGTGCTGCTGATGCAGCAGCTCAGGACCTCGGAACCCATGCCTGTGAGCACCAGCTCTGCCAGTCTCTGCATGTAGTTCTCCATGTTCTGCATGCACAGCCTGAGGAGAAAAAGGGTAGCACAGGGACAGCTATCGGGCCTGCTCTTGCCCTCTAGAGCCGAGAGTCAGCTTGAAGGGGAACTGAGTCAGACTTCTTAGTGTCTCTGTGCCTTTCTCTATTCCCCAGGTAGTTGATGGTAGGGCCAGGGGAGTCAGTTAAGTGCTCAGGGCTGTGATGATGAGACCAGAATGCTTTGGGACCTATTGTGGCCTTGGAGGCCTCTCCTGTCTCTGACCTCTCATTCTCCGGCCCCACTGCCACTCCAGAGTCCAGGACATCCATCGGTGTGTAAGTGACCCCAGAAATGAGACATCTAGCTAACCCGTGCCCAGGGATAGTCCTCTGCAGAACCCTTGAAGTCCTGTGAGTCCTGGCCCCACCTGGCCATCAGGCTCACGCCCTCTAGGAAGGTGCCTCCGTTCTCCAGCAGGGACCACACAGACTGCTCCTCCAGGGCCTGCTCCAGGGGCTCTCTGTTGATCCTCTTGACCAAAAGCTGCATGGATTTGATGGTGATCCTGGAGAGAGGCGAGCAAGGATGAGGATGCTGCGGAAGACTGAAGGGGAATGGTCGCAGGAGACAGGGGTCTCCACACTCTGAAACCCACACCATGCTGGACACACACGGGGAAAGGTGGTGAGTAAGATCACTTCAGCCCACTCCCGGGAGGACTTGTGGAGCCCAGTGGCTTCAAAGGAAAAGCTAAAGGTCAGCCCTGGCCCAAGTTGGCTGCTTTGCATCGAGTCCCTCCCTCCTGCCCACTTGCCCTTGAGCACCTCTGCAGGGTCATCTCCTGGGGCAGTGGCCCTGTGTGGACCAGCCTCCAGGTTTTCAGGACAGGGGAGGCAGCTTCCGGCCCATGGCTGCTGCCAAGCTGCAGCAGGAAGGTATACAGCAGGTCAGGAAACAGGTCTGGGAATTTGTCATCCTGGTCCATCTTTTCCATGAGGAGTTGGATGGTACACAGTGTCTGCAGGGAGAAAGGCTGGTGGATTCTACCCTGACTCCCCTGGGGGCGGGGGTCCAGCACCTGCCTCTGCCACTCACCATCAGAGGGTCCACAGCTGCCAGGCGCCAGATGTCAGCCTTGGAGGTGGCATTTATCTTGGCAGTGAACCTTGACTGCAGCCGGCCCAGCAAGCCATGGAGCATGGTCCGTGCGAAGGGGACATTCTCAGCCACGGCTAGCCACACCTCTGTCAGGTGGCTAGCCAAAGAAGGACAAGGATGGTGGGCTTTCTGGCAGCTTGCTCTGGCAGGATAGCACTCCTCATGACACCCCTTTGTGACCCCCCCGAGCAAAGAGTTGGATTCTAGAAGGTCACCAGAGTGGCTTATGGTTATATAATCAGGGCAGGTCCCCTCATTTTCTCTAGGATATCAGAAAAAAGCCACAGCCTCCTGGCTTCACCAGGCCACCCATTTGATGGCTTCCTAGGGACAACCAACAATGCCTCCAAGAGCCTAAAGAAGCATCCAACATCTTGTAGTGATTTTTTTTTTTTTTTTGTCAGCTATTCCTCCAAAAATGTCTCCCAGGAATTTTGGGAGAATAGTCACAGGAGACAGAGATATAGTGAATGGAGGAAAAAATATGCACACAGGGGTACCAGTTAAATGCTTAGAGCTGATGTTCCGGGAAGGTAATTTTTTTTTCTTTCCATATACCACATCAAAAGAGACTAAGGCTCCAGAGAACAAGGGTCCTGACAATACCTTTGAAAATGGACTTCATGAGGCATCATGGTACAAGTCTAAAATCCCTTATTTGGGAAGTAGAGGCAGGGGAAATTAGGAGTTCAAGACCAGCTTTAGCGGCACAAGGAGTTGGAGGCCAGCCTGGGCTACATGTCTCAAATCAAAACCAACAACAACAACAAAATCTGACAAAAATAACATGAAATTAGAAAGAAAATAGCCTCGTTGGCCACAAAGTGAAGCCCATGGCCCTGCTGGGAAAGAAAAGGTCGGTGTACTGAGACGTGTCGTGTTGGGTACAGATGGTACAGAGACCTGGGAATCTGGAAAAGTCTAAAGAGCTAAAGTAAACAAGTCTAGCAAGTAAATAGACAAGGAAACAGGTAACTGTGCATTCGAACCCACGGAGCCAGTGCAGGAGCCCAGGCCAGAAAATTCAGTGTGGGGAGAGACATAACTTAATATTAACAATAGGAAGCTGATGGGAAGATGACTGCACACTGCTCCTAACACCCAATACAAAGGAGCGTGGATGTGTCCAAAACAAAGTCTTAGCTCCAGTCTGAATTCTACCAATACTGTGTGCTCCTGGCAAGACTCTGGGATCTGAAACCCAGCCTCACTCACTGGCAGTCCGGTGTGACCCTGAATAAAGGGAACAGCTAAACGCTTCCAGGCTTCTGATCAATGGAAGCTGTGTTAACTGCTGCCTTCTTCAAAAGTTTCTGCATCGCTGTGTTTCGGCAGCAAGCCAAGATTGGGAGGAAGTGACAGCTAGCATGTGGCATTGCCACCAAGAAAGCCATTAGGCCCTGCATATCTGCTGATATAGGTGTGCATTGTATGTGGCCCTGCCCACCCAACTCTGATCCTCCAACCACCACTTTCAGGAGGTCACCAAGTGTGAACAGCCCTCCCCCTTGAACCCTGCTGGCCACGCTTAGGAAATGCCACACTTCAGTGGTACCAGGCCTGGGCTTCACACACTGTCAGCCCCTTTTGCTGTGGATCTGAGGCCTCTCGGGAAATTTTTTTTTTCTTTCTACTCAAGTTGGTCTCACTTCACTGATTGACACAGGCTCTGCTCTTCTGGGGAATGACTCTGGCCTCTTTCTGGGCCTTGCCCAAGTGAATTCTGATATCTTCCCAAACTTACTTCCTGTCTTGCCATGACTCTATCTATACCCTGGTATCGGCAGTATTTTTAAAGATACAGTGAGAAAGATGGGAGTTGGCACTGGAGAGATAGCTCAGCACTCAATCAAGAGCGTGTACTGCTCTTGCAGAGGACCTGAGTTCAGTTGTCAGTGCCCACAGGCAAGTCACAGTCACCTGTAACCCCTGCTTCAGAGAGGCTGACACTCTTTTCTGGCCTCTGTGGGTACAAGCACACACAGCATATGTACCCACATACACAGAAATAAACAATAAAAATATAAGCAAGAAAGAGGGGACTGCTGTACATAATTAAGTCACTTGCCACTTTGGGACAAACTCTAAAAGGCACAGAGACAGGCTGACATATCTCAAAGGCTCAGAGGCACAGGCCTGAGGAGCCATGCCTTTTTTTGTCCATGCCTCTGTTCCCTGCAGGTAAGGACTGCCATGAGAGAATGCCCCTGGCTTTTTGGATGTTGTCCTAGAAGGGACAACTAGGGCATGGAAGAAGCTATGAGATCCAGAGTCAAGCTCAACCTGAGGAAATGATGAACCTGGGATCTCAGTCAGTGGCTTGACAGGGGCAGGGGCAGGGATGTCTTATATGAGACACAGGCACAGGGCCTTGCCTGCCCACTGCCTCAAGGCTTAGGCTCTTCCTAGCCTTGTCCACCTCCCATGGCTCTTACCTTTCCATAGGCAGCGGCTGCCTCAGAAGCGATGTGAGGACAATCTCCTGGTGGTAGTGTGCCAGTAGGAGGATGCCTTCAATGAGATGCCGCCTCACCTCTGGGTGGTCCACCACTGGCAGGTGGACCAAGATAGCACCCAGTATCTCAGCCACCTGAGGAGGAGACAGGCATTTTCTTGGGGGGGGTGCATTTAGGGTTGGTGTTGGTTATTTTAAATTGTCAACTCAACTTAGAATCAACTGGAAAGAGAGTCTTAATAAGGAGTTATCTAGGTCAGGTTGACATGTGGGCAGGTCTGCGGAGGGAGCTGTTTTAATTGATTGAGGCAGAGACGATCCAGTCTACTATGGGCAGCAGCATTCCCTAAGCTCTGTGCCCTAAACTATGGCAGAGTGAAGGAAGCAGAAAGCAAGCAAGGATGCATGTGTTGCTTTCTGCTCATAACTATGGATATAATGTCACTAGCTGCTTGATTGTCCCTCAGTGATAAACTGTAAATCTGGAACTGTACACAAGTTTGACCATTGTCTTTGCTAAATTGTGTGTGGCCAGTATGCTTTATGATAGCAACAGAAATGAAGGTAGTTCATGGCCCCTGTAGGACACACCACCTTTGGGGAACATGGTAGGTAGGTTATACCCCCAAAGCCCTCTCCAGAAGTCCTATGGATCTCTTCCTCCTACATGTTCAGTGTGTCTTCACTGGGGCAGGTGTATGCTCCACTGAAAAAGAGCCTGGCACCCGTGGTCCCTCATCTACTCACTGACCAGTTACATCTTAACAGCTTTCTCTGTTTTATCCTCTTTAGCACCCCTGGTTTGAGTGGAAGTTCTCAGTCTCAGTATATGCTACACAGCCCATACTTGTGCACACAGGCCAGTCCCAGCACCAATCCAAAGCATCCCCTGCTGAGCTCAGCTACCTTGTCCTCCAGCTCCTTGACCCGCATCTGGAGGAAGATGCCTATCCAGGTGACAGCAGCCCTGTCATGCTGCAGGTCCATGGCCCCAATGTTCTCACAGAGCTTCTGGATGAGAGAGACAACCTCGTCGCAGTTGAACTCTGGGCAGACTACCTAGAACCAGACCAAGACAAAATTCCAGGCTCCCTCCACTCCCCTGTCCCAAGTTTCCAACTTAGAACCACCTGAGAAGACAATCTTAACAAGGAATTATCTAGGTCTGGTTGGCCTGTGGGCAAGTCTGTTGGGGATTGTTTTAATTGTTAATCCAGGAAAGGAAGACCCAGCCCACTATGGGCAACAGCATTCCCTAGGCTGTGCCCTGAACAATGGAAGAGTATCCCAGTTTTCCAAGGCTTTCAGATTGTACCCAGCCTCTTCCACTCCTTATCACGGCCTCTTATTCTGCCTGTATCTCATACAAGTCATGCCCTTCTTCACAGCACTGTCTTGCAGACACTCTCTGACCTCAACCTGCAGTTATACAAATTCCTGTGGGCACCAGGAAGACTACCTCTGCCCCCTAGGCAGAAATAACTGTAAGTCCCATTTCTTTGATGATCAGGGCCCATTTCATGGTTCTGGGTACTTACTTGTATTCATCAGTATGCCACTAGCAGCTCAGGAACTAATGCCAGTGTAGTGGCTTGAATAAGAATGTCCTCTATAAGCGCCTATATTTGAATTCTTAGTCACTAGGGAGTGGAAATCATTAATGGGATTAGATGTTTTAGGAGGTGTGGCTTTGTTGGAGGAAGGGTGTCACTGGGAGTGGACTTTAAAGTTTCAAAAACCCAAGCCAGGTCTAGTCTCTTTCTCTGCTGTGGATCAGGATTTAGCGCTCAGCTGCTTCTCCAGCACCACACCTGCACGCTGCCGTGCTCCCTGCCATGATGATGATGGGCTAAGTCTCTAAAACTATAAGCAAGTTCCCAATTAAACATTTTCTTTTATAAGATTGGTCTTAGTCATGGTGGCTCTTCACAGCAGTAGAGCTGTGACTAAGACAGCCAGTGTGCAGGGTCTGATGGGCCCTTTCCCAGAGCCCTCTCCACACTCACTAGGGTCTTGGAGGAGTCAGCCAGGGAATGTCAGGTATCTACCCTTTATGTCCCGGCTACAAGTCATTTCAATACAGATGCATCAGGTGTACCAAAGGCTGCTGAGAAGTAATCTCCGGAGCGATAGTAATAGCTATACAGGCAGCATAAGAGAGTGAGACATCCCTAGCACAGCCCAGTGTCACCTTGGCGATTCTAGAGGAAGCACTGGAAATCTTGTCCATGTCTGTGTCCTGGAGGTCCTCCTTACATTTCTGCAGTTCCTGCTCCTTGGAAGTTCCCCATAAAGAGCACGTCTGGCTTACTGTTGGGAATACAGTCAGAGATGATCAGCAGGAGAGAGTGAGTAGCATGGGCTGCCCTCCAGCATGTGCATACCCCTTCCCTTCTAGCCTCCATTCACAGTTCCTTCAACATGATAGCCTTTGCACACACCACTTCCACACACTGCTCACATATCTACTGCTCCTCCAGCTCGGTTCTATCTACTTCTGTCTGCAAGCTGGATAAGTCCAACACTGTGCCTTCAGTGGGCCTGCCTCATCCCATGAGCCCCTTTTTCTGGAAGCTTCTGTGACCCTCTTGGGGAGCTCTCTCCCCTCTGTTATAAGTTAGCCACATGCTTGTCTTCTTGCCTGCCTGCACATGGGACACCCTTCCCCTGGTGCCTGTACTAATACCCTAGGACTAGCCCTCACCCCAACACATTCCTCATGTCCTGCCTCTCCCATACCATGAAGATCTAGCAGGCTAGACAAGACATTAATCGAGGCCAAGCGGGTTCTTCTGTGGACATCACAGGTGCATGGAGCGATGAGTCCAACCAGTATTCCAAACTGCCCCAGCTTCAGGGGGATCTGAGAGACGGGAGATGTCAGGGCTCAGATCTCCACACTCAGACGCACAGCCAGGGCTGCCCAAGGACAGCATACAGGGCAACTACAGTGTGCAAGCCCTGGCCACTCTGTGCCTTCCATTCATGCTCACAACTCCTCAGCTGCAGAGCTGGGCTCTTAGAGGTCATTCAACCAATATCAGAGAAATCCTAGCTCAGGATTCACCCCCAGTCAGCTCTGTTCTTTACTGCTCTGGACTTTCAGACATTTGCCATATTCCTACAACTGAACTCCAGGTTCCAACATGAAACCTACTCAGCAGATGAGTGACCTTGGCAGGTGCTTCAGCGGTCCCTCACGTTCCCTGTCTGTACAGTTAACAACGCCCCCTCCTCTTTGAAGAATGTTATCAAATGTGAATAGTAGACTCTAGGTAATGTACACACCGCTGACCCTGCACATCCTTTAGTCTCTTTCATTGCACTTATTCTTCTTCCCCACACTACCCCAAGATCTAAGGCCACCCCTACCCTCTAATCCTGCCAAACTACTATCCTGTTCTCAGCCATTTCTAAGAGTAAGACAGCCAGAGCTCAGAGCTAACACAAGAAGAAGAGAGACCTCATGCTATGGGTGCCGATTGATCAATAAAATACCACTTTGTTTTTAGCTTCCCGGTGCTGGTGATACCTGTTAAGCTTGCTTTATGATGGTAGTGACTTATTTCAGTATTCTGGGTATATGGTATCTTTTCTGTTTTGTATGCTGCATTGGATAACTACTGTATGAGCCTCAGGCACTATGCAGCCGGGATCCATGCCAAGCTACAATCCCATCCTCTGCTTCCTCACCAACCCCAAAGCCCAGGCTTGCACATCACTGCTGCCCCTTTCCAAGGGACTCCTGAGGCAGAGCTTGATCTGAGAGGTGCTCCCTCCCCTGAGGAGAATGAGGAAGGTTTCTATGGATGCAGGATAGAGGGGCAGGCCATGAGATGGGGGTCCCTGGACTCACGCAGACACCAATACTTTGAACGTAGATCTGCATGAGATGGAGATGGAGGGCCATGGCTTTCTCCCGTTCCCATTCTTTCTCTGACAAGATCCACTTCTCCAGGAGCTGTGCGCAGAGCCCAGAACACAGAAGCAGGGTTAGCATCCTGAGGACAGCCAGCTCCACCCTGGGCTAGATTTCACCTCATGGTCCCTCCACTCAGAATTCGACTGCCAATACTTCTGGCATGGTTCTAAACACCTTCTTCCCTAACCCTGCCATGAAGGAACTTGAGGTTGGGGTCACTGGGATGTCTCCAGTATCCTTACAAGAACAGTACTTGAAAGTTGTGCTTGTATCCCAAACCTCAGCTCAGGTGTTGCTGACAGGACATTCCAATGTCAAAGGTGTGTTCAGTGCAATGAACATTGCTGTTGTGGCTTATATATGAACACACACACACACACAGCTATATGTTAAAGCAGTGCTAGCCTGTGCTGCTGCTGAGAAGTGATGGAATCTTTAGACAACAGGCTTAGTGACTGGAAATGGAGTCACTGTGATATGCCCTTGCAGGGGATATTGGGATCCCGTCCTCCCTCTCTGTCACTTTTCAGCCATGAAGTAAACAATCTTCTTCTACCTTGCCCTTCTGCTATGATATCGTGTCTTACCACAAGCCCAAAGCAATGAAACAAGACAACCATAGACTAACATCTCTGGAAGCACATGCCACAGTAAGTCATCTCTTACAGTGTGGCTCTTGGGTCACTCTCCAGGAAGGGTGTGGCCACCTTTGGCTCTGGACCCCTCTGCCAGGAAACTCACATGTACAGTGTCCTGCAGCCCCTTGGGGTCCAGCTGCCTCTGCAGGAGGCCTTCCATCAGCTGTTTTAGTGAACTCAGGGCATTTGTGTACAGGGTCTGAGAGAGGAGAGAGAGAGAAAGACAGAGAGAGAGAGAGAGAGAGAGAGAGAGAGAGAGAGAGAGAGAGAGAACACATCGTGCAGCTAAAAAAGGCACACATAGCTGCTTACCAGTACTCTGCAGGTGTCTCTATGCCTGGATCAGGAGATGAGAGGCATGAAAGTGGGCTCTGGGAATGCATTCTTGCTCATAGAAGGAAGGCAAAAGGGTTCTCACCCCTCATACCCAGGGACCTCTGAAATCATTTGCTGAAGATTCTATCAGACTGGGTCCCCGACAACTTACAGGTTGCATCTTCATGCATACACACCCCACTGACCACTGGGCTCATTGTAAATCAGAAATAAACTTGAGTCTAGTTAAATCTCTGAGGTCCCGGGGTTTACCTGTTATAGCCGCTAGCATTAGCTCATGCTTACTAATTGAGCTGCTCCTAATTGCTGCCTTGTAGGTGGTTTGGGGAAGTGGAGCCTGCCTATGCCAATATAAAGTTCCAGGTTCTGACCCAGAGAACAAGGAGGCTTCCCTGGGGAATCCTACCTTAACGGACTCATTGTCTTCCCCTGGGGGTTGGAGAGAGATAACAGTGTGTATGCTGATATCCATCAACTCTGTGCTTTCCTCTGGAGAGTAGAAAGGCTTCAGCGTGCTGAGGAAACACGTGTTAGCAGCAGGAGTGGTCACTAGGAGCTAAGCTCATCCTGCACACTGCCTACTCTGGACAAGGGAGGCATGTCCCAGAATGAGGGAAGGACGCAGCCCCTTGGCTGGGGACTCAAGCATGCGCACCTGACTACACACTCTGTTCTGTCTCATCACTACCCTTCAATACTATATTTATGACGGAAGCAGGATTTGAGGATGCAAGAGTCAGTCTTTCACTTCCTGTTGCCTACTCTGAGCAGACACTTCTATGCTAGGCAAGGCCTGGAGGAATGATCTTGGCTGCTACTTCAAATCATCTGGACATCTTTTTAAGGATTCTGCCCCCCTCCACCCCCAGGGACCATGTCCAGTCTCTAGAGATTCTTTTGCATTAGTCTGGGGCAAGATCAGTTCTATTAATAGCTTCTTTCTATTGTACCCCAGAGCTAAATGGAGACATCTTGCCTTAAGAAGCTCTGTCTGCCTGTTCACCTCTCTCTGTTCTCTCTGTGGGGATTGAATTCCCAAACAAATCTAGTCATCTTGCAACAGCTCAGGTCAAAAGTCAAAAGTCAGCTTAGTCTAGCTTTTTGATGGCTCCTATTGTGTAAAGGCTAAATTACCTTTTCATGGTAGACTTTTTTTTTTTTTTGCATTAGAGAGGGTGTTCAGTCACCAGCTCTTACCCATAATTCTGTCTATGCATTTGTCTTTTCTTTAAGTCCCTCCAGACTTTGACTGGCATATAACAATCTGTGCTTCTCTGAGGGGAGTGGTATGTATTCAAAAATCTGCCTTCAGCAGCTTTGCTAAGGACAGCCTATAAACCTGCCAGTCTCCTCCTTATCCCAGGAGAGGCACCCAACTTGAAAAAAATTCACAGAAGAGTCTGGAGATGGATGGACCCTACCTACCATTGTCTCGGGGAGTTACTGTCCAACATCACCGTCACTGAGGTGATGAGGTCTAAAGGAGACCTGAGGTGAGCACTGAGTGGTGGTCACAGACTTCGTCCCATCATCAGGAGGCAGTAGGAGCTCTGACAGGCCCCGCCCCAGCTCACCTCAGTTGTGAGAAAGCATCCATTGCCATCGACCTCACGGGAGAAACCAAGTGGTCAGGTGGTTCTGCTTTGATGATTGCCTGTCCAGCACAAGAAGGGTTGTGAATTGTTGCTCTCCCAGAAGTTGAGTAAAGCAAGGGGTGGTCACACGATCTGGTGCCAGGATAAGGAGGGCCTGGGCCTTTGTGCAGAGCTCTGGGGTTCACATGCCCACATTCTTTAAGGCTCATTTGGCAGCAAAGCACGGGAGAAGGAGGAACACACACAATGGGCCCAGGTTTCTTGTCCAGGGTCACCAGTGACTTGATGTGTGTCCTTGGCCACACAACGCACTTTCCCAAGACAAGTTTCCCTGTCCTATACAAGACTTGATGCTTAGTTAATGGTTTGTGCCAGGCTCTCCTATAGTGACTGGGAAAAGGAGCAAGTGAACATCCATTTCCCTGCTCCTCCTGCATCTCACTCTCTCCAAGGACTGCTTCTGGTGCAGTATAGGTGGTTTTCCAGGACCCCATCCTTTGTCGGCCATGTGGCGACATCTGGGGACCAAGGGTCGGCTGATGCACAGGTTCCATCAGCCTGTAGACAGTTGACTCTTTTTAAACTTCACTGAAGTTCTGTGCAAATGATTCTCTAGCCATGCTTCTAAATGACCTCTGCTAAGTCTCTTCCTGTGGAAAAGCACTGAGGTGGTGTCTTTCATCAACTCATCCCCCTCCCCCATCCCCAGTGAGTCTCTGTCTACTGGCCCCTGAGCCAGCCTCTTCTGGGCACCACTGGGCACAAGTCAAATGAGGTCTTGCCCTAGTTTTCACGTTCTTTTTGGTCATGAACCCTGTCCATGATACACCAAAGCTGTTCTTACAGCCTGTCGTTCAGCAGATCGAATCACGAGTGGGGCAGGAAGGCTTTACAGCCCCCACAGTAGCTCACAGATATCCACAAGGAACTTCAACCAGGGCACAGTTAAAGAGCTAGACCTCAGGCTGCCCAAGACTGGGGACCTCTGCCCCACTTACAACTATGAGGCCTGTAAGAGCAGCCTTGTGGGCAAACTGGAAGTCCTCGGGGTCTTGGATGTTTCTGATGGCGTTGGTGACCTGCACAACACTCTTCATGAAGGCCATTTTGAGGCTGATGTCCTATGCCCAGAGGAAGAATGTGAGGGAGAACCTGTTTGCCAAGGACTCTCGAGAGCCCTGAGCCATGCCCCTCACCCCTGAATCCTTCCCTGCCTCTGAAGAAGCCTCCGATCAGGGGTGTTCTGAGTGTCAGCCTCCTTGCCTGTCTGTTCTTCAACCATGGTAAACTGTGGTTTTGAAAATGGTCACAGTGGTCATTTTTATGCTCTGTGCATCTTTTCATGGTTCAGTGTCATATGCGTGTGTGTGTGTGTGTGTGTGTGTGTGTGCGCGCGCACATGGGAAAGCGAGAGGTCAGTGTTGAGTATCTTTGTCAATCAATTACTGTATTTATTGAGACGGGCTCTCTGCCTAAGCCTGGAAATTACAGTTCAGTCAGAATGGATGGATCCACCTATCCTCATGATAGGAAGATCCACCAGATTACAGATGCTTGCCACCATAATTAGCTTTTACATGGAGCTGGGGATCCGAATTTAGACCCTTATGCCTGTGTAGCACTTTCAGTAACAGTCATCTCCCATTATATGTATTTTATACCATGAGCTTAAAACATGAATTCTTCTCCTTTCATCTACCTTGACATTACAAGAAAGTATCCCACACCTCTGTGTCTTTTTGGAGACTGCTCACTTTCCTTCTTTATGAAAGTGGGTAGGCAGGAGGGGAGGGTGAGAGAGTGGGAGGGTGTGGGAAGAACCGGGGCTTGCTTTGTACTTCTGGGGAGTCAAGGTTACTGGCAGCACTCAGGGGAGGAAGGCTTTATCCACGCAAGCATGACCCCAAAGCTAGGGTGTGAGCACTGGATTCCCAGGGGATGACCAGGCAGGACCCCAGCCATCTCCTGAGTGTAGCATCCCATTCACCATGCTGGCTGACTCTCTGTAGGTGGGTTACCTGGCAACTGCTGGAGTAATGGTGGATGATCTTAGCGGTGATGGGACTGTCCACGTGGGTGAGGAGCATTTGGGGGTGGCAGTATGAGGACACACAGCTGTACATCACCATCAGGGCACTCTTCACAGTCTCTCGCCTCCAGGGGTGGTCCTTCTGCAGGATAGTGGAAGGGGATACGGATACAGGGATACAGG
The DNA here is from genome assembly GCF_004785775.1 of Grammomys surdaster. Classification (NCBI taxonomy): domain Eukaryota; kingdom Metazoa; phylum Chordata; class Mammalia; order Rodentia; family Muridae; genus Grammomys; species Grammomys surdaster. The sequence goes on from NW_021620869.1 coordinate 7,050,084, forward strand.
GATACAGGGAGATACAGGGAGATACAGGGAGACAAGGAAATACAGGGAGACAGGGAGATGACAGGGAGACAGGGAGACAACAGGGAGACAGGGAGACAGACAGGGAGACAGGGAGACAGGGAGACAGGGAGACAGGGAGACAGACAGGGAGACAGGGAGACAGAGAGACAGGGATGGGCAGATGCCTCAGTGGTAAAAATGCTTGTTGAGGACTGCAGCAGAAGCAGTCCTTGTGGAAAGTGAGGTTCAGGAGGAGCAGGGAAATGAATTGTGTGAGGATGAGGGGAGGGTTAGATTCTCAGTGTGACAGCCTAATTGTGTTCTAGCTTCAGAAGGCGGGGTTGGGGTGGGGGAGTTTGGAGGGCGCGGACAGAGGGTTCCCCAGCCAGCAGACTGACTGGTCCGAGCAGCCATATTAGCAAATGCTGAGTTTAACTGAGAGAGCCTGTCTCAGTGAGAAAGCAGAAGAGTGAATGAGGATGGTTCCTCACATACCTGCATGCGCGTCACCCACACAGATGCCCACACACAAGCAAGCATGCATATGTACATATCATGCACAGATATGAGAGATGGGGAAAAATGTAAAAGAGGGGTGTAGGCAGTGTTCACCGGGAAGGAGCAGGCGCTGGGCTGGCTGTGCGTGGGACTGTCTCTGATTTAAGAAGCTGTTAAGTCAGTAGAAGGGCTTCGGTGGACTGTTAAGCACCCATTCATTCCCTTGAGCACTTATACATTAGCAGTTTCACTGGGCACAAATTACATACCAGATACTGGGCAGGAAGAAGTGAACCAGACAAAGAATCTACCCACCCTGGGAAGGTTCAGTCCAGTGACATATGCAGAGGAAGCTCGCATGGACATCCCTAAACAGAGACTAGCTGCACAGGACTTACATAGGCAGCTGAGCAGGAACAGTGTCACCCTGAGGGGCTGGCTGACATTAGATTAACACTATTGAGAGCAGTTTGTTAAAATCACCACTGTGTCAATGACGAGTTCATTAGGTTCTGGTGGCAAGCGCTTCTGATGTTCACTTTGCCATAAAGAGGGACAAAAGGGGGTGGGCAATTTAATTCCCTAGCTGGCAGCTGTTGAACTCAACCTTGTTTCTTTGGCTGCCTTGAGCAAACAGACTGCCAGTCAAGCAACAGGCTGGACCTCACACCAGGAAGGATGGTTGTGGGTGCTCTGCAGACGCCTTGGGGAAGCTGCCTGACCACCCCAGTTGTTTCAGCTCCCACAACTGTGGCCCCAGCCGTAAATGATGCAGGCAGCTTACTCCAGATGTTCCCAGCAAGATCTTTGTTTTCCAGGAGCACCGCCTTCAAGGCCTGACGCCAAGCCTTGCAGTGAGAAGCCTTACCCTCCAGGCACTGATCTGCCAGGACTGCTCCGACTCCTGAATCCTCTCCTCAAAGTCATGAAGCACATTCAGCACTGTCTTTACCTGGCCCCGGGCACACAGGCCAAAGCACAGGATGATGCCCTTCAGGGAAGCCCAGCCAAGGTGAGAGCAGGGGATACAGAGAGATATATAAGTACACACATGCAAGAACATAAACCCTAGTGACCCCACCCACCCAGATCACGGAAGATTGTAAATAAGAGGGGTCGAGGACACTCTCACCTCCCGGTCAAAGTCGTTGCTATAATCTGTCTTGTACAGCAGCTCCAGCAATAGCACCTCAACCCTGTCAGCCTCCAGGCCCATCCCTAGGGTGAAACCCAGTGCCCTGTACAGAAAGCCCTGGAGGGGTGGGAGGGAGGGAGGACCTTAGGCCTTTCTACTCCCATACCTCGGGTGATGCTACTGGGGAGTTCTGATTTTTTTTACAAGTATTTATATGTATTTTCTACACCCTGTAAAATAAATATTCAGTCTGTTCTGTGATGTCAGACTGCATAAGGGCAGGCATATTATACTTTTTAACAATGAAGGCCAAATCCTTCCCTATACAAAGTTCCATCAGATATGTTCCCATCCATAAACCTGGGAGCCTCAATTTTCCCATCTACTTCCTGGCATAGGATAACACTGGCAGGAGGTGGACTATCCTTGCTTTGATGTGTCACTATAACAGGATGGTGGCTTGGGGTTGTGGTGGAGGTGATTCAGAGTCTGGAGAGACAGCACTATCTTAACTCTATCCATGAATATGGGATGCTTTCCAATTACCGAGATCCTCTCTGATTCCTTTCAATTACTTTTATAATTTTACAAAGAAAGAACAAGAGAAAATACTTTACAAAAAAAAAAAAAAAAGTACACGTGACCATGGACCAGAATGTGGAAGACAAAAAGAGATTTTTAAAGAGCCTGAAAATCACTGGGATTACTTCCTCTCTTTCTAGGACATTAAGTAGTCATGGGGTCACCTGATCCGATGTAAATATGTCCTGAGCCTCTCCCATCCCCTGAGGTCCCTCCCATCCCCGGAAGCCCCGCCCTGCCTGAACTATGAGGTCCCTGTGAGGACAAACCTTTTCCAAAGAGGGGCTGTCAAAGGTCTCGATCTGGTTGTTCAGCTCTTTGCTGAGGCGAAGGCTCCAGCTAGTCCCTCGGGTTTTCTTGAGGGAGTTTCTCAGAAACTGGGAAATCAAAGACTGGTGGCAGAGGCCCGCAAGCCCAGCCTTACTTTTAGCTGGGTTCAGGAAATGCTATGTGACCCTGAATATGGGCTTGTTCTTCCTAGGCCCTTCTCTAGAACTCCATTCAGCTGATGAACGGCCAACCCAGCGCTAATGTTATGTGTGTCTGGAACACGGCTGTGGAATTTAGAGGCTGCTGAGGGTCAGGCCTGTCCTGGAAAAGCAGGCTGTCCTCTTTGCTTTTCCAGGCATTTGACTCACTCAGTTCTCCTTTACTGATACACACAGACATAGGCGTCATCCTTCTTAAGTCTGCCCTGACTGCCGGGCAGTGGTGGTATGCGCCTTTAATCCCAGCACTTGGGAGGCAGAGGCAGGTGGATTTCTGAGTTCGAGGCCAGCCTGGTCTACAGAGTGAGTTACAGGACAGCCAGGGCTGCGCAGAGAAACCCTGTCTCGAAAAAAAAAAACAAAAAACAAACAACAACAAAAGTCTGCTCTGACAGAGGGAAACATGTCCTTTCCAAGACCCTAATCTTGTCCACATCAAATGTCCTTCCAGGTTCCTTCCTTTCTCCCTTACTCTGGCCTCTGAGACAGTTCACCCCTTTACCTGAATCAGCATATCCTCCCAGGCCTTCTGGTTCCAGGTAAACTCAGTGTGCTCTACAGGAGAATGCACATGGTCTCATGGGCTGCTCTCTTCTGCTTCCCCAGGTAAACCTCCTTGCCCCAGCATCAGAGGCCCTCCGTGAATGAGCTCACCACAGTCAGTATTTCCCTTCCCACATCCCCCAAGGTATTCATCCAGCTCTTAAGACCAGAGAAGGTCTGTTTAGGTCCACCAGAACCCAAGTTTTTGTGATTCAAGGCACACGACTAGTAAGTGGCCCAGCATGCGCACAGAGTGGGCACCTCACCTTCCAGGTACTGGACCAGCAGAGGGATCTCCTGCTCCCACATGTCAGCCATGGAGGGAGCAATGCTCTGGCTTAGGGTCCTCAGGAGTTTGAGCATGGCAATCCCACGGCCTTCTCCTTTGTAGGGTGATGACATCAGCACCTGGAGGGCCCCCGTGAGTCAGGGAGCAGGGGTCAGGCATCTACTACCTATCTTGGAGTTCACCATCTTCATTATAAAGAGGACTGAATTATATGATTTTCAAACAAAGCTCAAGGATTTCCAGCATAGAAAGGCCCCTGTAGGGGACACTGCCTGCAGGACGGGAATGAGAGGCCAGACCTAGGTTCCTTCCTGACCCTGACACTCAACAGAGCATTGACTAGTGCCTGCAGGACTGATTGGGCCATGATTGGTGTTCTGGTGGCAGAGGTGTTTTATGGCATAGGAATCTGAGAGCAGATCCTGGCCAGGTCCCCAGATATCTGAGCACACTGTCCCTAATGTATCTTCCCAAGAAGGGCAGCACAGACCTTGGGACACTATTCTGCCCAATATCCAGCTTCTTCCCTGCATCCCAGATCCCTCCTCCCTCTGGAGCACAGAGAGTGAGGAGTTCAGGGAAGAGGTGTCACTGAATGGGTGTACCAGACTAAAGTATGTTAGCCACTCACCAGGAGACGGGCCAGCAGCTTCTGGGGTGCAGGCAGGTCCACTGTGGAAGGAAAAGGAACCCCAGATAAGGATGCCTGGCCCATTTCAAGATGTGTCCTATAACCCCCAAGGGAAACACTTTGAAGATCGTTTTCCAGAATTATTACTATTACCCTCACCCCAATAAAGAATGGGTCTACCCAAGGGAATTTCTCATGAAGAACATCATTGGCTCCTTCCAAAAAGAAGGGAGACTTTTGCTCATGGGTCTAGATGATGTGCTTTGGGTTGTGGGATGTTTATTTTTGAATGGACCTGCCAGGGCAATGTCCTATCTCCTATTATAAACCTTGGCCTCTCTTCAACTAGGTGTGATTTAATTCCCTAACCTGACTCCCTCCTGTCCAGTCACTATATGCCTTGGGAACCCGAAAACCAACGATGCTCAGATGAATGGGCAAGGGAGGGGGCCAGGGCTGCTGAGAAGCTGTGGGTGTGGAGACTCAGGAGAGGACTCAACATTCGGGGTTGAAAGGTCACAGAGAAGTGGATTCCTTTAAGCTTCTTAGCTTGAACTTAGACGGCAGGCCCCGCCATTAGTCATCCTTGGATAGGAGCAGTCCTCCTGAATCACCCTACCTCCTATCATGCCTGACCCTTGGAAGCTCCGGGGCCATCAGAACATCCCCTTGGGACCAGAGGTAGCAGGGAAGGAGAAGAAAAGTGACATGGTGCAGGTGGACGTGGTCACTTGAGAGCCTGTGCTGACCGTGCCTGCCCTGAGTGGACCACAGTAGAGTCAGTTGACGGAGAACTGACAGAAGAATGCTACAGTTCCTCTAGATGCCTCAGAGAAGCTGGGCAGGGCAAGGACCACAGCTAGAACTAGGGTCAGGAGCCCCCCTCCCTGCCCTGCCCGTGATGAATGCTGGGGAGATGAGGACATGATGAATGGGCTACCCAAGTCTGTCAGCTTTTAACCCCTCTCTAGACATGGCAGGGAGAATTCTAGACATTTCCTGGGGCAGGGGAAATTTGATTGATCAGGGCTCTATGACAAGGGTGACCAGAAGCCATTCCACCTGTCTTCCCCACCAGTTGACCCAGGGGTGCCACCCACCATGCTTGCTCTTTCCAGCAATTCCAGCCTCCGTGTCTTTGCCATGAATTTGGTTCTCAGCCAGGTTCGTGAGGCTGATGCAGATGGGGGTCAGAGCCTCAGTGTAGTCTGTCTCCATGATGTAGCACAGGAGCCTCACCCAGAACTCCTGGGGCAGGAATGGGGAGAGGAGGGCCCAGAACCAGTTAGAGGTGTCCTATATCCTTGTCCAGAGTTGGTCAGGCTCCACCCACAGTGTGGACTCTACCTGGCATCCCAAAAGCTATCCCAAGTACTCAACCGACTTTCCTGCCCACCCTGGATTTTTTTCAGAGGCATCCGGATGGCATCCACACAGCCCTGCTAACCTCTTATCCACTCTATACCCATCCCCTGACCAGGGCCCCCTCTGGGTCCCAGAGGCCTCTGAGTCCAGGAATCCAGGGGTGCCTGACAGTTGTGATGCTTTGTTGTATTTGTCAACTTGGCCAAGCAAGTGTACCCACTTATTAAACCAAATGCTAGTCCAGCATTACTGAGCACATGTCACATAACTGAGATGAAAAGTTCACAATCCATAAAGAAGATTGCCCTTGTGTGCAGGCAGCCGAGGGGCCCAAGGAGCACAATACTTCAGAAGAAGAAATGTTGGCACAAAACAACAGGTTTCTCTGCAGCCCTACAACTCAGGCTTGCACCCTCCAGCCTGCAGCCTCTTTCCCTCATCTCCAGTTCCCACCAGACAGGAGGCATCCAGCCTATGGCTTCATGGACAACCAATCATTCCTTTCTCGATGATGTCATGATATGTTTTCCCTGCCTCGTTCCTGTGTCTTGTCTATTCCAATTAAAATCAGGTACACTGATTGTTCCTATAACCTGGGGTCCCGAGGTCATATAGAGTCCTCCTAGCTGAACTTACTCAGCTGTAGAATGCCCTCCCCAAGAGGAACTTTAAAATAATGCACATGCTTCAGGCAATACAGTGACTGCTACGTGTTGAGACCTACTGGGGAGTACAGAGGTGGAGAATATCTAGGTTCCTCTGCCAGCCTTCAGAATGCAGCCCGGAGCCATCATCATGGCAATGGCCTGCAGGATGGGGAGTAACTCACATTGGTCATGCCACTGATAGAAGAAGTTATGATCTTCACAGTATCCATGGTTACTTTGTGGACCATCTTCTCTTCCAAATCCCTCTGATAAAAGCATTCCCGGCGATTGGTCTAGAAGACAGAACCAGGGCGATCCTGCAGGCAGGAACCTGTCAAAGTCTCAAGGGTGGTCTCACTCCTCCCCAGGGGGCTCCCTGTCCAGATTCTGGGTCCTAGGATGCTAAGAGCTGAGCCTGGGCCTCATGCCTGGGAGACTGCATAAGTCTGGTCCATACCTGCAGGGTAATCATGAACCTACACAGCTCCAAACAGGTTCTCAGCGAGCTGTTCTTTGCTCAGCACTTAGTAATCCATTTCTCAAGTGGAGCTGTCCCGTGGGATTCGTGCTGGGGCCACTCACCAGCTTGTAGGTAGACAAGGTGAGCTGGACAGACACATATTTCAGACCCCAGCCTTTGATCTTTTCCTGGAAGCCTGACAGAACCAGCTGGCCAATGATTCGTAGAATTGCCATCCGTACCTGTAGGGACAGGGTAGGGACAGCTGGAGGGAGGGCCAGGCTTCAGCCCGGATATTTACATCTAACAATCTTGTGACTTGAGACACCTGGGAACTGTAGGTGCTCTTGGCTCCGAGGGATTTTAGGGGATACCTGGCAACTCCCCCGTTCTGCCTATTGCTGCTTTCCTCATGCTGGAACATCAGTCCTCAGGGTCTTCACATGAGTATCTCAGTTGGGCCCTTCAAAGACATCTTCATCCCATTCTAACATTGATTACATGGTCTTAGCAGCCTTGGTGGGGAAACCTATATTTTTGACTCAGGTCTCCCTTGGGTATTCAGTAAAATGCACTACGATAGGGTTGTGGCACAAAACTCGTCATTTTTCTTGTGTCTGTGTGGCTTCCAGATTTTGAAGACAGCTCTATCTAAATCTCTAGCCCTAACACACAACATTCGTCAGAGCTTCTCCCACCACCCTCTCCCTGACACTACTTTCCCAGCATCCCAAGCTAGCCGCAGCTGCCCTGCAACCCTGCACTGCGGTACTCGGCTAGCTGAGGGTGTGCCAAGGAGCAGGTTTCCCCTGTTACTTTTCTCACAAGCAGTAAGATTACTAGTTTAGTGGACAGCGGCCTTCCTTCCCTGCAAGGTAGAATGGGGCATACTGCTTTGACAATCCCTGGTCTCAGTTACAGAGCTGCAGCTCTCAGTGACTCGACTTTGCCCTGTTCCCATTCCAGGACTAAGCTGAGATCAGCTATTCCATCCTCCACCCCTCACCCCTAGCTACCCTGGCAGAGTCCCGTTCCTGTTACCTTAGACCGAGTGTCAGAGAGAGTGTTCTTGACGACCCGGATGGCCAGGTAGATGGTCTTGATATTCATTTTGGGGTCTGAAAGAGACAGACCAGCCTGGAGAACTATGGCTCAGGAAGATACCGGGTGACCTGTCCCTGACACATCACATTCAGTTTCCTTCCACAGACCACAGGCTCAGTTTTGACTTTCTTAGGACCCACAGTGGTAGGCTCCCCCTGAGCACAGTCCTCTCTTTACACACACGCACACGCACACGCACACACACACCTACGCATGCGCACGCACATGTGGAGGTCAGAGGTCCATGCCTTGCACCTTCCTTTAACATTCTCCTCTTAATTTTTTTTTCCAGGACAGGAGCTCTCACTGAACTTTGAGTTCAGTTCAGCTAAGCAGGAGGACCAACGAGTTCCAAGCATCCACTGGCTTCTGACCCCAATCCCTGTTTATAGACATACAGTGATACACCCAGCTTTTCACACGGATTCTGGGGGTCTGAACACAATGGGTCATGCTTGGATGGCAAGCACTTTACCCACTGAGCCATTTCCCCAGCCTCCACATAGGCTAGTCTAATGTTTTGTGTTAGTGAAGTGTTTTAATGAATATCTTGATCAGATTATCTTTGGATAATTATTGCCTAGAGGGTTGGAAAAGGATTGTTAAACCCGAGATTTGGTTATTATCCAACTAAGTACCCAGAATTGTTCAGCAATTTCAATCCATCAGTGACATCTGGGAAGCCAGTTTCTTGTGGCTCCTGGTTAGGAACAAGTAAGAAATGGTTCACAGGCTGAATCCAGCAAAATCCAAACAATTTGTGTAATAATGGTTTGTGTGATTATTTATTTATATTTTTATGTGTACGAGTGGCTTGCAAATGAATGTCTAAATACACACCAGGCATGTTCCTGGTACCTACAAAAGTTAAGAGAGGGTGTTGAGGGTAAATGTTAAGTTTGTGGACTTAGGGTTATGTCTGCAAGGTAACAGCCAGCCTTGCAACCAGCCTCGACAGTTGAAGATCAGCAGTAGGATTCAGGCTAACTGTGAAAGTCAAGCCCGGAGGGAAGAGGTATAGAGGGGCCGTGGTACTGGTTAAATTCAAGACAGAGAAATACAAAGCAAGCAAGAGACTTGGCCACCCAACAGTGACTACAAGAATAGGTCAGGAGCCAGGTAGGAACTTCACTGTCTCCCCCTGCTCTCTGCCCACAGTGGGTGCCTGTCCACTCCAGCTGGCTCACCATCTGCGCTCACGACTGCCCTGATCAGGGCCAGAGTCCCCACACGGATGGCCTCTTTGCTCATCTCCACCTGGCTGAAGAAGAACTTCATCAGCTCCTTGGGGTAGGAGCGGGCTGCAGGGCAGAAGGAGCGAGTCAGTCAAGGCTGGCTGGCTCTGCCTCAGTGCCTGAACTCAGCAAGGGGCTGGGCCTCCCCAGGTCCCTGCAGACCTCACCCAGGGCTATGAAGCAGTGCACGATCTCCATCAGGTTCTGACTGCTGAACTGCTGCTGGGCTGGGGCCTTGGAGCACACCTAGGAGTGGTGAACAGGGAGAGTGAGGAGCTCACAGGGCACAGGCCCGATATGCCTGCACGCAGGCGGGATGCAGTGCGGAGGGGAAAACCATGCCCTGAGGCAGCTTCCTGCTGATTGCCTTGGGGATGCCCCCACTGCCCTCACTCACCTGGACGTGCAGCTCTGTGAAAATGGGGTATAGCAGCATTGGGGGGATAGGGGTGTTGGTGGTAACTGACGCTTCTAGAATCTGCCTCAAGACCTGCAGAAGGGACGGGCAGAAGGCTGCAGGTGACTGCTTCACTCTGGTTCCTTGCTACTTAGCAGGCCATTGGATGATGGTACAGGTTCCCCGATGCCACCCCAACCTCATACCAGTTGGCTGGGTGTAGAGGCTAGGTTTTCTACAAGATGGACTTCATCCAACCCTTTATTTCCACCATCCCTGGGTGACTTGTGTGTCTGATAAAGTTGGAGAGTGCGTTGGGGGCCACTGAGAAGGCCATTTCTACCTCTCTCGTTCACCAGAGTGGGGGATGAATCCAAATCTGTTCTTCACCCACAATGATACATACAGGTCCTGTCCTGTTCATTTTGCTCCTTGTTTTTACAATAAAGGCCCATGCCCTGTACATTTGCTCCATATCAGTGTGCATCCACCCAAGCCAGTCCTACACTCAGAACCCGCAACATCTCCTCCTCACACATTAGAGGGTGTGGGGGCTTCAAAACCTATTCTACCCAGAGCTCCAGACTGTGTCCTTTTCTTAGACATAAAATTTCTTTGGGTATAACTGCTTAAGGGTCCAAAAACCCCAAGGTTCTTAGTTACAGTAACCCTAAAAAAAAAAAAATCTAAAACAAAGCGATAGCTTCCCTGTGGCTTCCTGGACCCTTTGAGATCCTTCTACCTCATGTTTATTGACATTATGACATAATTTCCCACAGTCCCAGGAACATGTAAAGTATAGACATTGGGCCTGCTGGCACCTGTGGACTCTTAAGGATCAGAGTTTCTTGAGTCTGGCCCTCACCTGTGTGACGAAGAGGGCCTCCAGGCCACCCTGGAACTCAGCCAGCAGCAGAGGGATATAGTCATACACCTGTTCCCTCAGGTCATCATTAGGCAGGAGAAGGCTCAGCATGGGCCTGAGAGACTTGATGACGCCCAGTTTCACCTGTGTAGGAAGTGAGGTTTCCAGAGCCCCAGCAGGACCAGGATCTTAGTGACTCAGATACTGTCCAGCATCATACAGATGTGGTATTCTAGACAGTGTCCAGGCCACCTCCCAATGTCCCCAGCATGGTTAGTGCAGTGGGGCCAGACTAGCTAATGTGAGTCCTGCATGTAAACAAAGTGACCTTGGCAAGCAAAGTGCCAAAACAAACAAACAAACAAAACAAAACAAACCTTCTGTGCCTCAGTTTCCTTGTTTGTAAAGTGGTCCTGCCTTATAGAGTTGGTATAAACACAATGTTCATCGTCAGGATAGTCAGAGATTACCTGGAGTGGGGTAAGTGCCTTCAAGTCTTAAGACCTCATCTGAAAGCTCTTTGTGGGCCTTTGCCAAGCTCTAGCCCTTGACGAAAGCCTCCTTCACCTGCTCCATCCAGCATTCACAGAACCCTAGGGGCTCAGGGTTCCAGGAATGAGGCTGAACCCAGAAGCCTTGCAGCATCTTCTGGGAAGTGTAACCCAGAGAATACTGAGACCTCTGAGCATAGCCAGTCTCACCTCAAGGTCCTGGTGGCGCAGCCACACGGTCACAAAGTATCGGTACATCGGGAAGAGCTTCACAGCAAACTGGTCCTCAGTCATCACGGGATACAGGCTGTCCTCCAGGTGCCTCAGGTAAAACTGCACCGTCTCACAGAATGTCTCCATGGCTGCAAGCAGTAGGACAGGCAGGTGGGGCCAGAGGGGTCAAGGTTGGAGCCACTCCTTCCTGGGATTCTTGGGGTTACTGTGTCCCCTCCTCTCTGCTCTGTAGGCTGTTTGCAGACCCCCTCCCAATTCTGCATGTCCATGTGAGCATTGAACATACAGGTATGTCTAAGCTCCTCCTTTTGGAGATGAAGGATCAAAGTGGGACCACAACCTGGAGATTCCAGTAAGGACAACAACAAACACAACCTCTTTTTCTTAGGCATCAGGGTTTTGGAGGGGCCAAACTAGTGTCAAATAACCAAGTCACAGAGCCAGATGATCAGATGTAAATAGCCTCCAAGGACTTCGCTGAGACAAGCCCAACAGAGAATATGTGCACTGTCTTTTCCTTCCTGCGACCGTCTCTCACCTTTCTCTGAAATGCTTATGTACAGAACAAGCTACACAGTCACAGATATGACCACGGTCTTCTAAAATGTCCCAACATGTATAAGAAAGCAGGCTGAGTAACTCATGAGGAACAAACTAGTGAGCAGCCTTCCATGGCCTCTGCTTTAGTTTCTGCTTCCACATACCTTTATGCTGGACGTCAAGTTATAAGCTAAAATAAACCCTTTCTGCCCCAAGTAGTTTTTGGCTACAGTGTTTGTCAAAGCAACAGGAAACCCTAACTAGGGTGTGAACCAAACGAAGTATGAGACTAAGCAACCACTGGGGTGGAAACAAACCCTTATCCCTCTCTTCACCCCCTTTCTCCCTCTGGTTAAAACTTGACCCACAGCCCCAAGTGAGACACGCACCACTACAGATCACCTGGCGCATCTTGGCTTCGTTGGCAAGTCTCAACATCGTGAATATGGTAGCCAGGGTGATACCCATGTACGGCATGAACTCAAACACTGTAGGACATCAAGAGGCCACAGGGAATCAGGGAAGGGGCTGAGAAGGGAGAAGGCAGAGAGGGTGAACCTACCGCCTACCACCTTAAGACTCTAGAGTCTACCAGGAAACACTACCATCAATAACATGGCAGGGAATATGGTGAGATGGAAAGGGCTTAAAAAGGACGAACTGAAAAGAAGAGAAAGGGAAGGATGTGAGAGGGAGCAGGGAATCTAGGAGTGGGAGGAGAGAGACCCTCATGACAGGGAGAAGGCCGATGTGGAAAGAAAGGGAGGGAGGGTCCCGGCCAGGAAGCATGTCTGACTCAAGGTATATGTTTGATTCTTGAAGACTCGGTATTCTCTATTCTTGGATGAAGACAAACAGCAGACAGGACTCACAGACACGAGGGAATCCCATAGGAGACTCTGGAGTCTAGGTTCATTCTTCCTTCCACAACCAGTCCCTCTACATTTCCTCAAACCCTAGACTCAAAGTGTGTTTCTAACAATGAACTAATAATTCTCTACTCTCCTTCCCAGCAGGGTCCTTCTTTCAAGTCTCTGGTGTTAGTATCTGTAGAGCCACCTGTGCCCAAGGGCCATCCTGTAAAGCCACCTGTGCCTGTGGGCCATCCAATGGCTACCTCCTTTTCTCCTCAGCAAACAGCCAGGCTTCCATCCCCCGCATGCCGGGCAATGCCCCCACCCCTCTGGACCTAACTGTCCACTCTACAGAAATGGGCACATGGTGTCTTGGTCCTCTCTGGACTATGAGTGGCTCTGACTTCACAGTGATACTATCTGCCCTCAGTAAAGGCCCTGTTTCCACCTTCTCCACACATACGTCTCTCTCCCATCCTTCAGTCTCAGCGAGAATATAGCTGTCTCTCTAGGAGCCCTCCCCTTAGCCACTCTCACACAGCCGTCTTGGCCATCCTCTTCATGGCTGTCATCTCTTAAGCATTTGTTTCCCTGTTTCCTTGTTTCTGGCCCCTTCAGGAGTCAGGGACCATATAGGTTTTCCTCACCGCTGGGACCCAGCACCCACCACAGGCTCCTGGGGGTAAGAGCACCATATGTTTTTGCAGAAGGAAAGAAGGAGGAGAGAAAATAAGCAGAGAAACAGAGGGGGAGAGACAAAACAGTAGGGGTGTGGGGGGAGATAAAGAGGAAGAGAGAAGACATACATACATACATACATACATACATACATACACATACATACATACATACACATACATACACATACATCACATACATCACATACATACACACACATACATACATTATACATACACATACATACACACACACACACATACATACATACATACATACATACATACATACATACATACATACATAACCAGCCCAATCCTGCTAGGAACTGGGGTAGGATCTCAGATCCCTACCATTGCCATTGGCCAGCTTGGCCAGAGTGACAATGACAAACTCGTCAGTGAGGTTGAGGGGCTTGAGATGATGCTGCAGTTCATACATGACCAAGCTGAAGTGGTTTCGGGACAGAGCCACCAACGTCTCACTGGCCACCTCGGCAGTCTCAAAACCTTCCGTCTGCAGGGGACAAGAGAGGCGCCTCTAGTACTCTCCTGGCTTGATCAGGCTCAGTCTGCCTCAGTTCCATGAGACAGCCCGGGCCAGGCTCAGCTGCAGTTCAGCTCCTGGGTCTGCAGAAGGAAGACGTGGTGGAATCCAGGCCCCGCTACCTCTGTGATATCCCGCATCTGCTTGGAGGCAATGGCCACCAGCCTTTGTATACAGTGCTCCTCCATCTCCCCTTCCTGCTGGATGATCTCCTGCATGATGTTGTAGATGTTCATCTTGCGCTGTGTAGAAATCTGGGAGCAAGCATGGCAGGTGGCAGTAGGGGTGGGGCTTTTCCCCAGCACCACCCTCCACCACCCCCATTCCCTTGCTCTCCGGGGCCATCTCCATCTCCAGCCCCTCCCAATTCTGTACACTCACCCAACACTCCCTGTCTCTAGAACTTGCAAGTCATTTCTCTTGGCTCAGTCAACGGTGAGCAGGGAAGGTGTCGTTTGGTCAACACATGAGGTCCTTCACACACTAAATAGTGTCAGGCTTGAGAGCCCAAGAGGCAAGTTCACCCTGCCCTTTGCCCTGGCCAAGGACTTGAGGCAGGAAACACATCTCTTTCTCTCCTGCAGCTTCTGTGTGGGCAGCCCTTAGCACCAAATAAGGTGTCCTGGTTTAGGGTAGAGTTGGCCATATGGCTTGTGTGCCCAAGGCCATATCTGGACAGTAACATTTGAGAATGACTCTTACTATATGTGCTTGTGTGCATATGTGGAAACGTGTGCATGCAAATGGAGGTCAGAGGATAGCCTGAGGTGCGGTTCCTTAAATGCTATTCACCTTGGGTTTTTTTTTTTTTAAGACAGTGTCTCTCACTGGCCTGGAGGATGATGGGTAGGCTGTGCTGGCTTCTCCATCCAGACCCAGGGATTCTCCTGATTGCTGGGATTGCAAGTGCACACCACCATGCTTAGCATTTTTTATGTGGGTTCTGAGGATTAAACTTGGGTCCTTGGGTTTACAAGGCAAGCATGTTACTAACTGAGCTATTCAATCATGGGTGATTTTACACAGAGCATCATGAGTCTGGGCTTCGAACTCTGAACACAGAGGAACAGTGAGACCGTGGTTACTGTTCAGTAAGTACTTCATGGCTCTAGACCAAGTTCTCAGCCTTTATTATTGTCATTGCCCCTGAAGTAGCCTTTTTGGTGTATTCCCAAGTGTCTCTGCCACGCGAACCTTTGATAACCCAGGTTTAATGTATATGCACCATGTGCAATCTGTGCTTTACACATAAAGCACAGTCAAAGGCCAGCAAATAATCATGTTTTCTTTTCTGTACTTTCTGACACCTTGAGGTCTGTGGATGAGCAGTACCGTAGAGCCTGCCCCTCCTGGCGGCAACCAACTCCTAGTTCACCAGTTGTTTGTGTGAATGTTTCTGAGGTAGAAAGTGAAATCTGTTATAGACTGAATTAGATTCCCTCAAAATCTATATGTTGATATGAACCCCCTAAGTCGAATGGCATTTTGAGGAGGACCTTTGGGAGGTAACTCAGACTTAATGAGGTCAGAAGGATGGGACCCTAATCCAAAGGGACTGGTATCTGTTTGGAGAAACTGGAGCTCCCAGCATCCATCTCTCTTCATGAAACAATGGTTCTCAAGCTTCCTAATGCTGTGATCCTTTAGTACAGTTCTTCATGTTGTGGTGACTACAAACCATAAAATTATTTCATTGCTACCTCATACCTGTAATTTTGCTACTGTTAGGTAAATATCTGATATACAACCCCCAAAGGAGCCATGACCCACAGGTTGAGAATCACCGCCATAGAAGAAAAACCATGAAGATGGTGTCAGTAAGCCAGGAGGAGCCTCAATAGGAACTTGACCATTGGGTATCTTGACTTTGGCCTTTTAGGATGCAGAACTGAGAGGAAATACATATCTGGCCTTACAGTTTATGATCCTCAGTTATGACAACCTGAGCAATCCCAGTCAATCCAGAGACCAGTTCCCACCAGCCAGGTGTCTCCCAATCCTGCCACACCAGGTACAGAGATGCCTCCCAAACAATCACCCTAACCCCTACTAGCCCTGTGGAATATGAATCCCTCTGGTGTCAGCCATCTCTGTATCTTGGCCCTTAACGCTGTGTTCATGGTGATTGGAAAGGTATGCTGAATGGTGGGTGGACTTCCAGGCATCTAAATGTATCTGGTCAAAGAGGAGGTGTGGCAGCTTAGGGTATCCCTACCTCTGGCACCTGCAGGCAGCGGATGAGAGCATTCATCACTACACAGGGATCAGTGGTAGCCTTCTCTGTGATTATCACTGAAGCCAAGGTCTTCCTCATGTCCAGGCCTGGCACTGTAGTGTCTGTCTTTGCTGATTCACTGTCCATGATGTTCAGGAGGTTGGTGACTTGAAAGAATGTACCTGACACAAAGATGGTGTAGGTGTGGTGTTGAGTGGCCAAGAGGGACCAGTGGTGTGGTGATGTGGTTGACTTCCTTACCATCATCCTCTGGCTCTAGAAGTGCCAGATGCTCTGCTTCCTCCAGCATGTCTTCATTCAACTCAGTGGCTTCTTTCATGTCTCCTCAAGCCTTCAAGATGGATGAGATTGATAAATACTCTTTGTGACAACACTCCCTAAGATGACCTCCCAGGAGTTCCCAAGCTTTTTGAAACTTGCCCTTCAGTGTGGGCAGAATCTGTGGCTCCATTTGAACCAGTAACTAAGGCAAAAGAAACAGGATGTCCCATTAGATGCTATGCTTGTAGGAATTCCCTCCCTTAAGTTGCTTGTGTTGTTGGCAAAGGTGATGGGAATTGACTTCCAGGATTACATTGTTCACATGGGGCTCTTCACAGACTAGAAAAAGACACTCTGCCATCACTGAGAGGAAAGAGCCATGATTCAGACTGCCTGTGGAGGGACCATGTGGTTTGAAACTGGGGTTCCCAGTCCTGTTACTACAGGAACTGAATTGTGCCTACTTTCATATGCAGAGGAAAGGCTGCTGAGTGCCAAAGAGAAAAGTAGCATTGACCACAACTTGGCTGCATCCTCTAAGATCATGAGCAGTAGACCTAGGCAAGCCACACCCAGACTCCTGCCCATGTGGAAACTGAGATAGTGTGTCCTATTTTAATCTGCGAAGGTAGTTATACTTTGTCACACAGCAATAAACCAATATGCTTAGTAAAGGCAGTCCCCTCCCTCTTCTCTAGATATTACAAATTTGGGACTATGGAATTCAGTCATCTCACTAACTTCAAAGTCTGTTCAACACCCAAAGTTTCTTAATGAGTGACAAGCCAGAACAGATGTCCCGATCAGAGGACCAAAGTTCCCCAGATCCTCCCTCCTCCAGCCCCAGTTCCTCAACCCTCAACCCATAATAGCTCTTCAGAGGATTCCCAGGACCTAAACACTGGCCTTGTCTCGAAGTCCTCGTCTGGGTAGAACAGAAAATGTTGGCTGAGGAAGATCTCTGCTCTTTGTCTAATATCCACCAAAGAAACTATGAACAATGGCAAGATCTGATGTCCACCACAGACACTCGGCCTCCTCCATGGTAATCCTCACGAGGAACAGGACTCCTGGCAGGGCTGGAGGTTTCCTTAGAACCATCACCGTTATATCCCAGACCCTTTGGAACTTTGAGATCCAACTGCCTCCCCGAGGCACTGTCAACCAGAGCTTCAGGTACATTGGGCTGAAATCAAAGCTTCACGTCAAGTTTCCATTAAATATTTCTGTACCCAGAGGTGTGTGCTGATGTATGGTGGCCTGTTTGGGAACAGGAATCACTAGTGGGGGTTACAGCCAAGGATCAAAGGGGTGGAGGTGGAGCCCAGCATGGAAAGGTGGAGTCAGGGCAGCTGAAGGGAGGGAAAAGGATGGTATGGCTGAGGGGAGAGAACTCTTTCATCACTGGGGCTACTCAACAGCCAGGTGAGCATGTGTGTCCTCACTGGGAGAGTCTCAGAAGATAAAGAACTTCAAAGACAGAGAAGAATAAGTATTCTTCCCTAAACCAAAAGTGGACCTCAAAAGGTCTCCTGGTTACCTGTTGCTAAGAGAACTGGTCAAGATTAGTGATTTGTACAACAAAAGGCATTGGCCTGGGGGACATCCTTCAGGCATTTCAGGTTAACAGACTAAGGCTCAGAGTCATTTTGACCCAGTCTCTTCATTAAAATTCCATTTTGAGTTTGTCCATCTTGCCAAGTGAGGGTTTGTACTGGTTAGATGGATATAATGTTGTTTTGCTTTGTTTTTGTCAATTTGACATAAGCTAAGGATGCCTTGGAAACGGGAGCCTCAGCTGAGAAAATGCCTTCATTGGATTGCCTGTAAGTGAGAATGTGGGACATTATCTTTTTTTTAATCTCTAAAAATGATCTATTTACATGTATGAGTGTCTTGCCTGGAGGTTCTATCTGTACAACATACAAGATTGGTACCCATGGAGCTCAGAAGAGGGCATTGGATTACCCAGAACTGGACTTAAAGATTGTTATGAGCCAGCATGTGGGTGCTGAGAATTAAACCATTCCATTTCAAGAGCATTCAAACCATCTCTCCAGCACTGGGATAACTTCTTGATTCATGATCATATTAGAAGACCTAGCCAACTGTGGGCAGTGCCACTCCTGGAAAAGTGGTCCTGGGTTATATGAAAAAGCAGACTGTGAAGCCAGGAGAGCAAACCAGTGAGCATGGCCTCTGTTTCAGTTCCTGTTTCTGGGTTCCTACCTTGGCTAACCATTTTTCTTCCCAAAGGCTTTCGTGTTTATCACATTAGAAAGCAAACCAGGACAGAGTTCCTTCCCCGCTACCTGCTTACTTCTAACTCTTCATTCCATCCCATTTCTACTCCATGGAATTTAAAGGTTAAAAATGAGTTTCTGGACTGGAGAGATGACTCAGTGAATAGCAGTACTACCTCCTTAAGATAAGTGCCCTACCCCCAGCGCCCACAGAAAAAGCCAGTCATGACTGTGTGCATTTGTAACTTCAGATTTGGGGGGTGGAGATGGATGGCTCTTGGGAGCTTGATGGCTGGTCAGCTAGCTAAAACAGGAAGGTTCAGGTTCAGGGAGAGACTTTGCCTCAAGGAAATTAGGTTAAAAAGTGACAGAGCACATGTGTGTACACACACACACACACACACACACACACACACACTCGCAAAATTAGAATGACTTTTCTGCACTCCACACCAAACACATCTTTCCCACAAACTCCTGCACTGTTCCTCATTCTGGCCATTGGAGACACATTAGTCAACATGAAACAAAACATAAAGACAGTTGTTCACTACCTCCTCTACCTCCCCACTGGGCCTTCTCATGATCTTTAGTTATTTCTCAAGTCACATGTTTCAGGTTCAAAACTATGTGTGTTGACTACAAGACTACTAGATTCAGCTAAGCATGTTTTCTATTGCCTATGTTAGATACAGGACTAGAACATGCCTTTGCGCCTTCAGATACAATACACAAGTATTGTATGGATTAGAACCAGAAGTAAATGTGTCAGCAATTGGTATGTACCAAACACTTTCTAAATGCTTCAACAACAAATTATTGACTACAGGTCACCTAGCTGTGCTGAGTTGGATCATGTCTAGCTAAATACAACTGGAGACACTTGTGACAAGGGCTTGGTATTGGCAGAGAAGATACAAGTGTTGAGGTGCCATCAGGCAAGGCTCGCTCAGGCAGTTCTCGTGGCAATGCAACAGGATCCAAGAGAGTGAGGAGAAATGAGGAATTCTAGTGGGGGCTCAACTTTGAATGGGCACCAATGCCTTCTACTAGCTGAGGCAAGTCAGGACTCTAAGGACAAACATTCTTGAGGGAAAGAGTTTCAGAGTCATACCAAAAGGCTGTAACTGTCAGCAGGGTAGAGATAGGGAACATCTTTTAAAATGGCACCCAGCATGAGTGTGCAAAGCATGACAAGATGCATAATGACAAAGCTGGAGAGATGGTTCAGTGGTTAAAAGCACTTGCTGCTATTGTTGAGGACCTGGGTTTGCTTCTCAGCACCCACATTACAGTTCCTCACAAACTCCTGTTCCTGGGGATCTGATGTCCTCTTCTGGCATCCACAGGCACCTGCATACACACAATGCACATACATGCTGGCACAATGTACTGGCTGGTTTTGTGTGTCAACTTGACACAAGTGGAGTTATCACAGAGAAAGGGAAAGGAGCCTCTCTTGAGAAGGAAATGCCTCCATGAGATCCAGCTGTAAGGCATTTTCTCAAGTAGTGATCAAGTGGAGAGGGTCCAGCCCATAGTGGGTAATGCCATCCCTGGGCTGGTAGTCCTGGGTTCTATAAGAAAGCAAGCTGAGCAAGCCAGGGGAAACAAGCCAGTAAGCAGCAGCCCTCCATGACCTCTGCATCAGCTTCTGCCTCTAAGTTCCTGCCCTGTGTGAGTTCCTGTCCTGACTTCCTTTGGTGATGAACAGCAATGTGAAAGTGTAAGCCAAATAAACCTTTTCTTCCCAACTTTCTTGTTGGTCATGATGTTTTGTGCAGGAATACAAACCCTGACTAACACACACACACACACACACACACACACACACACACACACACACACTTTTTTTTAAAAAGCAAAATTCCTTTAATAGATTGTCTATAAAGGGCACTTGGACAATGAAGCTAGTGAGGGATTAGTGAGCTATATTGGTTTTCCAAGCAAAAATTTCTTTTCTTTCTTTTTTTTTTTAGTTTTTAGTTTATGACAATGATGATTGATTCACATACAACCCATTTTGTGTGTGCGTGTATGTTGTAACTCTATTAAGCCTTCCAGCTTCGCTTCCTTGACTACTACCTAGGAAGTAAGAAATGATCATAAATGTATAGATTACATAAATCTTATATGTGTTAGTTAATTGCTTCTTGTGTTTCCTTAGAGTAACATGAAGATAACATAGAGAGGAAACTGGTACCAAGAGTGAAATCGTCACTGTCCAGTGGTTGGAAGAACTGTTAGAACGGATTGATGGGAAAATCTGGAAGAGAATCCTTGAGAAGGCTTACAATGCTATGAGGGGAGCCCATAATGCTCATTCTTTGCGGGAAGAATCAGAATAATTTAGTTATACTCTGTGTGTGCACTGAGACTTTGAGGAAAGCTGACCTTGGAGATAGTGGGCTAATCAGGTCTTATGCTGATCCATCTGGAGATGAATTTTGTGCTGGGTGGGACATAAAGAGCTAGTTTCATTCTTCTATATGTAAGTATCCAGTTTGACCAGCATCATTCATAGAAGGTGTTGCCTTTACTCCAATATGTGTTGCTGGCTTATGTGTCAAAATATATAGTAGCTTTAAGTGTATGGACTTATATCTGCATCCTCAATTCTATTCCATTGTTTAGTGTATCTGCTTTAATGCCAGGACCATATTTTTCTTATCACTACATCTCTGGACTATTAATTTGAAATCTGGAAGGGTGATACTTTCCAGTGTTTTTATTGTTCAAGATTGTTTCAGCTATCATGGGTCTTTGGGTTTCCATATAAAATTTAAGATTAGTTTTCAAATTTCTATAAAGAATTGCATTGGAATGTTGATGGATTACAACGGACTTGTAAATGGCTACTTTCTCAATATTAATCATGCCACTCCATGAGCATGAGAAATCTTTTCATCTCCTGGTATCTTCTTCAGTTTCTCTTTTCAGTATATTAAATGTTCATTGTATAAGTCTTACACTTCCTTGGTTAGGTACATTCCGAGATATTTTTGAGACTATTATGAGTGGAACTATTTTCCTGATTTCTTTCTTGGTGTTTTTCATGTTGTATATTTGGAGTTGTTGGTCACTGGGATTCTTTGGGACTCCCCCAATATGACAGGCTATTCCCAACACTCTTGATTACCTTCTGGAACTGGATGGTAAGGCACTATTGCTGAAGACACTACATACTTGAGTCACAGGACACAAAGAACTCAAAATGGTACTTTTTGAGAAGCTCCACTCCTTCTGGCTAATTTTTGTAGTGATGGAAGGTGCTATGTACACTACCAGAGAAAATAATCACCAATCCAACCCCATCTATGAACATGGTGAGCTACAATAATGACTGGCCAGGCAAGACATGCTCACTGGTACAGTGGTGGCATTACGTCATGAGAGCAACCAAGTACTTTATGAATGAAATTAAGGCATACTCCATAAGTTGAAGTTTGTACTTGGCATTAATTTCAGGTGCAAGATCTCATGGTTAGACAACTCATAGTTCCAAGAGAGAACCTACGACTACTGTTGCTCTACTAGATGGCCATTGCATTAAACTTGTTCTTAATGACGCATTGCTCTACCCATAGATTAGTGGATCTCTCAACCCTCAACAGAGGAGCTCTTTTTTGTAGTAGATGATGAGTTACATAAAGATCCACAACTGATCAAGATGCAGAGAATAAGAGACTTTAGAGTGCATATATATATATATATATATATTGGAAGTAGGGGAACAGAGAAATTGTTGGAGTCAGAGGCAACAGATGACTATGAGAAAAAAAATGTTTCAGGCCAGTTTCACATATGAATTCAAAGCAGTTAAGACAGCATACATAAGACCTTTGCAAGCTCAAGACAAATAACATCTATTTCAAAGCTTTTCCAATCATTCCAGGAGACTGAGGGTATTTTATGTTCCCATGGATACCCAGGTTTTATGTCTTGGCATCCAGCCAGTCTTCATTCCATATTTGAGGCAAAAGACCCAAATGTCATCCGTCGGATGCTGGTTTTACAGTTATGCAAATTACAAGTTATGTGGTCATGGAAGCTTCCATCAGATCTCAAAGCCTGGGAAGCCAGGCAGAGCTGTCTAGCTAGATTGCCACACCCAATGCAGTGCTAAGTAGTAAAGCTGAGTGGGAGAAGCCAAAGCTATAATAAAGACCCAAGGACAGAAGAGGTGCCATCAACCTGCCACACCTGTGAGGGAAGGATCCAGGAAGTGTGAAAATCAGTTTGAAAGAGCAGGCACGTAGGATGCAACCTCCGAAGCCATAGAAGTGAAAATGGCCATGCTCTTTGGGAGCCTGAAGCCCACCATAGTGAGTCCTTGGTACCAGGCAAAGATCTTTGGTGTTTGATGTTTCCCCTTTTCTTGATTGGGGGATGATGCTTCTTTTTATTTCTCCATGACTCCTTTTCAGAATAGGGAATGTTTATTTGATGTCTGACTCCACTGATTTTGTATGTGATTTGTGTTTTGTTTTTGTTTTCCTATTTGTTTTTCTGGTTCTTTCTTTTTACAGAGGCTCACAACTGTCCTGAGTCTTGAGACCTTGGAGTTAGATGTCCATTGCTAGAACAGTAGATTTTGGGACTGGATTCAGACATTGAATTAATCCATTATTATTTGTTAGATTTGTTTTTTGAGACAGGGTTTCTCTGTATAGCCCTGAATGTTTTGAAACTTGCTTTGTGGACCAGGCTGGCGTTTGTACTCAGAGATCTGCTTGCCTCTGCCTCTCTAGATTAAGGCCTGGCATTAATCCACTTTTGAATTGTGAAATGGACATGAACTTTTGGAACTTTTGGTCAGGATATATAGCTTGAATCTGAACTGCCTCCAAAGAGCCATGTGATAAAAGCTTGGTCTCCAGTGTGTGCTATTGAGAGGCAGGGAAACCTTTTTTCAGGTAGGGCCCTATTAGAATGAATGTCCTTAGGTCATTAGAGATTTTCCTCAAAGAGGATTGTGGTAGCCTAGACTGTAGGCCCCTGTTCCTGGTTCAAGATATAATTCATGGCTTGTTCATGAATATGCTCCTGTTTGATATGCTACCTTCTGCTACCCTCACAGAACTGAGCCAATGCAGGATAACCTTTGAACCTCTAAGTCTATAAGCTAAAAAGCCCCTTTTCTCTTTGTAAGTTACTTGCTTTGGTTATTTGCCACTGTAGCCAACATTATACCGCTGCAAAACTGACCATTACAGAATGTTACAAAATGCTTAAGCATATCTGGTATACCTGTAATGTTTTATGTGTATTTGTCAAAATAATAGGTATGTTAATAAACTTTATGTCACTGTAACAAATACCTGAGATGTAGCAACCCATGAGCAAAGGTTTATTTTGGGCTAGCAATAGACTTTCTATCCCTGGTTATGTGTCTACATTGCTTTGGGACCTGTGCCAAATAGGAGAATACTCAAGAGAGACTGTCCCAGAAGCTTCTTGTTTCATGATAATAAGGAAAAAAAAGAGAAGGTACTTCCATCTCAACATCTCTTTCAAAAGAACTCCCCCAGAGACCTAACTTTCTCAAACGGTTTCTCTTAATGGTTGTACAACTTCCCAGGGATGCCACAGGCTGAGCATCAGCAAGCCCGAAAGCCATCAGCAAATGTACCTTTGGAAGATTCAGAATCAAAACTAGGCAGCAACCATGGTTCTTAACAAGCACTGTAATTACAGCTGATTCTTTTCTTGTGTGTGTGTGTGTGTGTGTGTGTGTGTGTGTGTGTGTGTGTGTACATATGCATGGATCCATTCTAGTTTTCAAGTTCCGTTTCATGACCGTGTAGTGGTTTTACAGTTAGAGGATATACTTTGGCAACCAATAAATATAACACCAATGAAAAGAAGAGTAGTAATACAATTTATATGAATTTATTGATAAATTCTTGGTTTGGTAACACTACAGAAGATGTGCTTGCCTTAGAACATACTTTAATTTTTATCAAATTCAGACACAGCAGTGATTATTATCTCAAACACAAGGTCACCAGTGTCAGAGCCTCATCTTTTTCTCCCACAGCTACAAAGGCCATGCCACCCACAATGCATGAGCACAATGAGGAATGGCTAACAGTGGTGAAGGTCACAACAGTCTGAGAACAGGGAAGGAAGCCATCAGCTGACCGAAGCAGGGGAAACTGAGGGGCTGTCACTGAAGGCAGAGTGCCAAACTTTCTGTAAGTTACCAACAGATGGAAAGGATTATCCAGACTGAAGATACTGGAGAAGCAGATCACATATTCCAGTACCTTCCCTGATGGGTGTGGTCAGCAATTAGATTGTTTTTATTTTTAAAAAAATGTTCTGGGTGTGTGATGTATGGCGAATTATTTCCCTAATAAAAACAACGTGGATAAACATTCATTTTCAAGTTTCAACTGATTGGATAATGCACTAATACGTCTCCTTCGCTTCCCACCACTTCTCAATGGGTCTTGGACTTGTGTGATTTCTTCACTTTCCCCTTTCCCCCAAAGCATTTCCGGAAGCCATAGGCACAACATTTAAAGACAATGAAGACCACTGTCAACACAATGGCCAGGAGGAAGCCAATCACATCCAAGGAGTGGTACTGATACCAGGTGAGGTCATGGGCAGCTGGGCGCAGGTGCGGTGCCCCCTTGTGCCTCATCACATACTCCACCCAGAACACAGCCAGGTCCAGAGGCTCTATAGGACGATCCTTGTGAAGGCTGGAGAGGCGCATGATGTTTTCCTTGTAGCTGAACACAAGGCAAATTGTTAGTGCCTAAACACCCACATAACAGACAGCAGCCCCTAAGGCTTGACTCCAGTTAAGAAGAGAAACGTGTTTCTAATATAACCAGAAAAGGGTTTTGTTTGTTTGTTTGTTTGTTTTTGTTTTTTGTTTGTTTGCTTGCTTTTAGTGATTTCTTTGTAGGAAATTATACTATGCCTTCCTTATGGTAAAATGAAGTTGAAGAGGCATCAACTACAGATGAAAGAGTAGTGTGGTTTGAATTGTGCTGCCCACAAGCTCATGTGTGAGAACTTTTGTCCCCAATGTGAAGGTACAGAGAGGGAGTGGAACCTTTGGGAGGTGAGAAGACACTGAGAGAGATGGTGGCCTTTGTCTCAAGAACTGGAACCTGTCACTGTGATCAAGCAAGGATGTGATTTGTGGTTTGTCTCTTGCATACACACATCCTTTCAGCTTCCAGGTTTCTACCGTGTGGGGAAACAGCATGAGACCTTTAGATGCAGTTTCCCTGCTGGAGAATCCCAACAACTTCTAGAACTGTGAACTAAATAAACTTTCACACTTCATAAGTCATGGCATTCTGGGTATTCTGTTATTGCAACAGAAGACAGGCTAAGGCATGTGTCCAAAACTCTTTTATATACATGTTCTCATGAGTATGCCACATGCTGTTGCTGGGTTAAATCTACCACTGGCTGCTATTTCTTCTAAAATGTTGTGGTACTGTTTTGAAAATTTTATTTTTATTGTGTTAATGTGTTTGTGTCTTAATGTGTGTATACACACATGAGTGCAATGCCCATGCGGCCAGAAGGGGGCACTGGATTTCTCTAGAGCTGGGGAATAGCTAAGGTTGTATGGAAGAGCAGCAAGTGCTCTCTTAACTGTCAAGCCATGGTTTCACCTCCCTACTTTTTAAATTGTTGCCTAGGGTTTTTGCTGTTGTTTGTTTGTATTTGGTTGGTTGGTTTTGTCTTAAAATAGATTCTTGACTATATAGCCTTGAACTCTTCTTGAACTTATAGCAATCCTCCTGTCACCAAAGTGCTGAGATTACAAGTGTCTATCACCATGCTGGTCTTCCCATAGCTCTTCAGCAAAATAGTCCCAGTAACCTTGACAGCAATATACTAGATTATTTCAAGTAGAGACAAAGTGATCTCATGGTGTGTGTGTGTGTGTGTGTGTGTGTGTGTGTGTGTGTGTGTGTGTG
>NW_021620869.1:7076370-7100909 GCF_004785775.1 Grammomys surdaster
TGTGTGTGTGTGTGTGTGTGTGTGTGTGTGTGTGTGTGTGTGTGTGTTTGTGCATGCATGCTTGCACATCTGTGTCTGTGCAGATGTGTGTCTATGCATTCACTTAAAGGCTGTAAGACAATATTCTCCTCTGTGGCATTTCACTTTATTTCTCTGAGGCTGTCTCTCACTGGATCTGGATCTAGGCAGGTAGCTAGCAAGCCCTAGCTCTTGCCTCTACTTTCCACTGTGCTGAGGCCTGGAATCTCACATAAATGCTGGAGGTTGAACTCAATCCTCAGTCCTGCACAACAAGAGCTCTTACCCACAAGGTGCTGCATCTCTCCAACACCACCCCTACACATTCTTGGATGGGACATTTCTCTCTTTGCAGGATCTTAGCAATGAGATGCCTACTATGGTGATATTATTTTTAATTGAAAATTTTAAATCTAAGGAAAATAAAAATGTTTAAACAAATTCTATGGTAAAATATAAAGTCATTATAAGGAGGAATAACTCCCATATTATCTTATATAAATATAGATTTTTATGTATTTGTTGTTGTGTTGATTGTAAATGTTTTAGGTATGAATACAAGTAGGTGTTTTTGGTTTTTTTCTTTTGTTTGTTTTTTTTCTTTTTCTGTTACTTACCTCTTGTTATTGATGACAGTTTTAAGGGCATTTTCCAAATCATCAGCAGTCATTTCAAGGACATTCAGGGTCACCCCAGCTCCCCGAGTTTCCATGCGCTTGGCGTTGTCCATCTGATCACCAAACAAGGGCATCATCACCATGGGAACTCCATTGCATATTCCTTCATAAATACCATGGGAACCAGAGTGTGTGATGAACGCCCGAGCCTTCGGATGACCTGAGAAGCACAACAGACAGGTACGCTGAGCTCTCCAGCCTCACAGTGTCTAGATTCTGAGAATACCCCAGGGACTATTATCTACATGTGACCATTGTAGAAACTTGGGACGGGGGAGGGGAGAGAAGTGATGTATGCTATGTGTTATATGTATGGGCCACAATCAAGCTAAGCAATCATTTAAAACATTCATGTTTGTCATTTTTATAATTTAACCCTGGTTTGACCTCTATGTCAGATGTCCTCAACCTACCAAGCAGATCATTTTGGGGTAGCCATTTGACAAGAATTGTGTTTTTTGCAAGATTCGATGGTCTAGTTCCGGTATAGCGCCACAGGACCTTGTAGGGACAAAAAAGCACAGGGTTTAATAAAAGAACACAATGTGATTTTTAAAAAACATCTGCTCTACTAGCTAGAAAGGCCAGTCATATGAAAGAACACCTATGGCCTCTGCATGGTGGGAGGTCTGGTGCACAGGAAGTCCCTGGAGCTCAGACAACACTGTATCTTGATGCTGAAGCCTGGTGATTTGAGTGTGAGAAGCCACCAAGCCAGACACAGGAAAACTCTTCATTTTTCTGCACTGCAAATGGAAACTTTCTTAACTAAGCAAGAGCAAACAAAAACTAAATCTTTTTGATGAAACAGCCTCATTTGGTATGAAAAAAAAACAGTATCATGCTTATTTTTAACCAGTTTCTCCCTAATACTTTGGAGTTTCCTAGAGAAAAGGAGAAATCTGAGTGAGACAGACCATAGTGCAGGAGTACCTGAATGAAATTGTAAAATATAATAATAATAATAATCTAATGCTAATAACAATAATAACAACATCAACATTGGGGAATGTCAGAAGATTTCTAGATCCCAAAGTTCTGCATTTATAGACCCATAACTCTGGAGTTGAAGCTCTCATAAAAACAGATATGAAGAAGTAATGCAAAACCATCTTACTGTCTGAGGAATTCTGCCCAAAGCCTCGGCGATTTCCATGGCTTTCTTCTCCGGAATCTCCGAGACCATGGATCCCAAAGAGAAAACCACGATGCCATGCTCTCCAGAGGCGTTGACATAGGCTTCAAATTCCTAGAACAGAAAAAGACATTTCTACTTCATCTCTTGTCCCTCATATTCCTTGGGAACTGAGCACATTAGGTTACACATTACTTTCCTCTTATGGAAGTCAGTGTACGGGTGTATGTAATAAAAATCATCATGGCAACTGTCTGTCCCCTGTCAGTTCAGGAGGATTTCTTTCTTACAGGGTTATCTGTGGGGTTCTCTGGAGATGCAGAATCCAGGTAATGTGCTGACTTCCCATAAGAGAAGCAGAGGCACATACATGAGTGTACATACACCTGAATGTGCATCCATGAACATGACACAGGTCTGTAGGAGGAGCTAAGGTGGGAGGAGTAAGGAGAGGAAGAGGAGGAGTAAGGAGGAGAGGAGGAAAAGGAGGAGAGGAGAGGAGAGGAGAGGAGAGGAGAGGGAGAGAGAGAGAAGAGATGGAGGCGGATGTTCACGTGTCTGTAGCAGTCAAAGGTAGTTGGTATATCTAGGTTGGGTATTGGGTTACACTTCTGATTGTATTGGTATCTTGTTACTGATCATTACCAAATACATAAGCCTTTGATTTATCTTTAAGCATTAGAGTCTCATCTTTCTACTGGGCCCACGTGGATGGCGGGATGGTCTGGGCAATGCCCAGCCTTGCATAGACAATGTGGGAGATTGGCATAGCCATCTCCCACGCTGGCATCTTGTGAGTGTCAGGGCTGGTGTTTCTGGTGGGCCGGTTCTAGCTGCGGTGCGCACATGGCCTCTAGCCAAGAAACATAGCAGCTGAGCTAGGCAGAGCTGCTGCAGCTTAGATAGTCGGCTTGAACCAGTGGCCGTCTTTAAAATAATTACTACAACAAAGTCCATGTACATGTTCCTACCTGTGGCCCCATGCAGGAAACAGACTCTAAGTAGCATGGCAGTTCTCCCATGCTGTACATTATTAATAAGCTAACTAACCACCAAGAGTCTCTCAGATGGATTCAGCTGTTTCCAAAGAACTCGGAGAACATTAACATGATGGTATGACATGCCAGGCTGCCCACAGCTGAGGAGCTGCCTGGAACGTGGTACTTTTATTACTAAAATCCAAATTTTCCTGGGCAAATCATGTCCTGATCCCCCTATATGTAAGATACAGAAAGACTTCAACCAAACTCTATCCTGAACACATGAGGATCACATACCCTGGGCAACCTTCCCAGAGGAACATACCTCTTCTACCCACCTAAGGGCCAGGCTGTTGCAGACCCCTACCCCAGCAGATCATCACAGCAGTGGCACCTTGATCTCACCCACTGGGCCCATCTAAAGAGTCAGAGAGGCCAGGCCAGGCTTTTCTGCTGTGGCCCTGGATTTTGATCTGTTTAAGAGCATACTGGAGTTGGTTGCTCTAAAGCCTTTCTTCTCTAGGATCGCATCCTGTTTTCCTTCCCTCCCCAGGCACTTCTTTCTTGGTGGCAAGCAGCTCACATCCAAGTGCCCCTTGCTTTCCTGCTACCTCCAGATAGATCACAGCTCACCTACAGTCTAAAATCTTTGCTTCTTCAAGATACATGCAATCCTATCTGGAAAGGGATCAGTCTAATTTTCCTTCCTGCATGGCCTCCCACGCCTACTCAGCAGCCAGTAATGTGTGATTGGCACAAAATCAGATCTGTAGGGTCATAAACAGCAGGATTTAGCTAAGGCTTAGCTGGCACGCAAGTTTGTGTGCAGAGGCCAATAGAGTAAGCAACAGGGACAAGTTGGACAGTGACTCTGCATCAACTTTTGTGGATCCAACACATTTGAGTCCCCTCTACTTGGCACAAGATGCCCTAAACTTCACCACAACATCACAGTCCTTGGGACAGCCTAACAGTGAGACAACATGTTAGCTGCAAATAATCTTTGATAAATGCTCTGAAAGAAAGACCTTCTCTCTAGGGATACTTCTCTCCAGCTGACAAGGCCTTTAAATATTTCTTACATTCTACTAAGAGCTGTAGAGTTGGTGCTGAACTCTGAACAAAATATCTTTTGCTCTCCCAGAATCCATTTAGACTACCTGCCAGAAGTCTTTCCCCTGAGCCAAGCACAAGCTTGCCTACCCAAGATACATGCAATCCTATCTGGAAAGGGATCAGTCTAATTTTCCTTCCTGCATGGCCTCCCACGCCTACCCAGCAGCCAGTAATGTGTGATTGGCACAAAATCAGATCTGTAGGGTCATAAACAGCAGACTTAGCTAAGGCTTAACTGGCATGCAAGTTTGTGTGCAGAGGCCAATAGAGTAAGCAACAGGGACAGGTTGGACAATGACTCTGCATCAACTTTTGTCATCAGTATCTTTCTATCTCTGGCTTCCCTGATCTCCTACTAGCTATTTATTTTAGACTCAACATGTATGATGGTGGTCCTGAATTGCTTTCTTTTACCGAGATTGTCTCTCACTCAGACAGAGGGATGACACCTTGCCCTACTGAAAGAAGAGGAAGACTGCAATATCTAGCTTCCTGTCAGAATATCTAGACATTAGAACAATAACGAGGACCATAAAGGTAGTGACTCATGTCAGGATCCATAAAGGTTAAAGAACAATTGCATCAGACTTGAGCTACTAGTACCTGAATCAAGGACACGAGTTCCAATCAAAGGGATGCTTCATAGTACACTGCTCTGTTCTCTGAGAAGTGTCCCAAACACAGCAGTTTTTCTGACAATTAATGCTAGTTGCATTAAATTGAATTCCCCAGGATAAAATGTCCAAGATGTTTTCCCAGAATACTGTATACAAAGAAGTAAGTCAGAAAAGGATGCCAAGGACAGACAAATTCAAGACTGTGAGACTTAGGGGATAGAAGTTAACAAGAGAGAGCACTTGAAACCAGCCCAGCAAGCTCACTGACCTCAGCACACACCTATGGAAAGTTCCTTTCCCACAAAGAACAACAGACATGGAAAAGCACCATTCAAATACACACCTGGGATAGGGGTTTTTTCTGAACACAGTTTATCCCACCAATAAAAACCATGTTGGGCATGATAGGCCTGGGGTAATCTTTCACAAAGTCATTTCTCATCAGCCAGATAGATGCAGGACTCAGAAGGTCCTTGACAGTCACCTCTTTCTGTAAGATTTCAGTGGCAAGTGACCCATAGGGGGAATAAACAACTCTGCATAGAAAGTTCTCTGACAAAGCAATAAGCATGTTCTTCACTCGCTGCAGGAAGTTCATGCGATCTGTGTTGAAAGACAAACTCTTGGGCACGTAGGACAATGGAACGGGGCATTGGGTAGCTTCCAAATCCAGGCCGCATGGCAATGAATTCAAGAAGTACACAGTAGGCAGAGCCAGGTACTGGGCCACAATGGAGCCACAGGGAAGGAAAGGGTCTGTCAGCAGAACATCAAAGTGGCTTTCTTTCAGAGAGGCCATAAACTTGGCATTGTGCAGCAGATGGGAGCAGCCAGACAGGAGCATATTGGAGTCCCTTTTGAGTCTCTGGTATATTTTGACCACCCGCAGCAGAAAAGGATCTTTATCAAAGACACTCCGCCCAAGTTCCACAAAAGCAGCTGTCACGTTTTCCTTTTGGAATGGCACGGGGTACTTCCTCAGAGTGTAAAATGATCCTTCTTTTATGTGTATTGAGGCTTCAGGTGCTATGACCACAATCTCATGTCCCTTCTGTTGGAGCTGCTGAATAACTGCCAGCATACTCAGCCAGTGGCTGCCATCCATAGGGAAGAGTAACAGCTTCCCAGCATGGGATGCAGAGGGACCAAACACATACAACAGAAGGTACGGAAGAAACAGAAGCAAACGAGAGCTCTGGCATACCTCAGTCATGGTACCTCTCCCTCTGCTGCTCCCAAAGGTCTACTCAAACCTGCTCATGACTCATGAGAAGAAACTTGTGCAACCAGTTAATGTTTGATTGTGTCCCATGACTAAAGCTGTCAATGAACTGGCAAAGACCACAGAACATTTGCATTCCATGACAAAGTGGGTGGAGCTTTACTGAGTTCCTTAATAAATAACAGCAGTTGAACTGACTGGTATTCCTTCCTCAAATCGCATTTTTTAGTGCATATAGTGAGCCCAACCATCTCTGGCTATTTTGGACTCATTAAATCAACATTTTCGTGGTCAGAAAGGGCTAGAAGGGAGCAGAAAAGGACTGTAAAGTGCCGAAGCATAACACTTTCCCAAGAATAAGATTGACAGGCACTCAGAAAGTCTTTTGGAAAGAAAGGAGCATTGTATTGAAACGTCACTTTTGTCGATTGAAGCCCTCCATCACCGCTCAGGGTTCCTCTTAATCATTTCCATCATTTAAAAAAGAGGTATGGGGGGGGGGGCAGAGGGTAACCTTGGGTATTATTTCTCAGAGGCTATACATTTTGTGTTTGAGGGAGGTTGGCAGGTTCTTTCACTGTAGTGGAGTCTATCAGTTAAGCTACAGATAGGAAAACTGCCGGACTAACAAATCTCCCTCTCTCTAGCTTCTCAGTGTTGCAATTCCAGGCATGGCCAATTGTTTCCAGAACTTTCATGTGGCTTCTGGGGCTTAAACTCTGGTCCTTATGCTTGCAGAAGACTTTACTAACTCAGCCTCTGTTGCGTTTTCATCTCCTGTTTTCATTTCCTCCTTAATGAATCTAGGACAGGGCTGGGTTTCAAGATGGCAGCTGAAACCAGCACAGAGGAGCGCCCTGCCTTTCCAGAACTCAGCTCTGATGAGAGACAGACTCTCAGCTCACACTGATAAATCAGGCCCTCTGAGGATGCAAATGAATGGCACCAGGCTGGGGTAGACAATGACCAAGACGGCAAAGTCACATGGGTCTGTGAACAGAAGTCCTCTCCAAGAGTTCCCTCAGAAAGGCAGTGAGAAAATATATTCTAAACAGAAAATCAAACTAGGTAAGCACTAGCTAGTACACTTAAGCTCATCATGTTTGCCTGAGGTCAAGAGGAAGTTCTAGTGATTGAATTGAAGGCAACGAAGTCAGGTGTGTGCTAAGTGTTAAGTGCTGTCAAGCTGAACACTCTGCAACACATCCTATCCCATAGTGCTGGCCTGTAAAAGCAGATGGTATGTCCCTCATTTTATAAACATACTCAGGCTGATGAAAGCAAAGACATTTGCCAGAATCCTTAGCAGAGCTAAGAGACAGCCCCTGGATGTTAGTGCCTAAAGCCTGCCCTCTTGACTTCCAGTCTCCAGCAGCATCCAGACACATCCCTAGTGGAAATTCCACCTAGTCAGAAATTGAATGGAAAGATGTGAACCTAAGGTCACAACCCCACCATGAAGAATGAAGAAAAGGCAGAAAGGTGGACTTTGAGCCCAAGAAGGTATTCAAATAGCATTTCCTGGGGCCCTTGGAGACTAGGGGGAAGAGCTGCTGAATGGAAATGCCTCCCAAAGTAAGCGGCCAAAGTGTGGGCAAAACCCAACCTGTACTCTTTCTTGAGATCCACTTATACTCTATACAGCCCCAGGAAGAAAGTCCTGACCCCTGTATTGACCACAGTACTAGTCCAGCCTGCATGTGGCTGTGCTGAGATGCCAAGGGGAAACAACTTAGCCTTAAAGCTTTGGTGTTCTAGGGTGCACAGTTGACAGGACCCTTCTCCTTCCTCTTTTCTTGTGCCTTCATTCTTCCTCAACAGAATTCCAGTTTTGCTTGTGTGTTTTAAACACACACACACACACACCATGCACGATGCACTGTGAACTCTTAAGTTCTTCCCGCACTCAATCCCTTTATCACTCTTAGTTCTTGGTAAGTGGCAAAGATGTAGCAATGCCTTTGCTTCTGCTGTGCCTTTAACTGAGATCCCAAAGCTCACAATCCAAGTTAAAAAGATCAGTAGTTCTTGGAAGCCCCATTTTGTGAGAACTCACCTGCAGCTTATGTGGGTCAAAGAGCCTGCAAACACTATAATTAATGCCTTTATGACTCTGTTACTGTCATCATTCAGAACCTTGAAGTCTTTTTTACTTATATGGAGCCAGAGACAGAATCCAGGGTCACAGGCAAAGCAGACAATGTGCTACCTCAGAGCTTCTTGCAGCTACTGTGCGCTCGAATGATTGGGGCCCAACCCTATCTTTGGCCATGGAACACTGTTCATTGATCAAAATGCAAGGCAATTTACATCTCTTACAATCAACGAGGAGAACAACTTCAAAACAATCCAATGACAAGTCTGCTCTGGAACATAAGCAAACCCAACCCCTTTCAACTTTAAAACTAATCCCTTCCTTCACCAACATGTATGGAGCTGTAAGAATGTAATTCCAAATGTCATCATGAACTCAAAAATTAAATGTAGAAATGTAGTTTCAGGTCGCAGCATGAAAGATTCTTAGGAACAGAAACTAGGCTTGAGAACGAATGTTTGAAATCTTTTTTAATATTGTCCAAAAAGCAATTAACTGTCTTTGTGAACTCAGTATATAAATCACCCTCTACTCCAATTCAGGGTTCCCTCTTGCCTTTGAGCAGAGAGGACCTGGTGCACCAGCCACTATCAATTCTTCAATAAACCTCATGCAAATTGCAGTGAGTCCTGTCCGTGAGTATCTCTGGGGGAGCGTGTCCCGTAGGTTTGGATCTTTAGCATCCAATAGAACATGTGAATTTGACTGTGCTGGGTGCTATGCTAGGTTCCAGAGCCAAAACTCAAATAACCAATGGATACTGCCTGTAAGGAGGGATCCAGGGGTCAGAGAAGCACTTAAACCAAACAATCACAGGGCACCACAAGATGTGCCTCTCGTTGCTGAGGAAATATAGAACAGAGCATCAATGTGGTCTTGCTTTGGAGGCCCTTGAAGAATGCAGTGTCTTTGAAAAGACTCATGGGAGGGATTTCTTTTTAAGCTGGAACCAGAAGCTAATATTCCCATCTATGGGACAGCTAGCTCCTTAGATGGGATAAGAATGGAGCTTAATACTAAACAGAACACACAAGCTCTCTGTCCTCCTGGGGATCAGCTAAGGATCCAAACAGGAAAAGGTAGTTTTCTTCAAATCTCTGCAGCATTTTACTCTGTCCTGCCTTTCATCATCTACAAGTTCCCACAGCTGCCTATGTGCTAAATCAAGAATAGATGGATATATTCCTCATAGGCAGGCCCATAGCTGTTCATTCACTAACTGTTTTTGAACAAACTCTGTTAGGAGCCAACTCCTAGCTGAAATCTGCTATCATCTTTGCAGCCACCTCGGGCCATATATTTGAAGGTTGATACTTTTCCACACTGACAAGAGACTTGTTTTTCTAGCATGATGTTTTTTCAAACAGCCCACAACAGCCGGCAACACTCTGATAAACATCTTGCTTTTCTCAGATATATCCTGGACTTGTTTAGTGCTCCCAGCTGCACTCCCCTGCTTGTGCTTATATACCCACAATCGCCTTTCAATAAACGAGCCTTGATCAGAGAACTTTGTCTTGGCTCCGTGTTTCTCTCATCCCTCCATCTCTTTTTCATTTCCAGCCCTCCTTTCAGGCAAACCCAGTTCGTCCGTGGCCGCTGGATGGCTACAAAACTCCATCTACTTTTACTATAGACCCAATCCTTAGGCCAAGTGTTCACTCTTTCAGATGCAGCTGCTGTGGTCTTACTTCAGAACTTCAGCCTCTCACTTATCAGTTTGCCCTTGTACTATTCCAGACCACCACTGCTTCTGGTACTTTGGTCAACAGCTTCATAGGGCCCGAAAGAAAACTCAAATCCTTTAACCTTGCTCTTCCTTAGACCCTGGGTCACTTTGCAAAGAGTATTCCTCATCTCTGGCTCCCCTGACTAGTCAAATCCATCTGACCTTTCCTCCTAATCAGGATTCGATTACCGTTTATTTCATGTTTACCAAGTGCCAGGCCTAAAGGTTCAAGTTCAGTCACTGGGTGTGACATAAACTCTAATGACTGTTCTGGCCTACTAGGACTTCTGGTTAGACCTCATGCCCTTCACGACAGAATCTTTAAAAGTTCACTGGTTAACCATTTCCCTGTAGAACTAAGTAACTTTTATAGACGCATGTTGCCTCATCACTCATCAAATAAGGTCATACAGTGTTCAAAAAAAAAATCCACAAGAAAGTGGAGATAAAAACAAGCGTTAAGCAAAGGCGGAAGGCAGGCCAGAGTGATACTACCACAGTGTTAGTGGCAACAAGAACACTTCACCCGCAGAGCTTCAAAGACAGCCACACATTCCAATTATTTTTGTTCAGAACAACAATGGCCCTCCAAGTGTTAACTCAGGAACCCTGAAGATCCCCCAAGGACCTTTCAGAGGAATTTGACAAAGTTGAAACTATTTCCATCAACAGAAATACTGACTTTTCAAAGATCTCATTTTCTTGTAGGCATATGTTGGAGTTTTCTGAAGGTTACTCCATGTATGAGATCACAGTAGACTGAATGCAGAAGAATCCAGCTCTATGAAGCCCAATGCTAGAGTGATTTGAAGAATATAAACACGCATCACCCTTCTGAGTTTTTGTTTTGAAGAAGCTGTTTTCTCATAAGAACATGATTTATGCTAGTGTGCACCTAATAGATATGTTTTTCATTGCCTTACTTTCTCATAGAGCCATATAAATGAAAACAAAGGATCCTGCAGACAAAATGTTCAAGAACCTCAGTTCCTCACAAGCCACTGTCCTTCAGACCAGGGTCAGACAAAACCCACTCTTGTCAACCTTCCTATCCTATTGCCTGGCTGATGGAAAGAAGACTTGAGGCATGGCACAAAAATCCATTTTAAAAAGTCAGCTTTGTGAGGCACACTTGTAAACCCACAATGAACGATTGATGCTGAGGCAGCAGGGCATTACTGCAAGTTCAAGGCCAGCCTGAGCTACACAGCTGAGGAGAGAAGGGCTAGCAGCATCAGAAGAAGGAGGAAAGAAGAAGAGTGAGGAAAAGGAGCAGTAGAGAGGAGGAAGAGAAGGAGAAAGATGGGACAGAAAGGAAGAGGAAGTGGAGGGAAAGGAGGGAAAGAGTTGGAGGAGGAGGAGGAGGAGGAGGAGGGGGAGGGGAAGGAGGAGGAGGAGGAGGAGGAGGAGGAGGAGGAGGAGGAGGAGGAGGAGGAGATGGAGGAAAGGATGAAATAGTACTTTTCTCTGGCAGCCAGATCTCCCCTAAGTCGTCCTTTGTTTTTCTTACTGTAGGACAACCCAACCATCACTGCAAAGATCACTGCAAAGATCACTTGGTCCTGTCTCTAAGCCTAAGCATCATTGAGCACCACTGGGAGCACAACCAACCCCTGGGGCCCTGCATTCTGATAGGCTGAGGCACCGCCCGCCTCTGCCAATAAGAGATGTCTGCGTCATAAGGGAGAGCGGCGCCGGCCGGTAGGCGGGCGTTCAGCAGCTGCCACCAGCGCTCCAGCGCCGAGGCCGCGGGCCGGCCAGCCGCCATGGTGGACTACTACGAGGTGCTGGGCGTGCCGCGGCAGGCCTCGGCTGAGGCCATCCGCAAGGCATACCGCAAGCTTGCGCTCAAGTGGCACCCGGACAAGAACCCTGAGCACAAGGAGGAGGCCGAGAGGCGGTTCAAGCAGGTGGCTCAGGCCTACGAGGTCTTATCGGACGCCCGCAAGCGCGAGGTGTACGACCGCTGCGGCGAGGTGGGCGAGGTGGGCGGAGGCGGCGCGGCGGGCAGCCCTTTCCACGACGCCTTCCAGTATGTCTTCTCCTTCCGAGACCCTGCCGAGGTCTTCAGGGAGTTCTTCGGGGGCCATGACCCTTTCTCCTTCGACTTTTTCGGAGACCCGCTTGAGAACTTTTTTGGGGATCGGAGGAGCACCCGTGGAAGCAGAAGCCGAGGGTCCGTACCCTTTTCTACCTCCTTTACCGAATTCCCAGGGTTTGGGGGTGGCTTCGCTTCGTTAGATACTGGATTCACATCCTTCGGTTCTCCAGGAAACTCAGGCCTTTCTTCTTTCTCCATGTCCTGCGGCGGTGGAGCGGCAGGCAACTACAAGTCGGTGTCAACCTCCACCGAAATAATTAATGGCAAAAAAATCACCACCAAGAGAATCGTTGAGAATGGTCAAGAAAGGGTGGAAGTGGAAGAAGATGGAGAGTTAAAGTCCCTGATAATTAATGGCAAAGAGCAGCTGCTTCGCATCGATACTCAGTAAAGACGTAAAGTGCGATGTA
Source organism: Grammomys surdaster (assembly GCF_004785775.1). NCBI lineage: Eukaryota > Metazoa > Chordata > Mammalia > Rodentia > Muridae > Grammomys > Grammomys surdaster. The sequence continues at coordinate 7,088,471 of NW_021620869.1, forward strand.
AGGACTATCAGGACTTTTTTGTTTAAACGCGTTTTCAAGGGAACTCTACTTTCAGAACAACTGTATTCAAGACATTATATGCAGCTCATGTTGGTGCCTCTTGTTATTGTTGGGATAGCAGGGATAGGATCTCTCTTGGTCTTTATGCCTGTTGTAAATATCTTGTATGCCTTTGGCACTTATTAAACTTAATCCTGAGGCAGACCACCGCTATGTTCTAGTGCTAGGAAACATTGTTCACAGCACCTAAAACCGCACAGTGTCCGTTGAAAATTCGACTCAGAGAGCTTTCCTTGAACCTTATAGCTCCACTTCCCCACATTCGCACCGAGGTGAAAGATACGCATATATTGAATCTTGAGTTTAAGATAAGTTGAAAAGAATGGCTTTTAGTTTACCTAAAATCATGCTGATATAGGAACAATATATTGACCACTGTTTAAATGAAAGGTTAAAACTAAGCTTTTAAAAGCACCTAAACTGAACAAAGTAGACTTAAGTAGATTCTTGTTACTGCTGCAACAAATTACCACGAACTTGGTAGTGTGTATCACACTTATTCTTCCCATGTTTTGTAGAAGTCTGAAATTCATTTCAATGGATAAAAAGGAGGGTTGCTAGGATCGTACTCTCTCTGAAGATTTAGGGTTAAATGTTTATCAGTCAAGGTCTCAACATTTGGCTGGTTAGTGCCTAAGTTTTTTCTACAACAGTGGAAGATGCTGGAAGTGAAAAGTACCATTTGAAGGATATACAAGCTCCTTGGTTGCCATATGTATTACACACACACACACACACACTTATATAAGCAATAGAGTCCATTCTATAGCACAGTTGGGTAACTTCATAGACCTTGCAGAAGATGGTTGCCTGTAGAGAGTACAACAGAATAGTCTACCTCACTTCAATGTTATCTGTGAAGACTTCATAAGACATTGAAGCAAAATGGATCTGAATAGGTTTAAGATGCTTTGTAATTCTCTCCAAAGAGGTCATGGGACCTAAACGCATTATCATAAACTTAGACTACGTGAAAATATATTGGATATCCTTACTACCCTGAAAATGTAGCCCCATGCAGTGACATACGTACAACACACAGCAGAAACACAGGATTCAATCCCATCCCAAAGGGCACACAAGGGTCGTTATAGAAATCATGTCAATCAAATAGTCACTGCAGTGTTGGGGTAGCTGCTTTCTAAGCAATATATTTAGAAAGGTCCCAAATCAGACCAACTACCAGACTTTGAAACAAACAAAAAAATGTTTTCTCCAGCCCAAGGAGCTAATAAAGATAGTCAGCTAGGACTGGGGAAATGGCCCAGGGGTTTCAGTGCTTACTAGGCAGGCATCTCCAGAAACCTAAATAAAGGTCTGGTGTGTGAGATAATCCTCAGAGAGACACGGGATCCCCAAAGCATGAGCCATATTAGCTAAGCTCTGGAATTTTTTTTTTTTTTTGGAGAAACCCTGGATAAAGTGCAAAGTTCAAGAGTAATTAAGGATGATTCCTGACATCAGCCTTGGACCTACACACACACACACACACACACACACACAGTGTCACATATGCACATACATAAAAAAGGAAGAGTCACTGAGTAGTTTGTTGGCATGGGTTTGTATCTGAACTGGTAGAAGGTATCAAGGATTTGGGGATAATGAACACATAAGTTCTGTGGTGGTTAAATGAGGAAATCATCACCCTGGGTGGGACATTATGAGTGGGTCTGAAACTACACAGTGGATAAAAAATGTTGGGGCTGGGGAGATGGCTCAGCAGTTAAGAACACTGGCTATTCTTCTAGAGGACCCAGGTTCAATTCCCAGCACCCACATAAATGCTCACACTGTAACTTGAGTTCCAGAGGATCTGACACCATCACACAGCCATGTATGCAGTTAAAACATCAGTGTGCATAAAGTAAAAATAAATAAATTATATATAATTGCTTTAAACAAAAAGATTGTCAGCAGAGAGTCCATGGTAGGCAAAGAGCCTGGCATGGCTAGGTTACTCAGAGATCATGGCTCTTCAGCTCTGGTTTGTTTTAACAGTTGAGAGCAAACACAAGAATCCATATTCATCTGTCTTGGATTAGTGCTGCCCTAAATGTAAAGTTCCTGGCTAGACTGGAACTCATTATGTAGACCAGGCTGTCCTTGAGCTCACAGGAATCTACTCTGCTTCCTATATGCAGGGATTCACAGCATGGGCAACCAGGCCCAACTATAAAAAGCATTTTTTAATGAATTGTCAAGCTTGAAACTTTCTTTAAAAATTTCTCTGTCACAAAACACTTGTGAAGACATGCCTGTAGACGGTCACTTGTTAGGAAAGATTTGTCATAGTGGTTAAAAGGCATTTCCTGTGCCTCTTGAATCCACCAGTGGATCTGTGTGTAAGAGCATATTCCAGCACAAGCCTGACAGTTTGATCCCTGGAACCTAGGGTGGAAGGAGCAAACCACAACCTGAAGTTGAAGTTCTTGACTTCCACACGAGCACCTCGGCGCACATGCACCTGCAGTCATATACACATGCACACATGACCTAATTTTTAGAAAGGCATTCAAATACACTGTAGAGGATTCCCTCATGGTATCACTGGGAGCATTTTCCAGAATGGACCAGGCAAGGAAGAGCAACACACTGTAAGACCCAGAAGACTAGGAGGCCCTGTTCCACCTAAAATCAATCAAGAATTTAAAAAGCCAGTCACACTTGCATGTGGTTCACATGCAGTTTTAGCTTAGTCAACATGGCTGAGAGCATTCAGAAGAAAACTACTGCTTCCAAGTAACCAATTTCCCCTTTGATTTTATCACAGTCTCCAAACTGGAAGAAAGGTACCCTCTCCATTGTAGGAAGTCATTCATCTGCATCGGCTTCCCTTTCTAGAATTTCAAATTCCACATTCTCAGCAGTTCTTTTCCCTCTCCCACTCTCCCCCATCTTCTTCATCTCTTCTCTCACCTGCCCTCTATTCTCTCTCCCTCCCCTCTCCCTCTCCCTCCCCTCTTCTCCTCTCAGTTCTCATTATTTATCCTAGCTCTGACACTTAGTATGTAGCCTTGATGGACTTGAACTCAATCCTGCCTCATCTTTCCAAGTGCTAGGATTACTGACCTGCGTTTCCCTAAACCCAGTTCACAGGTTTCCGCATTAAATACAGACTCATTTAACTTCCTCAGATCTTCATGAAACCGTTTCAGTAGAGTTTCAGTTACTGCCTGACAATCTGACTAGACTGGGAAGTAGCCAGTGGCCTCAGGCTTAAATGTACAACTTGTTTTCTACCTCCACCCTATGATAAAGTAAAAAGTTTTGTCATGGTAGACTTCTTTAGACTATTTTTCTTTTAGTTTTCTCCATACAAAATTTGAAATACACAATTCTGTTATATCATGGAAGATCTATCATACAGTAGCTGCTCAGTTAAACAGAAACTATCGAGCATTTGATAGAGCATTTGATATGTGGCTGATCCAACGGATCCTAGAAACTACTGATTAGCTTGCTTCCGGATCTGTTGAGTGCTCAAGTGTTGTGTGAACACACACCCATTTTATCCCTGAGAGCAATATTAAAAACTGCCACATCAACACCTGCAATTTGCTGATTCCTTTAACCTTCAGGGGAAAAGTCTGAAAGCAATACACCCTCTGGTGGATCAAGACACAGCTCAATTTCTCAGCTCCTGAGCAGAATCAGGATACTCAGGAATAGAAAAACCATGTCTGGATACATGGGCAGTCCCAATGAGTCCCTCTCTAGCACCTCAGTCCTAGCCCCTCACCTTAGCCTTTAGTCCTAACAGTGGCCTCTGAAAACCCAAAGTATGGCAGGGTACTCCTTAATAGGTGAATTTAACTAAAGCCTGTCAGGAGAGGAGAGACACCTTTGGAAAGATGAGTTGGATAAATCATTTGAAAGTAAAATATTTTTCCTAGAAAATTCTTGAGGTAAAAGCAGAATACAGACCTGAGAAAGGGGCTTCTTCATGACACAGTTTATGCCACCAATGAAGACCATGTTAGGCATGATAGGCCTGGGGTAGTCGAACACAAAGTCCCCTCGGAACAGCCACACCGATGCATGGCTGAGAACCTCCACTAACGACACTTCTCTCTCCAAAAGCTCAGAAGCGAGGTGTTCATAGGGAGTGGTCGATACATGGCAAATGTACTTCAAGGTCAGAGGGTACAACATGTTCTTGACCCTTTGCAGGAAGCTCATGTGGTCGGAAAGCATTGTGAGTAGGTTTGGAATATAAGAGGAAGGGTTTGGACATTGTGTGGCCTCATAGTCTATGCCACAGGGAAGAGAACGCAGGAAAAAAACAGCAGGAATCTGTAGGTACTTGGCCAGCACTGCTCCACAGGGGAAAACGGGATCTGTAAACACCACATCGAAGACACTGGAATTCAGTTGCTGGATCAGGGTCTTATTGTGCAATAGAGCTGAACAAGAATGTGCATAGAGCTCTAAAAATTTTTTTATAGATGCTATATTTTCAAAAAAAGCCTTCACAAAATGTTGTGTTTCAAAGCCCTTCTTAGAGTGGCTCAGTATTTCTTGCTGGTATTCTTCCTTGGTGTATGGAAAGGCATAGGTTTTGAGGGTGAAGAAGTCATCTTCTTTGATATGCATGGTCACCTCTGGAGCCAGGACCACAGTCTGGTGACCTCGGGCGTGGAGCTCCCTCACAACATCCCTCATGCTCAGCCAATGGCTGCCCTCCATGGGTAACACCAGCACTTTTGCACCTTCAGCCCAGGGCAGGGCACACAGCAGGAGCAGCAGCCCTGAGAGTCCTCGAAGGGGCACACACAGTCCTGTGTCCATCTCCCCAGAGATCCACGGCAGTGGCCCTTCCACACACTGTGCCTAAGTAAGTTTCTTCGTTTTCTTATCACCAGGCCACCTCCCACTCTGAGTGCCCTTAAGTTAATCATTACAAAATAAATCCCTTCCTGCCTTTCACTGATGCCCTACCCTTTTGCCTGCCTCCACCCACAGCAACATAAGCTTTGCTTTTCTAGCCTAATAAAAACTCCTGTGACAGGCTTCTCTTTTCCTAGGGCATACTAGTTCACCTCTAGTTTTCCTACAATTCCCAAAAAAAGGTGCTGGACATCCCATTTCTTTCCCACCTAGACTGCCATTGAGCTCTGAGCACAAGGGGTCTCCTACATAATCTGTCTGCTGCGTAAGACCTTATATGGCTCGTTAACATCTCTCCTCCAATTCTCACATAACAATCAATGAATCACAGCATATAGAATACTGCAAAACCAGCCTGACCAAACCAAAGAGGAAATCCCTTTGCCATGACTCATACTCCTCACGGTGCTAGGAGGAGAGAAATCAGGGAACACGATTTGAAGGAGCTGACAAAGATGGCAATGATGCAAAGATCTCTCAGTCAAGATCCTAGGATCTGCTTCTGCTGTAAGAGCTCTCAAGAATCTTGAGCACGATTGCTCAAGCATGTGGCTCAATCTCAAACTCTGTTCTTTTGAGCGCTGAGGTATGCAGGATCCTGTACTCAGTTAAGGGACCTAGGTGGACACAAATCTGGGTCCTCCTCACTGCATTCTGAAGTTTGTGATCAGGTCTCCTACAATCCATGCCAGACCAGAATCTTAATAAAGATGGAATTCTCCAAAAAGCATGGACTACAATCTTGTGGGGGCATTGGGATGAAATTCAAGAAAAGATGACTTTGAAGGCCAGGTGACGGCAGGACTCCAGAACACTACACACATGACCATGCATCTGGCCCTGGCTCAGAGAATTCCTCCCCCACATGATGAGCAGTTGCTGCCACCACATTCCTTTACAAGCTCTGGGGCTCCACTGTCTACTGGGAGAGCACCTGGAGTGTCTTGTATTCTGTCTTTCCATATCAGTGTCAGTCTGCCATGTTGGCCAGGCTGAGGCTTTCTTCTGAAGAGAAGCCACTCTCTAAGGATCCAGACTGGGAACAGACTCAGCAGATAATTCTATGAAAATGCCTCCCATGTGCCACTGCTGCCCTGTGCAATCCGACTCTGCCTTTCACCCGTTCATGAAGGGTAGGTGTTTAGAAAAGTGTACTACAGTTTCTCTTCCAAAGGCCTCTCTGTCCTGCACCTGCCTCTTCTCTGCATGTTTTATCTCAAGGCAAACCCTGTCATTTCCCTTCTGTGTCTGTCTATGCAGAGTTACCCAAGTATAGACTGTAGCCTCTCCTGTCCATGCCATGCCCATAAAAGGAAGAGAGTCAAGGGAACAGGTGGCTAAGCACTCAGAACCTGAATCTGTGCTTGCTGCTTTTAGCTGCTGTTGTCATCCTGAATAGGGACACTCTCAACACTACCTCTAGTAGAAGAGGCAGTCTTCCTGAAGGCAAGGCCTCCTCCTTCCCAGACTCACTATGCAGCTCCTGTGTACCTGTGCTCGTGAAAATAGAACTAAGGCAACATTGGTTGTTCCCCTCAATGTGAAGGCCTGAAGTGGGCTGACAGATCAAAAGCATAGAAGAGTCGGATACCAAGTCTGAGCAATGTTTCTACATATAAACTCGGTCAAAGGAATACTGTTAGTTCTGCTGACCAAGTGCCATAAACGTAGCATGTAGCAAAATGAGAAGCATGAAGAGGCACATGGCAAAGACTGGCCTTCACAATGTTCTTGTTTTCCATTTTATTTTAAAATGTCAATATGTGCATGGTGCTTTGGATAGTTATTATGATTGATGGCTAGGCAAACAGTACTATTTCCTGGAAATAGGAAGTGATATTTAGTGCAGCATTGTGATCCTTGCATTTTCTCTGGGCTGGAAGTGTACACGTTCAGGTAACTGTCCCTGGATATCTTGTCCATCCTGGTGAAACACATGAGTACTTTCGTATTATTCTTAAGTAACTTTGAAATAATTTGGTTGTACATAGATGCTGCCAATGTCTTAATAGTTGACCATCAGTCTTGGGTAAAAATTAAATCTTGTCTTTTTAAAAGTAGTGAAGGCTGACAAAATTGGAATTCTTAGTTTTTATCACTCTTGTATCAAGTCATAATATACTAAATGGCTTAAATTCACATTTAATCTCTACAAGGTCTGGAAGCCACAAAGCTGTGTTACCAGAACGGCATTTTCTCTGAAGGTTGAGGGCAAAATATTTAAGCACATATCCAAAGATTTCGAGGTTGGTTGGTGGGATGTCAGGAATGGCCTAAGTTGCAACTTGGTTCTATATTTATGGCAGATATTGTTAATAGGAAGAGCTGTTTCACTAAAGCTATGCAACCCTCTCCATTTCCACAAAGGGGACACTGATTAAAGCCTGAAAATAGAAAGCTTTCACCCTAAGCATTTTAAAATAAAATGGGAAACAAGAATATTGTGGGGCTAGAAATGCTATACATCTGAACAAGCCAATTATATTAGCACAGTTTATGTTGGATGTAAAGGGGCTTTTATGGTATGCTGGCCTTGGGAAAGTCCAGCACCAAATAATGCTCCTCCAGGGTTATTGGTATTGACTGAAGGATCTAAAAGAAGCAGAATATGGGATGGATCAAAGCAAAGGAAATTTTTAAACCTTGGTAGAGCATGTACGAAATGGGATACAAAAATGGCTTTGGATACTGTTCACTGTGCTTAAAGTCTGAAATAAATGCAATAACACACACACACACACACACACACACACACACACGTTATATTTCACCTTTCATGGAGGGTTCAGATAAATGCTGTGCAATTTCTCCTCCAAAATTAGTTCCCTGCTTTCTTTTTCTGCATCTGTTTCCTACATCTGCCAAGCCTCTGCATGTTTTACCTCATGTCAAATTCCACCTTTTCCCTTCTATGGCTATCCATGCAGAATTATCTGAGGCTGGGCAGTGGCCACTCCTGTCCATGCCATGCCCATAAAAGGAAGAGGATAGAGGGAGCAGGTCTGATGAGAGGTCAGAACCTGAAATGTGTGGCTGCTGCTTCAGCTATTGCTCTCAACATTAGAAAGAACACGGCCCAAACCACATCCAGTGGAAGAGGAGGCCCCTGCCTGGAGGAGGGACCCCACTCTCCTGCCCAGGCTCAGTATGAACTTCCTGTGTACATATGATTTTGAAGGTTGCTTATGGAAGAGAACAGCAATGTAACGTTGATGGCTGCCCTCAACATTGAGGGTTTGCCCTGTGCTCAGAAACTCAAAGCACACACGAGCCAGATGCCAGGTTTTAAGAAACTGTGTATATGCAAACTAGGCCTAGTGGGTACCATCAGCTCTGCTCACTCAGACAGAGACATACAAGCAGCTAGAATCATGAAGAAGCATGCAGCGAAGATTGGACTTAGAAATATTCTTTAAGACTTTTGAAACCCCACCTCTACCTGCTGGGCCATCTCACCCGATATAACACTAGCATTGACTCCACTTGTGTTTTAAAATGTTTTGAAGATGTGTGTGCAGTTTCACATCTATGGAAGCCAAGAGCCACACAAGCCAGACATGGGCATCCTGTGTTCCAGAACTATCCTTCCAGAAGGCCATATAGACGACCTACATTACCAGGCTGTGACCCCCACACTAGTTTAATCATCTTCTTATCTCCGTGCTCCCTAACAATTCAGCCTATCATAGTGTGGCCCAGTGCCCTCCTTCGGTTAATCATTACAGAATAAGTCCAGGCTCAGCGGTGACTACCATCTTACCCTTCTGCTTCTGCACATTGAGAAACCACTCTTATCATTCTGCTAGTAAAACTTGAGGGACCTGTGGCTGTTCTCCAGTGGACATCAGAGTTCACTCTGCTTCTCCTCCTATATCCAATACAAGGCTCTGCACACCCACTTGATTTTGTTGCTTCCTTCTTTGTCAGCCATTAAGCTCTGAGAAGGGCCCTATGGTTGGTGTGGTGGTTAGCGTGAGAGTGGTCTCCGTAGGCTCATATACTTGATTGTTTGGTCCCTAGTTGGGGGAACTGTTTTGGGAGGGATTAGGGGGCGTGACCTTGTTGGAGGATGTGTCACTGATAGTGGGATCTGAGGTTTCAAAAGCCTATGCTAACACCCCCCCCCGTCTCTGTCTCCATCTCCCATCTCTTCCTCTCTTATCTCTCTGCCTCCAACTTTTGAATAAGTTATATACTCTCAGCTATGGCCCCAGTGCCATGCCTGCCTGTCTGACATGATGATCATATTCTCATACTCTGAACTGTTAACAACACTCCTCCCAACCCTGGTGTCTCTTCACAGCAATAGAAAAGTAACCAAAACAGTTGGTGCCTACTGCGCCCTCTGCTAGGCATGATGTACTCAGAAACACATCCAGGTTTATTCCTCCTGCAAGTTGCTTCAGTACATCACAGAGCACTACCAAGTAAGCTCTGAGAAACAAGGAGGTTGCTCGATCTCCAGATGTGTGTATTTCTTGGACTATGATATAACTGTTATGATCAGGGACAAAGTATTGCAAATACTCGGCTAATGCCAAATTTCTATTCTCCTGAAATTTCTCCTGAGGGCTGCATCTTCTGCACTCCTTTAAAGGATGTGAATGTACACTAATCTGTGTCTTCAATGACCCTGTGGATTCTGATCAGGCTCCACTTTACAGTTTTGATAGTTCAAAACTCTGACAAGGCTGGATTCTCTGGAATATCACAGGCCATGATCTTGTGGCACACTGTGCTCAAGTATCAATTTGGCAAAGCAAATTTGAGACGCAGCGGAGGGCAGGACTGTAGCTGTGGGGACTGTGCACATGACCAGGAATCTACCCCTGCCTGGAGGAATTGCTCTCACCAAGTGCTAAGCAGTTGCTGCCTTCTCCTTCCCCTAAATGCCCTGGGGCTCCACTCTCTACCAGGTGAGCTCCTGGGGTGCCCTGCATCCTACCACACTGCCCATGTGTCAGTCTGCCCATGGTTGTCCAAGTTGAGATTTCTCTCTGCAGCAAAGCCACATCTTTAGTATGTAACTGGCAGCAGACTCAGCAGCTGGGCAGGTGTGTGTGTGTGTGTGTGTGTGTGTGTGTGAAAATGGCTCCCATGTGCTTGTACCACACTGGATAAGCCTTTGCATATCACCTTTCATAGAAGGTAGGAGTGCAATTTTTCCTCCAAAATTAGTTCCCTGCTTTCTCTTCCTGGATCTGCTTCCTACACCTGCCATGTGTCTGCATGGTTTACCTCATGTCAAATTCCACCTTTTTCCTTCTATGGCTATCCATGCAGAATTATCTGAGCTGGGCAGTGGCCACTCCTATCCATGCCATGCCCATAAAAGGAAGAGAATGGAGGGAGCAGGTCTTAAAGAAAATACAAATAAACTAATAGAATGGGTATAGTTGTACCCCTATCAGTCCTCTAACAAGTCTTTAAAACCTCAATAGTGTTCATCAGTCCACATTTAATCTCTCCAGTGAAAGAATAACAATGTTATGTTACCAAGACTATTCTCAATCCAAAAGCCTGGGGCCAAAATACAAGTGAATATCTCCAAATTCCAGGACTGGCTAGCTCCATATTAAGCCTGTGCTCAACCTTAAGTTGGTTTCAGGTATTGTAAATATCAAAAGTATTTAAAAGTACACCCAAGTCACTGTAGTATCCAGGGGACACAGATCAAAGCAACTCGACAAAAAACACTGACTCTCACTAGAGTGATAAGTCACCCTGCACACACTAGATAAAGTCCACGCTGTCAGCAAAGTTCATGGTCTAGTCCATAGTTGCCTTGGCAGAGTCTAAAGGAAGAGAGCTGACTAATGTTCTTTGGTGCCTTAACAAAGAAGATCTTTCAGCTTTGAATGAGATCCAGGGCTCATTCAAATGGATTCTCTGCTAAAGGCAAAGTATCGAAGCCCATATGGTAATTCTTAGAATCTGAGACAGTGTTACATCACATGGCAAAGAAATTATAGCTGTCCTTGAGGATCTTGAAGTGGAGGGACTAGTTCACATGTCTGGTCCAATATCATCACAAAAGGTCTTGTTAGTAAACAAAGGAAACATGGGAGAGAGGTGGTCCACTGCATCTCCATGGAGAGACAGAGAGTGCCACCAAATTACAAAAGTAAGATCAAAGATGGACAGTTTAAAGAAAAACAATCATGTAAAAGGAATGCATTTATACCACTAAGTAGAAGAAATAAAATCAAATCCAATCTATCTGAATAGATAGAATTCTTACACCAAGAGAAATCTATAGGAGTTGAGTTTTAAATTACTGTTTAGATATTTAACCAAAATTCTTAAAATATTTAATTAGAAGTAATGGTCAGCATAATATGAAACTAGCCTAGGTCGGTGAGATTGGAATCTGATAGGTGGGATATAAAAGATGTCACGTAGCACTCAGAGAAAAGTAGATCACCACAACACAATTGTCTCCACGGAGAAATCTAGTTTTCATCTAGATTTCAATCTACAAGTTAACAACTATTTAAAAATGCTAATCAAACCTCTGCAAATATTGGTGACAATATGACAGTACAACAGAGTAAAAGATACCTCCTTGGGAGCTAAGGAATCTCAGGAATGCATTAGAAACACAAAACATAAAAATGTGACAGTTTGGATGCATCCTTGGGTCATTTGGAAACATTGATCCCACAGCAATGCCATGACTCTGGAGCATGTCCATGATTGATAGGTGTCCATTAAAAACTGGACATGTAACATGTAACATGAAACCACATGCTAGACTGCTTCCATTTCTGTTCTCAGGCACCTCGTAAGCACAGGTCCAGCCCTTCCCAGACAGCATTGTTAAGGACTACTGGGTAAAAATTTCCTTCATCTTGCTACTGAAAATATAGAAACAATATATGTCTACTTGGGTCAGGACACAGCTCAGTCTCTCTGCATCTGTCCAGCTTCAGAAAAATCTCACATCTACAAAGACAGCACCCGGACAGGGAAGCAGTATTGGGAGAGTCACTGCTGGGTCTCAGGCCCAGTACAGATCCTCAGTACTACAACACTGCAGAGCTCTCAGTGACCACTCCAAACCTGAAATGTCAACTGTAGATATCTTGAAAACTCAAAACAAACAAACAAACAAACAAACAACCTCAAAAAAACCAAACAGATGTTCTGAAGAATTAGATGTAAAAATCCTGGAAGAGTCAGGAGAGAATGAGCAAAGCAAATGAGATATTTAGAAAACTCACCCTGCCCAGAATATTGTAGGGATAAATTACAGCTCCAATGCAAACCTGAGAGGGTGGCTTCCTGCTGGCACAGTTTATGCCCCCAATGAAGACCACCTTGGGCATGATAGGCCTGGGATGGTTGAGTACAAAGTCCCCTAGGAATAGCCATACCGTACTATGGCTGAGAATCTCCACCAAAAACCTCTCTCTGTCTCTGTCTCTGTCTCTCTTTCTCTTTCTCTCTCTCTCTCTCTCTCTCTCTCTCTCTCTCTCTCTCTCTCTCT
>NW_021620869.1:7100919-7125249 GCF_004785775.1 Grammomys surdaster
TCTCTCTCTCTCTCTCTCTCTCTCTCTCTCTCTCTCTCTCTCTCTCTGGAAAAGCTCAGAGAAGAGGTTCTCAAAAGGAATGAAAATACATGACAAGTGTGCTTCAAGGTCAGGGGGTATAGCATGTTCTTAACCTTTTACAGGAAGTTCATGTGGTCAGAAAGCCTTGCCTGTAGCCTCAAAATATACTGGAGTGGGGGGTGAGGGGATTGAACATTGTGTGGCCTCGAAGTCTATTTCACAAGGTGCAGAAAATGGAGCAGAAAAACACAGCAGGTACACCCAGGCACATTGCAAACAGAAAAAAAAAAAACAAACAGGGTCTGTCTCCACCAACTCAAAGGAAGAATAGTTCAGGTTTGAGACGGGTCTCATTGTGTAGCCGACCCACACAAGTTCTCCCAGGGAATGCTGACACATAGTTTCATACTTGTCGTTATTTTTAAAGGCATCCTCACAGAAAAACTGCATTTCAAAGAAAGATAAGAATTAACCTAGAAAGTGATATCTATATTCTTCCTTGGTGAATGGAATGTCATGGGTCTTCAGGGAGACATGTCATCTCTGATGTAGAGTCACCTCAAAAGCGAGGACCACTGTCTTGTGACCTTGGGCAGGGAGCACTCTCAGAGTGGTCCTCATGCCCAGTCACTGACTGCCCTTCCACGGGGACCAGAAGAACTTTCCCCAGGGTAGGCACAGAGCAGGAACAGCAGCACTGAGAGTCCTCCCAGAAACACCTGGATTCCCATGGCCACGTCCAGGGAAGCCCAGAGCAGAGGAACTTCCTTGTCTGTACTTTGCCTGTGTTCCTCCACTTAGGGAAAAAAAAAAAGAATATTTACACAAATCCTGGGATATTATTTAATGTGGAAACCTTTTTTAAAATTTAGATACATTCATTACTTTGGGAATGTATGAGGCCGAATTAGCCATGGAGAGTGAGGGCGTAATAGGAAATACTGAAAGAGAGCATGAATCTGTGAGCGACACACTCAAGACACTACTGGAGCATGACGATGAAGGCAATGAGCAAAGAGAACAGGCCTTGAGTTGATGCTCATACCAGGTACAAGACAAAGCAAAGGAGACAGCAAGGGGAAGAGCTGCCGATAGAAACTGGAGGAAAGGAATCCAGGCAGGACGCCTGCACTTAAGGACCATCAGGTCAAACTGCTTGGAACCTTGGAGAAAATCCTCCCAGCTTTAGTTGAGACCCAGGCTCACTTCAGACTCACTGCCTGCTGTAGACTAAGGAATACCCTACACTGGAAACAACATATGAGCCCCAGAAGCTCATGTGGTCTGGATTCCTTGTGAGTAACCTTGGAACATAGGAGGAAGGACTTGGACACTGAGTGGCTTCAAAGTCAGCTTCATAAGGAATGAAGCGCAGAAAAAACACAGCAGGAATATGCAAATACTTGGCCAGCAGTGCCCCACAGGGAATGGCAGGGTCTCTTAACAGCACATCAAAGGAACTGGAGTTGAGATGCTGAATCAGGCCCTTGTTGTGAAGGAGACTCTTGTGCAACAGCTCCCATAGAATGTTGACACTTTTTTTGCAACTTCTAATTCTCTTAAGGTTACTGTTAGACAATCTTCAGTTGTAAACAATATTTGAAAAAGACTCAGCAGCTGATGCTCATACTCTTCCTTGGTGTATGGAACAGCATAGGTTTTCAGAGTGAAGAAGTTCTCTTCTTTGATGTACACAGACACATCTGGAGCCAGGACCACAGTCTCATGGCCTCGGGCATGGAGCTCCCTCACAATGGTCCTCATGCTCAGCCAGTGACTGCCCTCCACGGGAACCACCAGAACCTTGCCACCCTGAGCCCAGGGCAGGGCAGAGAGCAGGAGCAGCAGCCCTGAGAGTCCTCCTGGAAACACATGCTTTCCCATGGCTATGTCCAGGGAAGCAAAGAGTAGAGGATTTTCCTTGCCTGTCTCTGTCTCCAACATGAGTTTCTCTATCTCATACCACCATCAAGTGACTTTGTACTGTGACATGTCATTGGTAGGTGCAATGCTCACCTTCAATTAAATTACTGCATAATTAATCCATGCCTGGCCTTCAATAATGCCTTAACCTTCTGGCTCTATTCAGAGAAAACAGACGTCATCATTTGTCTACTAGAAAGATTCCTGTCACCTGCTGTTGTTCTCTGATGAATCTCACAGAGTACCCTTTTCCTCCCCTGATTTTCACAAAAACAATCTGCACAATCATCACATTTCCTTCTCTGTCCATCACATGTCAGCAGGATGCCATTTCGCAGTGCCTGATGACTGGGCACCTGTTGTAACCACTCCATTAAACATGGCATACTCAGTAGCTCTTTGAGGTCTCTCTTAGTATTCTCAAGAAGCACTCAGTGAGACAAGCAAAAATGTTGCTTGCTCCCTAGGTCGGCTCATCTCTGACAATGTAACTGTATGATCAGGGTCACTGTATTCGAACTGATGGGCAGCTGTCTAACAAGACAATCTTGAATTCATGACTTGCGGATGGGATTCCACTCAAAGGTCAACTGAGAATCCTCTCAGCTCCTCACAATAAATAAAGCAGATGCTACGTAGAACACACTTGAGCAAGACCAGCCTCTATATGAATACATTGTATGGAGGCAGTGTCCTGCTCCAATAAGCTGCTCTCTTTGGGTGGGACTGGAAGCAGAAATACACCATTCTGGGGTCTGGCTCAGTATGAAGTTCAGTTCTGCTGAATACTGAGGGCTGTATACATTTGCCTTCTCTTTAGGGATATGGGCGGGGGCTTCTTTTAAGCCTTCAGCAGATCTTGAGACTTATAACTGCTGCTCTCTCACTGTTCATACTAGCTACAAATTCTGATATGGACACTGTCTATCCTATGAACATCATGGCATACACTTTGGTGGGTCACAATGTTCAATTTTCCAAATGCAGAAAACAAAATCAAGGACTAGGTGAGGGCACATGCCTTAGACAGAATTTCTATTGCTGCAACAAAACACCATGACCAAAAAGCACACTGGGGATGTAAGGGTTTATCTGGCTTCCACTTCCACATCTTAGTCCATCACTGGAGGAAGTCAGGACAGGAACTCAAGCAAGGAGGAAGCCAGGAGCTGATGCAGAGCCCATTGAGGGATGCTGCTTACTTCCTTACCACATTACTTCCTATGGCTTACTCATCTTGCTTTGTTAGACAACCTAAGGCCACCAGCCCAGGGATATCCCCACATACCATGAGCTAGGCCCTCATCAATGATCACTAATTAAGAAGATGCCTTACAGCTGGATCTCATGGAGGCATTTCCTCAACCAAGGCTCCTTTCTTTGACAACGGTGGCTTATGTCAGGCTGGCACATGGAACCAGCTAGCACAGGAACCTTGTACATGAGAGGCAATCTGTTCTTACCTCGGGAGATTTGTCTCAGGTGTGATAAGCAGGGGGGGGTTTTGTACAGTTTTTTAATGTATTTCATGTTTATCTTTCTGTCTTGTCTGCTCAGACAGGACCTAGATAGAGCTCTTCATTCAGAAGAAACACAATCACTAGGCATATAAGCATATCCATGGTGCTTCTACTGTGCAGCCCATGTCCAGTGCTAACGGCCTTATATATCCTTTTAGGATCAAGAAAATTCCAGGGAAAAACGATTCTGTTCTGTCTTCACAAGCCATTGCTCTGGTCTTTTTCTCTGGATTGTCTTTGTGTCTCTGGCACTTCTCTATATGGTTATGAGTCATCAGTCTCTGACATCTATATGTGATGAAAATCTAGTATATGTTTTCTGTGGATACCCACAGAAAAACTCATACGTTCTAGCTTCCTTTCCTACATAATGGTCATAAAAATAAGGACATGGATGAAGCAGTTGATAAACTCATATTTTGTATCTCATTGTGTCGGAGGATCAAAACGTTTGTCTCTGGAGGCTGAAGGCCACAGTTTTACATCAACCCCTTAAGGTTCCATGTTGGTCAGGGCCATACTCTACTAGTATTTGGCCCTATCTAGGTCCCAAAACTGTGATAGATTTTGACAGTGGGAAGAAGCTTTTACATAAGACCTCATAAACCTGTCATTGAGAAGGCATAAATATCAGATCCTAAGACCAAAGTGTACCAATAAATAACAAGCAATAGACAGAAAGAACAGAGACTGAGCGATGTGTTGGAGGAGCACACAGGATCTGTGGAACCTTCAGCCAGAAGCCAGTCAGGAAGGCACCTTGCCAACAAAGTTGTACATAAAAACCAGAATAAAACTTTGAGAAGGTGCCTTCATTTATTCCCTGGACATGAACTCCATGACATGATTGAGGAAGTCACTAACCTGAATACATGTCATTTAGCAATAAGATAAAAGCGATACAATCAAAATAGTATTAACCTTAGTCCACCATCTAACTGCCACGTGCATGTCCAGGGCAAAACCATTAAAATGCAAATAGAACTTAAGCAAATACTAGCACTAGACATTTACTTGGGAACTGGACAGATTCAGACACAAATTTTGATATAGAAAACATGAATATGTGCAATTTGAGTGTGCCCCAGAACATTCACAGTGACCATGCAACAATCGCATGACCATGGAGCACTTGAAATGTGGCTTGTCCCGAGACAGACAGGCTATAAATGGAAAAGAACCATGAGATTGCTTCCACATTGACTGAGTGACCAGGTCTCTTGTGAGCACATACCACCTCTTCCCACAGAGCATGGTTGAAGACTATCACAACAACAACTGCCACTTGTTAGGTCCTCTGGCTAAGAAGAACACTCCTTGTGATGGGTCCTCTCTTAGCTTGGCTTCTCTGGTCCACCTCTGATTCAGAAAATCCCATCTACAGGAAGACACAGTCTGCTAGTGAGCAGACTCAGTGGAGTCCAACATTTATCTCTCCTCAATCCTAGTAGAGACCCTGAGGACTGCCTCCCAGCCCTCAGTGACCACTAACCACCTGAAATAACAACTCTGAATGCCATAAGAATTTAACTTACCACAGACAATTAGAAGAATTACAAAGAAAGAAAGAAAGAAAGAAAGAAAGAAAGAAAGAAAGAAAGAAAGAAATCCCTAGAAAAGTGAGTGGGTAACAGCAATTCAGAGTATTTTACTTTGTTTGTGTTTTTAACACAATCTTGCTGGAAACATTTGAATAAAGACTGAATACAGACCTGAGTGAGTGGCTTCCTGTTGGCACAGTTTATGCCCCCAATGAAGACCATGTTGGGCATGAAGGGCCTGGGGTAGTGAAACACAAAGTCCTTTCTCAACAACCACACAGATGCATGTCTGAGAATCTCCACCAGGGATACCTCCCTCTGCAAAAGCTCAGAGGCGAGTCTCTCCAAAGGACCATAATTAAGATGGCAAAAATACATCCATGGCAAAGGGTAAACCATGTTCTTCACTCTTTCTAGGAAGCTCATGTGGTCAGAATTTCTTGTTAGTAACCTGGGAACATAAGAAGAGGGGGTTGGACTGTTTGTTGCCTCAAATTCTAGTTCGCAGAGCATGGATTGCAGGAAAAACACAGCAGGAACACGCAGGTGCATGGCCAGCACTGCCCCACAGGGGAAAAAGGGGTCTGTTAAAACCACATCGAAGGAACTGGAATTCAGATGCTGGATCAGAGCTGTATTGTGCAGCAGACCCATGCAAGATCTCACATAGAATTTTGACATATTATTTACACCTGTCACATTCTGGAAAAGTAACTTCAGAGAAAATCCAGTTTCAAAAACTTTTTGAAAGTGGCCCAGCAATTGGTGCCTGTACTCTTCTTTGGTGTATGGAACGCTGTAGGTTTTGAGGGTGAAGAAGTCCTCTCCTTTGATGTACACAGTCACCTCTGGAGCCAGGACCACAGTCTGGTGACCTCGGGCGTGAAGCTCCCTCACAACATCCCGCATGCTCAGCCAGTGGCTGCCCTCCATGGGTAACACCAGCACCTTTGCTCCTTCAGCGCATGGCAGGGCACACAGCAGGAGCAGCAGTCCTGAGAGCTTTTGAGGGAACACTTGAATTTCCATGGCTAACACCGGAGAAGTCCGCAGCAGTTTAGCCTGCTTACATGTCTATGGCACTTAGGTTATTCCCTATCTTCTTATTCCCAAGTCCATACATGAAGTCATTGGGTGGTACAGTACCCTCCTTAAGTTAATCATTGCTGAATAAAACCACGCCTGGCTTTTATTACTGACCTAACTTTTTGCCTCCATACCAAGGTACAGTTTTTCTTATCACCTCTCTACTAACAAAACCCTGTGACGTGCTACTGCTCCCTAGCGACCATCAGAGTTCATTTCAATAAGACAAACAATGTAAGATGTAAGGCTAGAGATCAATCCTAAGACAATAATGGGTGACTTCAGTAGCCCACACTCACCAATACACAGGGCATCCTAGTCTGGAAAAAAAAATGCAGAAAGATATCACCTAAATGACATCATAGGTCAAATGGATGAAATAGATATTTGTAAAACATTGCATCCAAACACTGTAGAGTACACAATGTTCTCAGCAGTCCCTGGAGCTTTCTCTAAATTAAATCATGTAATGGAACACCAAGAAAGTCCTAATTCATGTAGGCAAACTGAAATAACTTCTGGTATTCTACCCAATCACAAATGGATCAACAGCAAGAGAAACAGAGAACAGACGTGGAATCATTGAGACTAACCAACACACCACTGAATGATGACTAAGTCACTGGGAAAACCAATAAAGAAAACTAAAAATTCCTAGAATGTAACGGAAAAGGAGACACACTGTGCCAGAACCCACGGAATACACGGAAAATAGTCCTAAAAGGGATGCTTAGCCTACAAGTTTATAGCTACCTTTAAAAAACTAAAGAACTCCCAATTACATAATGGGTATAATTTCTGTCCTTGAAAATGGAAACAAGCTAAATCTCAACTTAGTACAAGGAAAGACAGAATTGAGTTCAGAGCAGAAAGAAATGAAATATAATTTTTAAAAAATTACAATCAATGAAACAAAAACTTGGTTCTTTAAAAAATAATGAATATAATGAGCAAATCCTGAGTCAAACTAACCAAAGAAAAAGAAGACCTAAATTTATACAATTAGAGAGAAAAGGGAAGCGATGACCACCAGTAACAAATTCTGAAAATTATCAGGTTTAACTCAGAAGCTTATACTTTATTAAGTTAGGAAATCTAAAAGAAGTAGAAGAGTCTAGAGGGAGACAACCCATCAAGAGTAAACCAAAATGGCAGAAACAACTTAAACAGATCTACAGTTAGCAACAAGACTGAAGCACGATTAAAACTCTCCCAACAAAAAATAAACCAGGACCCAGCTGAATTCTATCAGACTTTCAAAGAAATATGAACAACACTTGCTTCTCAAACTATTCTCTAAAAGAGAAAGGGAAGGGACATTATCAAAGTCTTTTCAGAAAATCAGTATTACTCTGATACAAAACCAGATAAAGACTAACAACAGCAACAAAAATGAAATTAACGCCCAGGCTCCCCGATTAACATAGACGTCAATGTTATTTATAAAATACTTGCAAGTGAAGTCAAGAATACATCAAAAGGGTCATCTAGTATCATCAAGCCAGCTTCAGTTCAGTGTGCAAATTTAGTTTGACCTAGGGCAATCGATAAAATAAATATAATACACTACATAAGTAGACTGAAGAATAAAAATAAATAAATCACATGAACACCTCAAGAGATGTCAGAAAGGTTTGGGAAAACTGTAGTGTCCTCTCACAACGAGGGTCCTAAAGAAACTTGGAACAAAGGAACTCATGTCAACACAATAAACGCTGTGTATCACAAAACTATAGCTCACATTATACCAAATGGGGGGAAAACTCAAAGCACTTCCAGTAAAATCAGGAACAAACAAAGGTGCCTTCTTTTCCCATTCCTCTTCAATATAGTACTAGAACATCAGGACAAGAGAAAGAAATAAAGTAGTCGCAATAGGAGAGGTAGAATTCAAAGTATCGTTCTTCACAGATGATACTGTTCTGTGAATGAGAGATGACAAAGGCTCCCCCAGAAAACTGTTAAATATAATAAATACTTTCATCAAAACAGTGTTAACATACAAAACTAATTTTCTTCAGATATATCACTAGCAAATATTCTGAGAAAGAAATCAAGGAAACAATCCCATTAACAATTATCTCAAAAAGTATCTCAGTAAACTTAATGCAGGTGAAGGACCAGGACAGAGAACATCTTAAAGTACTGGGCAGGGGAAAACTGAAGAAGACACTAAGAAATGGGAAGATCTCTCATGCTCAGAAACTAAAGGAGTTAATATTGTTAAATTGGCTTTTTTCAGGGAAAGCCAAATTCAATACAACTCCCATAAATTTATAGTCTTTTTTATTTTTACAATAATAGAAAAAAAACCTCAAAACTCCTATGGAGGCACAAAAGATCCTTGTTGGGGGTAATATTTCATACATTGTGTGAAGGTTGTCTCTGTGTATTCAGTTGATTGCTGTACCAGCAGAGGGTTGAGTGTTGGCCAGATCTTGGTATTGTTATTTCTATGGTCCATCACTGGCCTCATATTTTGTAAACTTTCCTCCTTCATCACTCACCTATTGGATGTAATAAAGAGCTGATGGACAATAGCTGAGCAGGAAGTGGAAGGCAGAACTTCCAGGAAGAGGCAGGGACTCTGGGAGAGGAACTGGGAAGTGGGAATTCACCAGCAGACACAGAAAGGAGTAGATGTAGTGGAGTTGGGCAGAGAGGTACAAAGCTAACCACGTGATCTGTAAAATGCTGGGGAGGATTCAGGGACAGAGGCACTATTCAGTGCTGGTGGGATGTAAACATGTGTAGCCATGTTTACAGAAATCAGCATGAGGCTTCCTCAAAAATCTAAAAATTGACCAGGTATGTGCCTGAAGAAGCACCATTCTGGGTGCCAAGGCAGCAAGAGCTTCCTCATGTTGAAATGCTGTCTATAAACAAATCAAACATGAAGTAGAATTACAATGTGACCCACCTATATTGCTCTGAGTATGCAGCCAAAGAGCTCTCAGGCAACTTATCACAGAAATGCTTGTGAGTATATGCCTATTGCTGTAGCAGCTACTATACAAAGGAATCGGACCAGACAACATGCTCACAACAGATAAAGAGCTAAGCAAATAAAATCTGTTGCATATACACAAAGGGCTTTTGTTTACACATAAAAAAGGAAATCATGACATTTGTAGGAGATTGATGAAATCATAAATCATTATGCTGAGGAAAATAAGCCAAACTCAGAACATAAATCTATTTTTCTGATAGGTAAAAACTAGAGTTAGAACTCTCTCTTTCTCCATCTGTTTTCCTCTGTCTCTATCTCTCTCACAGTGTGTGTATGTGTGTACATATGTATGTATTTATGTTCCTGAGTGAGTGTATGTATGTGTGTATGTGTATGTATGTATGTATGTATGTATGTATGTATGTATGTATGTATGTAAGACACAAAACCAGAGTGAGGATTCTGAGACAGTAGAAAGATCTTAAAGGAGAAGGGAGATGGAGTAGGTAATCACATGAATGCAATACAACAGCAGATATGAAGAACTAACTAACTTGGGGAAGAAAGAAGACCAGTTGGAGCAGGAAGTCAGCTTATAGGAGGGTTTCTGGGAAGGGAAACAAGAAAGAACAAAACATAATAACAGATATACTGGAAGAAGGCAGCAAGTAATAGTTTGAATGAGAATAATCCCATAGGGTCATATATTTGAATACTTGTCCCTAGTTGGTGGAACTGTTTGGAAAAGACTAGGAGGTGTGGTCATATTAGAGTAGGTGTGTCACTAGGGGTGAGCTGTCTTTCTGCCTCATAGTGGCTATCTCAATGTAAGCGCTCAGCTACTGTTTCAGCACCATGCCTGCTTGACTGCTGGCATGCTCCCCATTGTTATGGTTCTAGAGGACTCTAATCCTCTGGACTCTCACCCAATTAAATGCTTTCTCTTTGCAAGTTTCCTTGGGCATCGTGTTTTCTCACAGCAATAAAAAGGTAGTTAAGACACACAGCGAAATTTCTTTGTGTGTTAACCTAAAAGTTAATTCCAATAAAAGAAAAAATGAACAGAAATAAAAAGAAAATTTCTTAAGAATTATGCAGATTTATAACTGGTTTTAATTTACAAAAAGTAAAACAATGTGAACTGTATGGTTGTACCCATGGACATTTACAAACATGAACCATGAAGTGACCATATGACGAGACAAGTAAAATGTAGCTGGTATGACATGAGACATGCTGGAAAATGGAAAAGCTCTCCTTGTATTTCCTTCATTTCTCTTGAGAACTGATAGCATCTTCCCAGTGAGTACCTTATGCACACACACCAACAACACCGATTGACTAGATACTTCATCCTCCTCCTGAAAGGCTGAGAACAATCCCTGTCATCACGACTCTGCTTCTGCAGGAGCTCTCACTCCCAGGAAGACATGTGACACCTCTGTCCTCAAACTTGCAGTTACTTTCCACATCTGGGCTGACAATAAATACATCCAACTCTGCTTACTTTTCTACCAATTTCGTATTCTGCTTTCTCCCCAGACTTTCTCGATAAGTCTAGGTTCATTCCCTCGTCTCCCACCCCCTTAAACTCTTTCAGTGTATCCTCAGACTCCACCAGCTTGTGTGACCATGAAACAGAGAATTGTTGATGTCATCGGGACCAAATGTAGGAACCTATGCTGTGCCTGTGTTCCCCTACTTAGGAAAGAGAATATTTACAGAATGCCTGGAAGATTGTTTAAGGGAAGTGTTTGGTTTTTAGTTTGTGTAAATATTTTAGGGAACTTCATTACTCTGTGAATTTATGAAACCAAAACAATTGTAGAAAGTGATGGTGTAACAGTAAGTACAGAAAGAAAGCATGAATCTGTAAGCAACACACTCAAGACAGTACTGGAGCATGACGATGAAGGCAATGAGCAAAGAGAACAGGCCTTGGGTTGATGCTCATACCAGGTACAAGGCAAAACAGAGAAGACAGCAAGGGGAAGAGCTGCCAATAGAAACTGGAGAAAAAGAATCCAGGGAGGATGCCTGCACTTAAGGACCATCAGGTCAAACTGCTTGGAACCTTAGAGAAAATCCTCCCAGCTTTAGTTGAGACCCAGGCTCACTTCAGACTCACTGCCTGCTGTAGACTAAGGAATACCCTACACTGGAAACAACATATGAGCCCCAGAACATCTGAGAGCCAGCTCGGCTCCTCTGGTCCTGCCCAGGTTGAGAAGATGTCATGTCCAGGAGATACTGTCTATCTGGTGGACACAGTCCATGGGGTCCAACTACTGATCCTTGGTTCAATTAGAAGCCCTAGTTACTGCATCCTGGGAGTCTCGGTAGACACTAAAATCCTGATAACTGTGGACACCTCAAAGGTTTAATTCACCAAAGATGAGCAGGTAAGTAAGCAACTCATAGCGAGACATGGAAACCAGTGTTGGTGGACCACTCTTTGGATGAAGGCCCAATACAGACCTGAGAGAGAGGCTTCCTTCGGACACAGTTAATTCCTCCAACAAAGACCATGTTGGGCATGATGGGCCTGGGGTAGTCAAACACAAAGTCAAACCTGAAGAGCCATATGGATGCATGGCCCAGGATCTCCAGGAAGGACACCTCTCTCTGG
This sequence comes from Grammomys surdaster, assembly GCF_004785775.1. NCBI lineage: Eukaryota > Metazoa > Chordata > Mammalia > Rodentia > Muridae > Grammomys > Grammomys surdaster. Next base: position 7,112,590 of record NW_021620869.1, read on the forward strand.
AAAAGCTCAGAGGCCAGGCTCTCATAGGGAATGAAACCGAAGTGGAAAATGAGCTTGAATGGCAGAGGATAGAGAATGTTCTTGACTTTCTCCAGGAAGCTCATGTGGTCTGGATTCCTTGTGAGTAACCTTGGAACATAGGAGGAAGGGCTTGGACACTGAGTGGCTTCAAAGTCAGCTTCATAAGGAATGAAGCGCAGAAAAAACACAGCAGGAATATACAAATACTTGGCCAGCAGTGCCCCACAGGGAATGGCAGGGTCTGTTAACAGCACATCAAAGGAACTGGAGTTGAGATGCTGAATCAGGCCCTTGTTGTGCAGGAGACGTGTGCAACAGCTCCCGTAGAATGTTGATACATTTTTCATGAGTTCCATATTGCTTAAGATCATCATCAGAGAATATTCAGTTTTAAAGAATATTTGAAAAAGACTCAGCAGCTGATGCTCATACTCTTCCTTGGTGTATGGAACAGCATAGGTTTTCAGAGTGAAGAAGTCCTCTTCTTTGATGTACACAGACACATCTGGAGCCAGGACCACAGTCTCATGGCCTCGGGTGTGGAGCTCCCTCACAATGGTCCTCATGCTCAGCCAGTGACTGCCCTCCACAGGAACCACCAGAACCTTGCCACCCTGAGCCCAGGGCAGGGCAGAGAGTAGGAGCAGCAGCCCTGAGAGTCCTCCTGGAAACACATGCTTTCCCATGGCCATATCCTGGGAAACTCATAGAGGTGAACCTTCCTTACCTATCTGTTCCCTAAACATGAGTTTCTTCATCTTATACCACCATCAAGTCACCTTGCACCATGATATGCCATTGGTAGGCACAATCCCCACCTTCAGTTAATGATTGCATAATAATCCATGCCTGGCCTTCAGTGATGTCCCAACCACCTACCCCCACACAGAGAAAACAGACCAGACCATCTCTCTACCAGAAAGACTCCTGTCATCTGTAGCTGTTTTTGAACCATCAGGGTTCACCTCTTCCCCTACCCCCAATTTCAAAACAATGTTGTACATGTTCATTTCATCATCTCTCTGTTTATCACTGAGCTCTGAGCAGTGGTTGATGGCTGGATTCCAAACATAGCCATCTTCTCTTCTCAAGACACAACCGACCAAGTAATTCCTTAAAATCTCTCTCTCTCTCCATTCTCAAGTGGCACTCATGACATCATAGAACACAGACCACTGCCAAGCTAGCTTGGAAAACCAGTATTTCAACTCTCTAGGTAGCTCATTTAATAGCCTGTTAATGATAGTTATCAGGAACACTGCATTTAAAGTGCTTGGCAGGTGCCAAGTATTGAAATGCTTTTAGAATTTTGAACTCATGGTTTGATTATTTAGATCTACCTAATGCTGTGTGGGAAGTTGTACCCCCCGTGGAAGTCAAGACTATCTAAAGCATACCACAGCAAGACCAGCCTGTGGGAAAACGGCTCTCCTCTGTGAGTTGTTCCCTTGATCTACTCATAAGATGGATTCTATTTCTGGCCTGGGATCTAACCTCATCTGAAGTTCTGTTCTCCTTTGTGATAAGTACTACAGTCTTCAGCTCTCTAGTTAGGGATGTGGGTGGACACTCATCTTGGCCTTCACTACCTCCTGAGTTTTGTGATGAGACTCTTCCATGATCACTGGCAGCTCTGCATCCTAATATGGATGTCGTCTGTGAGAACAGCTTGGGCCTGTGTTCTAACTTTAAAATGGAAAAGACACTCTGAGACTGAGTTGGGCAGGTCAGCTGATCAGATATAATCAGAAGTCTGATCCCCACTGCAAGTATTTCTTATATACGTGCTCAGCAGTTGCTGCCATGTCTTGATCCTACTTGTCCTGAGGTTCCATTGTCCCCTGGGCATGTCCCAGGGATGTCTAGCATTCCACCTCAAGGTACCCATGGCCCTCTGTCAAGTCTTGTCAGTTATGGTTGTACAGAGAGAAACTTTTGGATGGGGAGAAGCCACTGCCTTAGAGAATTCCTCTAATGTTAATAGATCCCACTGCTGGCTAAGTGTGTGTTTGCAAAATACTTCCTGTGGACCACCAGATGTCACTGTGCCCCTTCAAGAGGCCAAGAGTCTAGAATTCCACTTCCTTCCCAAAAGGAACTTCTCCGTTGTATTTTTCCTGACTCTTTCTCTTGTTTTTTTGCCATTTCTCTGTAAGTTTTGCCCTATCCTCAGTTTCTGGCCTTTAACATACAGCAAATTCTATCATTTTTCTTCTCCCATAAACATGCAGTATGCCCTGGGTCTAGGCTGGGGCCTCTCCTGTTCATTGTGATGGTCAAAGAACATCTGGAAATGATGAAGATAGCCTTTGGTCTCTTCTTCAGGTGCTACCACTGTTTGTAAGAAAGGCACCCCCTCCACATCCAGTGGGAGAGGCAGCCAGTTCCTGGTGGTAGGACACCCCCCAGCCCCCGCCAAAAGCAACTGAATAAACCAAGGAGAATTGGGAGCTATCAGAAGCAGTTGATGATATTCTTTCCCCCATGAGACGAATACAGGGAGCTATGCCTCAAGGCAAAGTGACTCAGGAAGCCTGTATTGTGCTTCCAGGGTCAGACATTGGAAAAGCAGAAGAAGAGACAGGAGAAAGAAACATAGAAAGAAGGAAGCCTTATGAAAATCCTCTCTAGACAGACTAGAGAAGTTTGGAGTAAAGATTTTTGAGAGGACTCCTGTTGAGTAGGCAGCTTGGCTACCATAGACCCTCCCTGAAACACACATTATAGAAACCCAGAGAAAGTAATGTGAATGAGAATTCCTGGGGGTTGGGCGGGGGCTGTGTCTGCAAAGGCTAATTGATGGGTTAGAACTTGAATGATATGGAGAGAATTTTATAGGCCCAAAGCCAGCCTACTTACAATCTATCTTGGAGCATCTTTGTCCTATTAGATAGCCATCCTTTGCCCCACTCTGTGTCAGACCATAGCATAAAACCTATTGGACCTTATATCCTAACAAACAGAAAAAATCTTTTGGAATATTTTAATAAAACCTTAGTCTCACATCAATCAAAAGGCTTAGAGTGTTGTCTGATAGCATCTAAAGCCTGTAACAGTTCTCCCGATCTGGCTGTAACCTGTCTACCTGTTGTGTGCCCACCAATATGTTTGAAAAGTGTCTTGACTTATGGATTTTTTGTTATGTTTTGTTTCTATAAAAAAAAAAAGTTCACGAAACTGCTACTTCATTGGAACATGTTATTTGAGAAAACTTCAATCTGTATTCTCAGGCCGTGGCCACTCATACATTGAAACTTAGCCCACAGAATGCCTCTAGATATCAGGAACTAAACCTTGAATCAGTACCATGTAGTCTTCAGCAAGGTTTGAAAATTTATCTGAGTCAGAATCTACAGTGGACCTTGGACACAGAGCCCAAATGAATGCTGGGCATCAGGTCCAGGCCCATGACTAGCATTTACAATCAGACCTGTGAGTGACCTCTCATGGACCCGTTCAGCATCTGTGACCCAACCTTACAAAGGACTATCTAGAGGTGTGACCAAGATCCTTAAATGGACCAGTGAAAGACCACCTAGGAACACCAACTGCATCTTCCACCTGACCTGTGAAAGCCTGCCCTGGGGTGTGACCTCAGTCTGTGAGCCTAGAAAGGGATATCCAGTGTGGACTAGAATCAGCAGAACCCAGGGGAGAGACCAAGTACAGGCACTGTACCCACTCTCTCTTTTCCTGAACTTTTATTTCTCCTTTCCTTGGTACCCAATGGCATCCTAACCATCCTGTTGTCCAATTCCATTTGTCCTCTTTGTTTTTCATTTCCTTATTCTTTTCTCCTGTTCTAGTCTTTTAAAGTTCCCTTTTGAAAGGTTCTCCAAAGAACAAAGCCTGCCCTGGTTTCCAGGTCCAGATCTGTCTCTGTCTCTCCTGAGCTGGCACTGTGCTAGGGTGTTGGGTTGTATTTCTTTCTCTCTATCTCTTTCAGTCTACATTTAGTTGGAGCTCCCTTCCTCTCATATCCATCCCCACTGTTCACCTCTTCTACTTATCTTCCCTCTATGTTTCTTCTCTATCGTCCCAATACCAATCACTAATCTTTTTGGACTTTTAAATTTTCCATTTATACATTAATTATCCAATATTCTAGGGTATATAGTACTATTCTTGCTGTTCAGTTACTTCAATTATTGGAGTTGAAGGATTGATTGCTTTTTTAATCAACTGCTACTGTATTTTTATAGTTGGCCTACCCTTTAGATATAGGTGTAAGAATGTAATACTAGAATCCACCCTCTGGTCAGGCCTCCTCTCACAGATACCGACAAGTATCCCCTGGGACACTTGTCTCTGAGCTGGCACACTCGATAGACCCACAGTGGCTAGCCTGGAAAGTTAGTTTATACCAAGAGGACCTATTGCTCCATCCTCAAAAAAATATTTAAAAAAACGTGCTCCTCACCCATACCCATGCCATGTGCTCTCTGATTCTCTTCAGAGTCCCTGCCATGGGTCTCTGTACCCATGTCACTGGTACTGGGTCCTGAACTCTACTTAGAGCTTCTGACATGCTGATGTCCCTTTGACTATACATGGTACTGATAACTCTTCAAATAAATTCCTTCATCCCCAGTGGTCAAGCCCAGCATTCTCTTGAACTACCTGCCCCCATCCAAGACCTAACACTGGGTTTAGGGGATGGTTTTTAGAACTACATTCCAAGGCGCCAGGAAATAATTCCAAGAACTGACAAGTGATATGAAACTGAAGCTTCTGCATAGCAACAGAAACAATCGCCTGAGTAGGAGGCAACCAACCAACAGAGTCCGTGCCCACAAAACAAAAGACAGGGGATGGGTAGCCAGAGGCATAAAGGAGTGTACAGATTAAACATCTGCAGCCGGGACCACAGTCTTGTGGCTTCAGGCATGGAACTCCCTCACAATGATCTTCATGCTCATCCGGTGGCTGCTTTCCCTGGGAAGCACCAATGAGCCGCAGCACCACCACCACCACCACCACCACCACCACCAGGCTATAAAACCAAGAAAATTGGGAGGATCACGTGGTGGCCAGGTGGAAACTTGAAGTTTGTAGTCATTCCTGCCAGTTCTGTTCTCAATATAGAAAAGACACTATCCACAACCTGTCTGATGAGAGAGTCTCTCAGGACCTGGAGGTGAAAACCCACTCCTTTTGCCCAGGTTCAAAGTACACCACTGGTCCACCTCTGACTTCAGTAGACAGCTGTGGGAGATCATTTCAGAACAATGTTGGTACTTCTCCTCACTGTGAAGTTCCAGTGTTTGTTTGCTCTGAAAAGCACACAAGGCTCAGTCCAATACCACATCGGAAGAAATACTTTACCTATAAAACTGGGTCATGGGTACTGTGGTTCAGCTGAGTCAGAGACATAACTCTAGACTAAAATTGTGAAGAGGCACACAACAGATATTAATTATAACTGTCTTAAATTTATGTCTTTAAAGATGTTGAGAAATTGTGGTTGCCCATTTGTTCTTGACAGGAGGAAAAGTGTTGGCCACACAAGCTGCCAATCTATCGCACTTTACAGTTTGCTAGAAATGTTGCATAAGGTATATATTTGCTCTGAGACATTTTTAACTATACTTTCTTTTTACAACTTCATAGTGAAGGATGTTAAGAACATTAATGGTGCTTCGGGTTTAAATAAAAAGCTGAGTGTGGATGGGCACTCCTTTAATTTCAGCACTAAGGAGGCAGAGGCAGGCCAATCATTGCCTGTCCGAACTACATAGTGAGTTCCAGCTCAGCTAGAGCTAAATAACAAGACTCTGCCTTCAGTGAAATGAAATATAATTTTCACATGCACATAAATACTGAAGAGTCATGTGACCATCAACGTCAATATGAGGTGAGTGTACAATGAATATGTGCTACATGCACACTATGAAAGCCATAAAGAAAAATGGAATAATGGATTTTTGCAGGTAAAAGGAGAGAACTAGAAAAGATACTGAGGTACGCCAGGCTACAAAGACAAAGGTCACATGATCTCTCCCATATGTGGTTGGTTCCTAGCTCCAAATTGTCAGATGTCAGGAGTATATAACTTGGAATAACCATTGAAACCAGGAAAGTAAAAGGTTTCCTGTGGGTGGGGAGTGGGGAGCTATAGCAGAGAACAAATGACATGAAAAGAAAATTGGGAAAAAATGGAGGAGCCTTAGGGAGGATGAAGAAGGCTAATGCAGGAGAGGGGAGGAGGAGGGAAACATAGCACTAAGAATGTTTGAAAGCTATAAGGAATCATATTATTCCTACCCAAAATTACATGCAATATAATTAAGTGTATATGTGTATATACATATACATATATACATATATAGTTTAAATAGAGTTAGTTCAGCCATGGGCTAAAAATGCTTCCAAGAGCCACAGACTATATCTTACAAAAACACAGCACCAACCTTTTGAGTCCTTGGTCAGAATGCACTCCCAAATACCATAGGCCATTGGTGCTGCTGTTAGTTGCCTCACAGAGGTTGAAGGTGAGTCCCCTATTGCTGAAGATACCATGCTGTTTGGAAACAGAACTTGGAGGCTCAAAACTGGGTATAACTGAAAGGCCCTCCCTAAGGATTAACTTTAATATTCTGGAAGGTGCTAAGCAAGCTGCCAAAGGGTAGGGGATATGTGTGTCCTGTGGAGCAAAAGTCACACCCAGCTGTGCAGCCTACAAATCACAATGGCCAACATAACAAGATTTCTCTAGAGGTGCAATAGTGGTACTTATATCTGGTGACAACAACAGTTCTCTAGTTGGATTAAAGACGTACTCAACAAGAGTGAAATCATACCTGGTACCTGAAACCTAGTCAACAAACAACATGAGGTTAGTGAGGTCTTAGAGCTTAGAGGCATATCTACTACCACCATGTTCCCAAACCAGAATATTTCCTAACTGAATTCTAACATTGTTAATACTTACCTTTAGACAAGCAGGTAAATGTAGCACCCAACTCTCACTAAAGAAGCTTCTGTTTGCAACAGATGGAGACCATTACAGAGAGCCACAAGCCATCAAAATGCAGATCCCAACAACTGATCGGGGAGTGCCCAGATTTAATGGATAGATATTCCACAATACAAGGACTGCACTTAAGGCCCAGGAAACACACCAGAGGAAGGGCTAGATAGACTTAAGAACCAGAGACATCCCCTCCAAAAAAAAAATCTATTGTAAAATTGTGTCTCCTAGAAACAGGAAAGCTTCACCAATGTTAGCCCAACAATGTAGCTTCCTAATCTTGACCTGAACAAGAAAAACAAACTCCACTAACACTGCTAATGTTGATGGGGGACATCTCAAGGAGTCCCACTCTTATAAAAACGAACTACAGGCAACTAAGGGATGCTGAGAGTAGAAGTCTTCCCCCAAGAAGGAGTCCCCAAACTGGTTATTCAACATCAAACCACCAGCCCTGAAATAATGTCCATACAACACCAAACGGACTCAGTAGGTTGAATTTAGATATTTACGCATACATATATATGTACATATGTAAGCAACCAAAGAAAGAGAGATCAGGAAACTCAGAGCACATGAGGAAATGGAGGGTGGGAAGAGTTGGAGTTATAAAAGGGAATGGAGGGAAACTGTGTAATTATATTTTGAATTAATAAATGAAAAAATCAAACTGAATTTTAGGTGATGGCTTTCAGTTACGTATAAAGGATGAGGGGGCATTTGATCATTGTTAAGATGTCGATCCAGACTTAAAACTTAGGAAGATGTGTGGGAAAAAGATTGCACGGGGGCGGCTCGACCCCTGCAACAGCAGCCAGCAGGCCGGCTGCGGCGGAGGGGCACGGCAGCAGCGGAGGTGGCCAGTGGGCAACGGAGTCCCAGGGGTTTCCCACTGGCAGGTTCCCACATACACGAGAAAGTCTAGGGTTCCAAAAGCTGGAAGCTTGTTGGCGGCGGGCACAGAAGACACGTGGAGTCCGTGGAAGAAGTTTATTGTCCATGCTGTGAAAGTGCGCCCTTTCATGTGCGTGCACGTCCCACGCCCCAAATGCCAGGAGGAGCTCTCTTATATGGGGAGTGGGAAAGAGGAGGGACAGGGGAGGAATAATTTAATTATCTACGCCCCCAGCCTTTAGATAACTCCTGTTAGTTACGCCCTCTACCTGTGTCTTCCGTGACTGACAGTAGAGGTTAAATGGAGATTAGACCGTGTGTCAAGGCCCTGGGTTCTGGGGGCATGGTTAAACACCTGCCGTCTTGGGGTTCCAGGCCCACAAACCAAGATGCCCTCTTACAGTCCGACAGAGATGCAGAAGAGGGATGCCACTAAAGGCCTATTACCTCAAATGTAGTACTTTAAATCAGTTCACTTTTTACTCTTGTGAAGCCAGGGGACAACCTATTTAATTGAGAGTCTCAAAGTTCCATGGTGGTTAGTGGCATATTAGCATGGCAGTCAGCCCTAGCTTGGTTCTACAACAGTGGCAGAGGCTGGAGAGAAAAAAAAGTCACTCCACTTAAGTGTACATGCCGACCCATTTTCAGGAGGGGACACAGACCAGAGGAGAAGCTGACTGGATGTGACCGTCCACACTCAACTGAGAAGTCCATGCTTTTAACACAGTCTATGCCACACATTCAGACCATTTTTGGCATGCTCACCTTGCGACAGTCTATCACAGAGTACCCCACCCTCCATGGATTTCTAAGAAAAGTGCATAAGACATTAAACTGAATTGAAAATAAAATTGTACTAAAAAAAATACATTTCTTAATCCTCTGCACACAGGTAAAAGGATCTGAACACACTGGTCCTTCGGGAGAGTCCATCTGGTGCTTTCTGAAGTAGGAAATGGGAAATCAAAGCAGTAACTTAAGCCCTCCAAACTCAACACTTCTGGGTCCGCATGGCTTTCAAAGAACTAACACCAATGCTTTTCAACTGACTCCACAAAAATTGATAAGGAAAGAACATCATCAAACTCTTTATCGAATCAGCATTACCTTGATTCACAAGCCACAAAAACATGTAAGAAAAAAAACCAAACCAATCTCCCTGATGATAGCAGGTAAAGAACTTCTCAATCAAATATTCTCCAAATTCAAGAACACATCAGGAAGATCAATCATGCTCAAGTTGGCTTTATATCAGAGGTGCAATGTTGGTTCAAAACAGGCAAATCAATATGTGCGGAATATCAACAGGCAAATCAATATGTGCGGAATATCAGTAAAGTGGACTAAAGAACAGAGCTCACAGGTCATCCCTTTCCATATCTTTCCATATCTATTGTCCCCGATAGATACAAAAAAGGTTTTCTGGCAAAACCTAGGATCTATTAATACAAGAAGCCCTGTAGACACTATAACTTGAAAGGACATATCTTAACATAATAAAATCTATGTACCTCAGAACTGTAGCCAGCATTTAGGAAACGGAGAGAAATTCAAAGCACCACCCCTAAAATCAGAAACTAAACAAGGTGTCTGTTCTGTCCACTCATCGAATCTAGTACCAGGATTCTTGTTAGAACAAAACAAAAGGAAAGAAATAGCAGAAAACAAAAAGGAAAAAAAGACATCCAAGAGACCTCATTTGCATATTTGCATATGACATGGCTTCACACAGAAGCGACCCTAAGACCCTACCTGAAGTCTGAGAGGTGAGAAACACTTTCTTCAAAGTGATAGAATATGAAATTAGCAGTTGTCTTCCAAATCACCAATGGCCAACACATTGTCAAAGTAATCCAGAACGCAACCCCAATAACAACTGCCTCAAAAAAAGAAATACTTTAGATTAAAGCTCACCATGTGGCCAGAAAAGAACTCTATAATGAAGTTGTTTTGTTTTTTTAACACTGAAGAAAAACATTGAAGGGGACACTAGGAAATGGTAGAAATGCCCATAGAACTGACAACTGCAATTTGAAGTTCCTGTATCCTCACCTAGAAATATTTACGTTAAACTCATCCTATTAGGTCAGCAGCTCAATGTCTCTGTTCCTGCCCCAGGTCGGAAATCTCACTCTCAGGAAAACAATACACTGCCACATGGATGGTATCAGTAGAGCCCCACCACCACCCTTCAGTCCATTACAGATCTCAGCCACCAGTCCTACCAGCGGCCAAAGAAAAATAGAAGGCTCTGAGGCTGGAGAGATGGCTGCTCTTCCAGAGGAACTGAGTTCAATTCCCGGCACCCACATGATGGCTCACAACCATCTGTAATTCTAGTTCTAGGGGATTCAATGTTCTCCCCTGGCCTCCATGGTCACTATATGTGTGTGGTGCACAAACATACATGGCATACAGGCAAAAACCCATACACATAAAATAAAAACAGAAGGACCCAAATCTATTAGCTTATGTTATGAAAGGATATGAGAAAAAGAGGAAGAATCCTTTTAAAGACCAGGAGGAAAGTTAGAAAATATTCTCTGCATAGACTATTGATTGCTTAAAATACAGACCTGAGAGAGGGGCTTCTTCATGACACAGTTTATGCCCCCAATGAAGACCATGTTAGGCATGATGGGCCTGGGGTAGTCGAACACAAAGTCCCCTCGGAACAGCCACACCGATGCATGGCTGAGAACCTCCACTAACGACACTTCTCTCTCCAAAAGCTCAGAGGCGAGGCTTTCATAGGGAGTGAATGAGAAATGGCAAATGTACTTCAAGGTCAGAGGGTACAACATGTTCTTGACCCTTTGCAGGAAGCTCATGTGGTCGGAAAGCATTGTGAGTAGGTTTGGAATATATGAGGAAGGGTTTGGACATTGTGTGGCCTCATAGTCTATGCTACAGGGAATGTATCGTAGAAAGAACACAGCAGGAATGCCCAAGTACTTAGCCAACACTGCCCCACACGGAACCACAGGATCTGTTAAGACTACATCAAAGGAACTTGAGTTCAGATGCCGGAGCAGGGGCTCGTTGTGCAATAGATTTGTACAAGTCTTTAAGAGAACTGCCGATATGTTTTTCAAAGCCTCGGAGGATTTAAAGAATGTCTCCACATTGTTTCCTGTGTCAAAGACCACTTTAAGGTTTCTCATCATTTGTTGGTTAAATTCTTGTCTTGTATGTGGAGCTGCATAGGTTTTGAGGGTGAAGAAGTCCTCTCCTTTGATGTGCATGGTCACCTCTGGAGCCAGGACCACAGACTGATGACCTCGGGCATGAAGTTCCCTCACAACATCCCGCATGCTCAGCCAGTGACTGCCATCTGCGGGAACCACCAGAACCTTCCCACCCTGAGCCCAGGGCAGGGCAGAGAGCAGGAGCAGCCCTGCTAATCCTTGCAGGGGCAAATGGAGTCCCATCGTCACCTCAGTGGATGCCCACAAGAACAGGTTTCCTCACCAGGCTATGACCCTGGCATTTGTCTCTTCCTCCTCTTACCTCCCATCCACCCTTGCCATGTCATTGGGTGACATCGGCTCTCAGACATTAATTATTAAAAGACTAATGATTAATCTTTAATCATTAATTAATGGTGCCTGCTCAATCCTGCTTCAAACCAACACATTACTGATCGTGTTGTTTCTCTCCTAGAAAACTGTGACAGAACACTCTCTTTGACACTGTAGTTCATATCTGGCTTTCCTCCATTTAAAGACAAGGCTCTGTACATCCATTTCATTCTGGACCTCCAGTAGGCTATGTGATCAAGCTTCCTTAAGATTATCGCCTGCTCCAACTGCTGATAGGACAGAGTCTCCAAGAACCACACGGACTATATAATTTGTGAGCCCCCATGTTCAGATCTCAAGATCAAGAAAGCCAATATGTGACTCAGGTGCCGAAAAACTCCAGGAGGCTGGTCCTACCCCATGGTGCTACCCTCCTGGGTGGTAAGTAGATTGTGGTCATCTGTGATTATGTGTCCAGGCTCCCTGAGGTGTCCCTCATTCCACTTTACTGCAGCTCTGCCTCCCTTCTTAACTTGATTCTTTGGAGAAAATTTGCCTAATTAAGACATTTACACTGAAAACAGATTCAACCACTGAGCAGACGTATGCATACAGACCACTTTCTGTGTACCTCCAACTCATACTGTGCAAAACCTCCTTTGTATTTTATTCTTTATTGAAGTTTAACATTTTGATTTTCTTGCCTCCTCTTCCAAAAGCAACTTCAGTTCTCTCCCTCCCCACTCTTTCCCTTTTTCTCTCTAGCTCTTCCCTCTGCCCCAGTCACTTCTGTGCCTGTTATCCGAAAGGCTCAATTTTTGCACTTCTGCACATGAGTCAGAGCACATCCATAGGCTTCTAATGAGACCAATACAACATGACCAAAGTCTAGGTTGTGGCCACGCATGTCCATTGCAATGGTCACAATAATGACAAAGTGGTTGAGGCAGCTGACCAAGAAATCAGAACTTAGAACTTATGTTTCCTATTCCAGAATGTTACTGTTGGCATTAAAAAAAAATGCTGACAACAACTCATCCACTGAGGTAGGGAGCCACTTCCTGGAGGTGGGATGCCACTCCTCTATCTAGATTTGGGTTGCATCTTGTGTGCACCCACAGCTGCACTAAAAACCTTTGGGAAAGCACATCAAGACAGTGCTGCTGTTCCCTCTACCTCAGTGCATCTGTTGTGAATTTACTTCTCTCTCTCTCTCTCTCTCTCTCTCTCTCTCTCTCTCTCTCTCTCTCT
>NW_021620869.1:7125259-7129652 GCF_004785775.1 Grammomys surdaster
TCTCTCTCTCTCTCTCTCTCTCTCTCTCTCTCTCTCTCTCTCTCTCTGAATAGTTTGCTGAAAGTGAACTATTTAACTCAATGCTTGAGGTTCCATGGTTGATTAAGGTTAAGGTCATGTAAGAACTGAACTCAGTAGACTTGGTCCCACAACAGAGGCAGACATTTGAAAATGAGAAAGAGCTTTTCCCTAAGTCCACACAAACCAGTCCACTGCCTTGCAGGGGATGTAACAGAAGTAACTTGACAAAAGCTAGCTTTCACCTGAGACTGAATGGATGAGGTGACTATACACATCTGTGAAAGTCCATTCTTCCAATACAATTTACGCCCCACATAAAGACCTTTGGGAGCACAAGTTCTGTGGGACAGTCACCACACACTGTCTTCACTAGGGAAGAGGCTCTCAGTCTGGGACCATCTATTTTGGGTTGTCCTGTGTATGTTTGTGTTGTGGTGGGAGAGGGGGATTCTCTTAATTGAGTTAACTTACTTGGGAGGACACAGCCCACTGTGGGTATCACTATTCCTTAGGTAGAGTGATCCTGAACTGTATAACAGTGGAGAAATCCAGCTGAGTATAGGCAAGGAAGCAAGCAAGCAGCATGCATGCATGCACTCATAGCTTTCAATTTCATGCTGCCTTGACTTCCCTGTTATGATGGGCTGTAACTTGGAATCTGTTAGTTAAAGTAAACCCTTTCCCTCCTTGAGTTGTTTTTGTGAAGGGACATTTAATCACAGAGACAGAAATGAAACTAGAACACTGGAGAAATTGGGGCTGGAGAGATGGTTCTTCCAGAGGGCCAGAATTCCCAGATTTCACATGGTGGTTCACACATAGGTGTAACTGCATTTCACTGCTTTGATATTCTGACACAAACTGAAGTGCAGAGATGCCAGGAGTTTAGGAGATGGCCAGAACAGCAGCAGAGGGTTTTAATTGGAAAGGTTTTTTCTTCCTTGGGCTGTAGAGCCCAATTCTACACAGAATGTGTAGGCCTGGAGTGTGTGCTTGGTTCTCATCCTTCTGGAGGCATTCAGTACAATTCAGATGTGGACAGAGATACACTCCCTTTCAAGTACACAAAGAAACATCATGCCTTGCCTCTTCAGCCTGTGGTGTTACTCTTACAGATTTGGGGGGTACACCTTCTCAGGGGTACCATTAAAAAAAATCACTATAAGTTTAATAATAAACTAATATGGTAATGTTCTCTGATATGTAGTTTCCTGAAAATAAGCAAGTGCTTGGTGGATAAGGCGAACTGATGCCCTCATTAGCAGCAGACGCACTCTACGTGCTGAGTTGCCTACCTTAAGCAAAATGACTTGTATAATGGCCAGAGTACTTCTAAACCAGAACAAACCAAACTCAACTCTCCGTGGATGGCTTGAAACAACCACGGACAAAGATTGTCTTGACTCCTGAGGGCAAATGTCCACTGATTCCATTCATTGTTGTTTAGACCAGAGGATTTGCTTCTAGAACTCCAAATCACTGAGCAATGGATCAACCCAAGCCACTTGGCTAGCTAACAGCTTCCATGGTCTGGCAGAGGAGCTGTTGTGATTGGTGCTAAGGAGGCAAGGTTGTGGTTGGTCTGTTCAAATAGCCGAAGAGGCAAGGCAGGCTAGGATTGGTTCAAACATCTTTGCAGTAGCTGCTCAGGCCCACTTGGTGGAGCTGTTCCAGGGAAACTCTCCTGTGAACATCTTTACTTTGTGTGGTCTTTTCTGGCCTACTGTCAGGAGTGTGGGCTGACTGAGTAACATGGAAGAAGCAACAGTAGCTGAGTGCTGGCAGCCAGGCTACAGAAGAGACATGTCAGCCTGTTAAAAGCTAAACTTGAAGAAGCTACATAGTTTGGGGGCATCCAGAGGAAAGAAAGAAGAACAGGGAGGGGTAAGTGAGGACAGCAAGATAAGGGATGTCTACACTGGAGAAGAATAAAGGGCTGTGAGGAGCCAGAGGAAAGAACTGAGAGTATGGGGTGCTGGAAACACTCCAGAAAACATCTTCAGACCAGGGCCAAGAGCTGCTACTTGAGTCCCTAAGGCCTGCAAGAGGGCTGTGACACCTCCATGGTTCCACCTGCTGAAGCTTCTTCCTCAGCACGGAGGGAATTACAGAAGGTGGGGAGGCACAGCCCTGCTGTGTTCTTAAAAGGCATGGAGGAGCAGTTGAAGTGGTCAGCCTGAACCCAGGGCTGTGCAGAAGAGAGAGTGAATTTAAAAGCTGTCTGATCCTCAGAAATAGGGCCATGTGAACTCAGAAAATGAAGACATCCATGAGGGGTGCAAGAGTTGAGAGAAAGGACAAGTCTAAAGGCTTCTCCAGAACTGCAGGAAGGAGCAGCATACCCTGAGAGCCTTGAACACATGGTGGCACTCCAGAAGAGCTTTACTTTACATACACACACACACACACACACACACAGACACACAGGCACACGTATACACACACCCACACGCACACACACACAAACTTGTTCAAATTATGGAAACCCAAATGCCAATAAGCTGGGAGAAAAAGTGAGATTTTCATACTCATAATGATATTCAGCCACAAAAGTGAAGTGTTGACATTTTGTACATGGATGAACTTAAGAACATACCGAGAATGTTGACACAAAGGATCACAAACTCTATTGGAAATTTCGGTGATAGGCAAGTCCATGGAGATGGGTGTGGGGGGTGAGGGTAAAAGTTGTCCTGGGTTAGGGTTAAGGGATGTCTTTGGGTTGAATGGGAATTGTCGTGACTGTTGACCATTCTGAACATAAAAAGTTATACATAAACTGTCATAGTTTCCTTTGTGACACAACCTAAATTCACCTGAGAAGGGAGTCTCTCCACTGAGGGATCACCTAGGTCAGACTGGTCTGTGGGCTTGTCTATGGGAGATTTCTCAATCTGTGGTTGGGGTGGAGTGCCGAGCTCACTGTGAGCAGAAGGGTTCCCTGTGCAGGTGGGCCTCCGCTGTATGAAAACCTAGTTAGGCCTGAGCCTGACTGAGCAGCAAGCAGCTTCTCCACAGGGCTTCTGCCTGTCCTTTCCTGCTTGAGTTCTTGTCCTGGCTCCACTCAAGGATGGGCTGGGACCTGCAAGTGTAAGCCAAAGAAATCCTTCCTTTCTCTAGTCTGCTTTTGGTCAGCTTGTTTTATCAGAGCAACGGGCAGGAAACTATAACAACAACAACCAAAAACATCACCAAACTGTAATCATCAAATGAGTTTATTTTTGCTAAAACTCAGTTATAAGAGAAATATTTTTAAAAGATACGCAAAACAATGTTAGACATTTAAAGTCATTCGTCTGGCCTGATATTACCTAAATTATTAGCTAAATCCCCAGCTCTTTAGACACTGATGGAATACTGCATGGGAGCCTGGACTCATTCCAGCCTGTATAACTGATTAACAGAAACTCACAGCCAAAATGTTTCCAAATCTCCAAGGAAAGAAGGCAAACACTTAGGAAAGCCACACATGACAGGCATTGTGTGCACTGGATGAAAGGGCGAGCTTTACAAAGTGCATGCTAAGGATGAGCCAGCATTTGTTAGAGGGGGATGGTGAGGACAGTGTGCTGAAAGTCAACCTCGGCTTTATTTTATTCTCAATGACATATCCTTTCTCCTGTTCCTATTTATTCTCCATTTCTCCATCTCCATCTCCTTCTCCCGCGCTCCTCCTTTCCTCTCCTTCTCCCTCTCTCCCTCTTTTCCTCTCCTTCTCACTCACTCCCTCTTTTCTCCTCCTTCTCCATCTCTCCCTCCTTTTCTCCCCTTCTCTTCGCTCCCTCCCTCCTGTCCTCTACTCTCTCCCTCATTCTGTCATTTCCTTTGTTGTAACTTGTTTTCAGTATTCCACTATGGCTGTCAATATCCATTTAAAACTGTCCATGCTTCCTTAGCTGAGGACCATGTGACAGCAAAACACTGGAAGCTAGAACCTCTGAACTTTATTGGCTGACCTCTGGCTTAGGGCCCAAGGAGTAAGCATGTCACACAACTGGTTGAAGGGGCTTTGATATGGACCTGTCCTCTGAGTCAACCTTCACCTATGTAGACCCAATATTTCTAAGGTTCATTCAAAGATTGTCACTGGATCACAGAACCAACCATATTTTCTCCTGATGCCAAGCAAGAACCCTGTATTTATCCAGTTCAAGAACACATATCCTCTTACTCTGAGCCTGGCATTCTCTTGAGTACCACTATGTCATGTGATCCCATCTTCCCAATGAAGCTGATGCCAAACACAGGAGAAGGTATAGCCCAGAGATACAACAGCCAGAAGCCATGAGTCCACCCACCATGAGACAGCTTTCCCTTCCTCTTGAAGTTGATCCCTCCAATGAAGACCATGTTGGGCATGACTGGCCGGGGG
>NW_021620870.1:0-3056 GCF_004785775.1 Grammomys surdaster
GCCAGACTGCCTTCCATAGTGGTTGTACCAGTTTACAATCCCACCAACAGTGGAGGAGTGTTCCTCTTTCACCACATCCTTGCTAACATGTGCTGTCACCTATGTTTTTGATCTTAGCCATTCTGACTGGTGTGAGGTGGAATCTCAGTGTTGTTTTCATTTGCATTTCCCTGATGACTAGGGATGCTGAACACTTCTTTAGGTGCTTCTCAACCATTCGAGCTTCCTCAGTTGAGAATTCTTTGTTTAGCTCTGTGCTCCATTTTTTAATAGGGTTCTTTGATTGTCTAGAGTCTAATTTCTTCAATTCTTTGTATACCTTGGATATTAGCCCTTTATCAGATGTAGGGTTGGTGAAGATCTTTTCCCAATCTGTTGGTTGCCGCTCTGTCCTATTGATTGTGTCCTTTGCTTTACAGAAACTTTGCAGCTGTATGAGGACCCATTTGTCAATTCTTAGTTTTAGAGCACAGGCCATTGGTGTTCTGTTCAGGAACTTTTTTCCTGTGCCTATGTGTTCCAGGCTTTTCCCCAGTTTCTCTTCTATTAGTTTGAGTGTGGCTGGTTTTAGGTGGAGGTCCTTAAGCCACTTGGAATTGAGCTTTGTACAAGGAGATAAGTATGGATCAATTTGCATTTTTCTACATGCTGACCACCAGTTGGACCAGCACCATTTGTTGAAAAGGCTATCTTTTTTCCACTCGATGGTTTTAGCCCCTTTGTCAAAGATCAAGTGACCACAGGTATGGGGTTGATATCTGGGTCTTCTATTCTATTCCATTGATCCTCCTGCCTGTCTCTGTTCCAATACCATGCATTTTTTATCACTATTGCTTTGTAATACAGCTTGAAGTCAGGGATGGTGATTCCTCCAGAAGTTCTTCTATTGCTGAGAGTAGTTTTCGCAATCCTGGGTTATTTGTTATTCCAAATGAATTTTAAGATTGCTCTTTCTATCTCTGTGAAGAATTGAGTGGGAATTTTGATGGGGATTGCATTAAATCTGTAGATGGCTTTTGCCAAAGTATCCATTTTTACTATATTAATCCTTCCAATCCATGAGCATGGGAGATCTTTCCATCTTCTGAGATCTGCTTCGATTTCTTTCTTCAGGGGCATGAAGTTCTTGTCATACAGGTCTTTTACTTGCTTGGTTAAGTTCACACCAAGGTATTTTATATTCTCTGTGACTATTGTGAAGGGTGTCATTTCCATAATTTCTTTCTCAGCCAGTTTATCTTTTGAGTAGAAAGGCAGTAGATTTGCTTGACTTAATTTTATATCCAGCCACTTTGCTAAAGTTGTTTATCAGGTTTAGAAGTTCTCTGGTGGAGGTTTTGGGGTCACTTAAGTATACTATCATATCATCTGCAAATACTGAGATTTTGACTTCTTCCTTTCCAATTTGTATCCCTTTGACCTCCTTGTGTTGCCTAATTGCTCTGGCTAGGACTTCCAATACTATATTAAATAAGTAGGGGGAGAGTGGGCAGCCTTGTCTAGTCCCTGATTTTAGTGGGATTGCTTCAAGTTTCTCTCCATTTAGTTTGATGCTGGCTACTGGTTTGCTGTATATTGCTTTTACTATGTTTAGGTATGGACCTTGAATTCCTGACCTTTCCAAGACTTTTATCATAAAGGGGTGTTGAATTTTGTCAAATGCTTTCTCAGCATCTAGTGAGATGATCATGTGTTTTTTTTTCCTTTGAGTTTGTTTATATAATGGATTACATTGATGGATTTCCGAATATTGAACCAACCCTGCATTCCTGGGATAAAGCCTACTTGATCATGATGGATAATTGTTTTGATGTGTTCTTGGATTCGGTTCGCTAGAATTTTATTGAGTAATTTTGCATCAATGTTCATAAGGGAGATTGGCCTGAAGTTCTCTTTCTTTGTTGAGTCTTTGTGTGGTTTAGGTATGAGCGTAATTGTGGCTTCATAGAATGAATTGGGCAGTGTACCTTCTGGTTCTATTTTGTGGAATAGTTTGAAAAGAATTGGAATTAGGTCTTCCTTGAAGGTCTGATAGAATTCTGCACTAAAACCGTCTGGCCCCGGACTTTTCTTTGTAGGGAGACTTTTAATAACTGCTTCTATTTCTTTTGGGGTTATGGGACTGTTTAGATGGTTTATCTGGTCCTGATTTAACATTGGTAACTGGTATTTCTCTAGAAAATTGTCCATTTCATCCAAATTTTCCAATTTTGTTGAGTATAGGCTTTTGTAGTAGGATCTGATGATTTTTTTTAATTTCCTCAGTTTCTGTTGTTATGTCACCCTTTTCAGTTCTGATTTTATTAATTTGGATACTGTCTCTCTGCCCTCTGATTAGTCTAGCTAAGGGTTTATCTACCTTGTTGATTTTCTCAAAGAACCAGCTCCTGGTTTTATTGATACTTTGGATAGATCTTTTTGTTTCTATTTGGTTGATTTCAGCCCTGAGTGTGATTATTTCCTGCCGTCTACTCCTCTTGGGTGCATTAGCTTCTTTTTGTTCTAGGTCTTTCAGGTGCATTGTCAAGCTGCTAGTGTATGCTCCCTCCAGTTTCTTTTTGTAGGCACTTAGAGCTATGAATTTTCCTCTTAGCACCACTTTCATTGTATCCCATAGATTTTGGTATGATGTGCCATCATTTTCATTAAATTCTAAAAGGTTTTCAATTTCTTTCTTTATTTCTTCCCTTACCTGATTATCAAGGAGTAGGGTGTTGTTCAGTTTCCATGTGAATGTGGGCTTTCCATTGTCTTTGTCATTTTTGAAGACCAGCCTTAGACCATGGTGATCTGAAAGGATGCAGGGAATTATTTCAATTTTTTTATATCTGCTGAGGCTTGTCTTGTGCCCAATTATATGGTCTATTTTGGAGAAGGTACCATGAGGTGCTGAGAAAAAGGTATATTCTTTTGCTTTAGGGTGAAATGTTCTATAGATATCTGTTAAGTCCATTTGGTTCATAACTTCTGTTAGTTTTACTGTATCTCTATTTAGTTTCTGTTTCCATGATTTATCCATTGCTGAGAGTGGGGTGTTGAAGTCTCCCACTATTATT
>NW_021620871.1:0-7447 GCF_004785775.1 Grammomys surdaster
TCTGTAAGCACACTGGGGATATGTTATTCCTGTAAGCACACTGGGGATATGTTATTCTAAATGGATAATATAATAGAATGTAAGTATGGGATGGAAGGGGGATTCCCATATCCTACCTGAAAAGGGAGGATACAAAGTATCTAATAACTTCCATACTGACTACATGCTTAAAGAGTAGTAGTGTGGACATGCTAGATTAACTCCACTTCCTCTTAGAGATTACTAGAAACATTTTACTGATACAGTTCACGGTGTATTGTTCATGGATGCTATGAGCTACACTGATGCACACACACATGTGCCCTACCCCTTACCCACATACTAAACCCTGTCATCCATACTAATCTCTACAAGGCTGGCACTCTTAGGAAAACAGACAGTAACAGACACAAAAATAATATAAGCTGATAAAAAGCCATCAGACTGTATGCTTTAAATGAAAGGTATGGGATACGTGATTTGTATCGCAAAAGAAATAGATCCAAAAAATATTAGTCACAAGTCTTTAGACATATGTGTTTCTGCACTCAAGTCTCCATAGAACGATGGAAAAAAGTTTAAACAAACAGCATTTGCAGACTGAAAGACACATACAGCAAGCTACAACACAACTGTTAGGCATGTATCTGTCAAGTGGCAGTCTCTCAATCCATGTGGCCCTGTTCTGAGCCCTGCTTAGGTGGTACTTTCACACAACAGTGTCCACAATCACAGGCTACTAAACAGCAGCAGGCAAGGAGTCCAAGAAGCAGGAAACAGACAAGGCTAGCCAAGGACCGGCAAGAGACAGCCTTGACCACCTCTTCCCAAGTACAAATACTGCTATGTTGCTAGACCAGTGTAACTCCCAACAGAAGAGCTGTGATTTGCACAGGAGAAACGGCATCAGGTATGACTGAGCGAGGCCCGGGTGAAGGTCCTGGGTGCAGAGCAAGAAAACAGAAGCTATGCCTGGAGCAAAGCTCCGAATTCCACAACAGACAAAGACAAACCCAGATGACTAGCACAGACCAGCAAACACTGGGAATACCACTAGGCCAAACCAAACAGCACATGGTTCCCACTGACTTTCAAGCTTCAAGCTGAGAACATTAGATTTTCAACAAACCAAATGAAGCCACCATGCCATGCTAAGTTCCCCCTTTGACAACGCTCATTTCCCCCAGACACAATGCGCTTGCGCTCGCTCGCTCGCTCTCTCTCTCTCTCTCTCTCTCTCCCTCTCTCCCTCTCTCCCTCTCTCCCTCTCTTCCCTTCTCACTGAAACTAGACCAGCAACCCTGCCTGCGCAGACCATGGCTCCTCTCCTTACGGTGAGCAGCTTTCTTTACCTCAGGACTCCAAGGGCTATAGTCTGGATGGTAAATGCCCTTCAAGATCACCTCCACCAAATGCTCAGTGTTAGCCTGGCACTGTCGAACAGAGGTAGAACCCTGAAGGGACGGAAGCTAGTGGAAGGTCTTCAAAAGGACTTGGTGGGCTCCTAGGCCCTCCTCCTCTCTCTGTCCCTGGCTGCTCACAGTGGGGCCAACTGACTCTAGATAGAAGCCTCGGGAACTGGCTCAGGTAAACTTTCCCTCGACGCTACCACCTCAGCTGTTCAGTTACAGGGACAGAAAGCTAACACTGAGAACGCTTTCAGCTGAAGAAGCAGTACTCAGTTTCACAGCTGCTTTTGTTCTGCCTTAGACTACATTAGACTGGACTTTCTAGTTAGATAAATGTCTCTGCATCACTCTGATGCCCTAAAACCAGTAAAGGGCATGGCTCTTGTCAACAGTTCAATGGCCTGCTGAACACCTGGTGGCTGGAGAGACAAAGAGACCCTCCCTTCTAGAATTATTTACGAAAAAATCCAGAAGCCAGTACAATCTTTTATTTCTTGCTGCCCTAGAGCCAAACCACAAGTGACTATCTTCTCACACCTACTTATCATTTGAAGGAAACCATGTAAAAACTGTGGCCAGCAAGACCTGAGCTTACTGGAAAGTCTTAAGAATGCTTCTGATACAGACCAACCTTCCTTCTTCCTTTTTTTTCACCCTTCCAAAAAAACCGGGTAAGATGTGGAAGTCATCTTGCAAGCCTGAGGCAAAAGGCAATCAATCTTGGAATCCTCCTCTACCTCAGCAAACCAGCCAGCAACAGGCTAATACTGACTGACTAAGAACGAAAATGACCAACTGGGTTGGGTCTGTGGACTGGCTCTCCTGCCACATGCAGCCATCAGTGCTGAAGAACCGCTCAGTCAACAAGTGGAGCAAGCGATGCTTTATCAATCAGCCAAGCTGTCCTGGAGGTGTGCTCACACTGCACGGCCCAGCAGCCACAGGTGTCAACCACCGGCAATGATCCATCGTCTACAGAGAAAAGTATCGCCAAGGTATGGACGTGAGAGAAGAGACTACTGACAGCAGCCTGCTGAGGAAAGCAAGCCAGTGAGGTCGGCATCTTAAACAGGAGCCTGCCTACTTCTGGATAACCTGGTATGGACAGTCTTGTCTTACAGCAGAGTCTCTTCCTGCTTACAAGCAGGGAGGTGGAATGGAATGCCTTATGTTTTCTGGAAGAAATGAAATAAAACAAGATCCCATAAACAAAGAGCGTCAGACTGTGTGTCACAGACCCAGCTATGCAAGGCAGCTTTAATAAAATAAACCTGGCAAGCACAAAATCACATGCCATGAGAAAACAAAATGTCATTTTTGTTCTAAAAATAATGAGACTATAAAATGTTACAGCTTTGTTTTACCTAAATAACAAATTAATTTTATTATCACTGCAATTTTTAAATTGTCTTTCTGTAACATTTGTGTTTCTCAAGAAACTGTTCTATCATGAACTTAAGAAAAGCATATATAACCTTACTGTGTAGGAAAATGATTTTTCCTCTCGTTTTTTCTTTCTCTGATACAAACACTAGCACACTACCTTTCCTCATACATAACAAAGAAAATTCAACTATCTCTATCTGCTGACAGAATTAAAAATGCAGACAGCCTTCAGCAAGCTAAATGTAAGAAGCCATTAGAAACAGCAATAGAAAGTCAGCCAAAGGAAGCTGCTGTCGCTCTGCCTGACAGAAGGAGAAGCTCAGAGAGACATCGCTCGTGCATCCCAACTGTGACCAACACCACCTAAGTCTGTCCTCACTGTCCCAAAGTTCATCAACTCAGTGGAAGCCCACAGCACTTCTGACAGGACTCCACCCCCCTCCAAGACTGACAGACTCCACCACCACCACCTCAAGGCCTCCCTGGCCTTAAGGTTCTCACTGGTTTCAATGGTGCTAGCATCAGGAATTTGAGAAGGGCTGGAACAGCACACATGGTACAAAGCTTCTTCCAAAAGTCACTTCAGGCAGAAGTGCTATGTTTACTCCACAGCCGAGGACATGCTGAAGCTGAATCTAAGATTCCACCTAACTACGGTGACCTACGGTTTAAATGGAGGGCCTCACTGCAGCTCCCGCAGCTACCCAATAAAGAAAAACAAAAAACTCCCTCCCAGCAACTGTGAACTGTCTAAACAGCCTCAAGGAGGGTCAGAGCCCTCATGAGCCCCTCCCCCCAGCAGCTGACAAGGAATGCTGCCTGCTGAGAGGCTTAGAAGGCCCTGTCCCCAGCAATGCTTATTAACTATCTTATAAATCCTCAGGGAAGGGCAGGGCCTTGTGAGCCCCTCCTCCCTTGAAGGGAAAGTTGGAGGCACAATCTTGTTCGTCCCTCCTTCAGGTAACCACAGCTGCTGGCAGTTCTAGAAAGCATGGTGTAGGCAAGCACACTGCACGGTCTGAGGGAAAACAAAACAAACTTCCTGTAAGTCTTCATTAGGAAAATACTAACTCAGGCCTGAGCCTGCCATGGGTAAACAACCAAGGCCTACCTACGCCAGTACTGCACTGTCAGTGACCCTGTGGGACCCCTATATCATGAGAAATAGCATTACCTTTGAAACCTTATTCTGTTAAAGGCAAATAGAAGCCCCTTCTTTTGTGATGGATAGACACTAATTCAGATAGCCTGAGAATGACTGTATTCCCTGTGACTCTCAGCAACTGTCTTAGTCACCACCGTTCTATTGCTGGGAAGAGTCACTAGAAACAAGACAACATTGACAAGCATTTAACTGGAGGCTGGCTTACCATGTCAGAGGGTCAGCTCACTGTCATCGCAGTGAAAGCATGGCACACGGGCCAGCATGGTCCTGGAGCAGAGAGCTGTATACTCTGACCTGAAGGCAGCAGAAAAAGACTAGGCTTGGCACGGGACTCTGAAATCTAAAGCCCACCCCCAGTGGCACAGTTTCTCCCACAAAGTCACACCCCCCTAATCCTTCTAATCCTTTTAAACAGCTCTACTCTCTGGTGACATGGACTTCAAATATATGAGCCCATAGGGGCCATTCTTATTCAAACCATCACAGCAACTTAAAGGAAATTTCTTTTGAAAACTTTTCTGATTCCCTAAAGTAAAAGACATTATAACCCATGGCTTTACAGAAAATAGTACCTCCACCCAGGTACGTAAAGCACTCTTATAAATGGAGATAAAATGTGCTCCCCTAGATAGCTGAGAGCTCTGACCAGGGTATGACCTGCAGGAGCCTGTGCTCTGGAGGTCAGGGATGTTCCTCTTCAAACTCAACCTCACAAGTAGCAAACTAAGAGAAATAACTATGGTCCCAGGAATGGTATTACACATCTTTTAATCCCACCATGCAGGAGGAAGAGACAGGTAAGAGGCAGAGACTGGTGAAATCTCTGTGATTTTGAAGACAACTAGGTCTACTTGGAGATCCAGGGCCAACCAGGTCTACACTGTGAGACCCTGTCTCAAGAATAACAACTAAAATCCTTTAACATATGATTGTCATGAGAAATGAACAGTCCTGGAGATACAGTATGTGCTCGAAGATGCAGACAGATACCTACTGTTAGCTAACAACTACAATCCTCACAACCACTAGTAACTGTTGTAGTACACCACACACAATGTCTCACAACTGCCACAAATCTAATACTATCAAGTGAACTAAAATTTAGAGTCTCTGAGCAGTAGGAATCTACTCATTGTTGGCTGAAGTTAAAGAAATGTGTAAGTATCTTCATTTAAAGTGCTAAATGACTACACTAACCCTTCGGTCTTAGTTCACAAACAGTATGCGTCCACCAAGCTGAGTATCAACAATTTCATTTATTTATAGACTGATTTAAAGAGACAGATCTGAAGCAGCCCAGGCTGGTCTCAAATGTACTTCACAGACAAGGGTGATCTTGAACTTGTAACCCCCCAGCCTCTGGAACGCTGAGATTCCTGACATGTGCCAGCTCATCCTATTTTTTGAAGTGCTGTGGATTGTGAGTGGACGAAAGTAGTCTTCCAACCGAAGGTCTTCTTCAGCATTGATTACATGTTATTCTACGTTTTCTCCCTCATATAAACCTGTAGTGTTTGTGTGTATTTATTAAAGAAACTTAAGCCATACAGTAGCAGAGTCAACCATTGCCTTTCATCACTGTTGGCTCTACTGCGCCTTTCAGAAGCCACATGCTCACCAATGGCCTGCACTGGCCTTCACGGTGGTACCACCTCGCTATCTATCCTCTGCCTTCCGTCCATGTCATGCATTGAATTCAGATATTCTCACCCAGACTTAAGGTTCTGAACTTAAACATCAAAGCCACAAAAATTCTTTTACAAATTCACCTGTTTTCTAGACACAAAAGCACTTCTTGTAATCCTTTGATTTACAATGGTCAAGATAAATCAGACCTGCCACTCAGGCAGATACTGACACTCAATTGTATTATAGCAAACAAAACTCTGTCAACTGTGGTTACAGGATACATCCGGTTTCTTCATGTGTTCATCAACAGGCTAATTTACATAGCCACACGAGCCTTTTAAACTCTGTCAATTTTAAAGGAGCCCAGAGTTTACATAATAGCTATTTGGCACTCCATTCTCTACCTCCCAAGCCTGACCTTGGTTACTATGCAGCTCACTCAGGAAAACTGAAAGAAGGTATTCTCAAAGACTACATGTAATTTCAGAAGAAAATAAGGCTCCTCCACCTCACACTCCTACCGTGATATTCTGTCACCACAGGTTCAAAGCAACAAGCCTAAGACCATGGTCTAAAACCATCTACCAAAGTAAACCTTTCCTGATTAAAAGAGTTGCCTCTGGGGGATGAGAGATGGCATAGGAGATTGCTCAGTGGGTAGAGCGCTTGCTATGAAGGAGTGAGGACCTGAGTTTGAATCCCCCGGCACCCTTGTCAAAAGCCAGGGGTGATACCACATGCCTGTATTCCCAGGACTACAAGGGAAAAGAGACAAAGATTATTAGTGCTCGCTGGCTGTCAGCCTCGCTCAAGGTCCAACGAGAGTCGCTGTTTTAAGGGAGTGGCGCAGAGTGATATATCCGGATAGCCAATGGCCTCCCCACCTAGGACCCCACCTGCTCCCCAATCCCACTCACCAACCTACACTCCCCAAATCCCCATCTTACTAATGAAATGTTACCTGAACTGTGAAGTATGGCCTTGGCTGCTCTTCCTTACCTCTGTGACTCTCTCCAAATTCATCTGGTCATTCATTTGTTCGTTCATTCATTCATTCATTCATTCATTCATTCCTATCCAGTTACTCTTTTCCTCCATGTCTCTAATTGTGCCTCCTTTCTCACCCTTCTTCAACACTGTAGTTTGAATGCAAAATGTCCCCCACAGAGTCATATGTTTGAATACTTGGTCCTAAACTACTGACACCATTTAAGAAGCCCTGCTACCTTTAAAAGAACCCTGCTGAAGTAAGTCACTGGGATAAGCCCTGAGACATTACAGCTCAGCCCACTTCCTAGTCACGGTTTCCTCAGCGTGGAAGTAACTGTGACCAGCCAGCCTCCTGCTCCTACTCCCATGCCTTGCCTGTCTGCTGCCTCATCCTCCTCACCATGATGAACTGGATCCCTCTGAACCGTGAGCCAGAAGAAAGCCCTTCTCCTGTCACATCTCTACAATCATTAGTTCTGTTCTCTCTTCCCAAAACACACAGCCACAAAACAAACCAACTGAGCCCACCCCAGACTCAACATGAAAAGCTAAAACACATCATCCTTCCCGCCAAGCCTGTTCCTCTCCTTCACTTACCTCCCACAGGAGGAACTGAGACCTCACTTCTCTTTGACCCCTACACTCGGTCACCAGCCTCGTAGCAGGGACTGTCCTCCTGCACTAGTCCTGGTCCAGGGGGCAGACCTCTAGCCAACTTCAGTCCTTGGTCTCACAGAAATACATGGTCATGGCGCCAATGTCCTGCTCCTGACTTGCCTCTTCCCTTAGGAGGAACTAGTCATCTATTCCACATGTCCTCCCAGATGCCCTGACCTGTCTGCAGCCTGGCTGCTCCCAACCACGCAGGCTGGATGCTGCTGGCCTCCCA
>NW_021620872.1:0-5009 GCF_004785775.1 Grammomys surdaster
AAACACTGCATTTCTCTTAACTGCCAGTGTTAGTTTTAGTAATATGCACTTCATGCAGAATACCCACAGGGGTTAGGTGGCTCATAAGGGACCAGGAAGGAAGAAGAGGTTTTCCAAAGAAAGGAAATCAGAGTGTTATAAATGGATAACGGAAATTATAATAGGAGGATTATGGTGTGTGTGTTTGTGTGTGTGTGTGTGTGTGTGTGTGGTGTATTTAAGGTCAAGGAGGGAATATGAGGAGGGACAACTAACAGTAAAGGCTTTTTGAAAACTTATATAAAAACCTAGTACTTTAAGGGTAAAAATTAAAACAACTCAGCAGAGACCACAAACAACTTGGCAAAGACCGCAGGACAGCTTGCTGAGCTTGCTGAGAATAGCCATAATAAAAATATCAAGCCCCTCTAGGGACGAGGTGACCAGAAATGTAGAAACAACCAAATACATATCTTGACCAGTCTAAACATGCCCAAGTGAGTAATGGGCCACCTGGTGTTTATCCTAGAAGGTCTGAGGCTTCATGGTCAAAAATAGTGTGCCATCCAGTCTGTCAAAATGATTGCTTACTAGAAGTGCTGATGTTTGAAATATCCAATCATATGTAATCGTCCCAGAATTTCCCACTTTTCCCTTCCCCTTTGTGCCTCTCCCTATAAAAGTTCTAAACTTCCTGGGGTCTTCATCGAAATTCTCTCCCCTGAGTGGGATGAGTTTTGATCCAAGGGCTCTTGTTAGTAAACTGCCTTTTGCCAATTGTATCAAGTCAGTCTCTCGTGTCTCCTTGGGTGCGCGCTAATTGGGACTTGAGATGGGGTCCTCTTTCTGGGTCCTTACAGTACTACATGTAGAAGTTTCCTAAAATAGATACATATACGAATGGAATTTGGAGTTACCATATAATGGGGGAAGACAATGTCCCCTAGATATCATATGCTACCAAATAAAAACCCCATTACCAGGCATGGGTTACATCTTTTGAATTGTTGGACAAAGGATTCTATAGAGTCCCTTAAATACTACAGGGCATGGCTTATGCTATTGGGTTGTAGGACCCTACACCTAACACCACATTCATGGAGACCTTTAGCTGGTGTTAACAAGGAGCCTCACCTCTACTGACTAGCATTCCTAGTGTTGAAAGCTACTGTACACACTACTGCAGAAGAGATGCAGTCATCAACCTCATCCAACTATAAGTCCCCTTTGACTTATAATAACAACTTGCCTACAAGATAGATCACTGGGCCAAACGTGCCGATGTTATGGGCATATGGGTTTAAGAACCAGAGTCTAGACAGGTCATGGACCATAAGGGAAAATACTACTATAAGCATTCTGCTGAATCAGTGGCTTTCAACCATTCTAACTCTACAACCCTGTAAATACAGTTCTTCATGTTGTGGTGACCTCCAACCCTTTATAACTGCATGACCAAGCCCGATCAGTCAGTCAACAGTTTCTCCAGCACAGGAGTGAGGATTAAAAGAGACAATTAGACCAAATTGTAGCATTACCCCAGCCAGTTCTGAGGCTGAAGGCTGAGGCAGGTTTGTTTAATCCCACATTTCTTTTAAACCCTTTTAGTTACATGCAAGTATTTAGGTTAGTTCTAGGTTGAGGAACCAACAATACAATAGATACTAACAGTCAAGGGACAAACAAGGCAATATACAAAGTCCCGTGAACACTCTCGTGATCACTCTCATGGTCACTGTATCTAAGGGCTCATCAGGATGACAAAGTATCTGAGCCTACTTCCCTGTCCTAGTCCACAGTCATATTCATGCCTGAGGCCTACTTCTTTCTTCTTTGTTTTAGCCTAAGACTTGGATTCCTGACTGAAATTACTTCTCTGTTTTAGCCTAAAATTAGACTCCTGCCTGAACTTCTCTGTTTTAGCCTAAAATTAGATTCCTGCCTGAACTTACTTCCTTATCATGGCCCAAAGTCAGATTCCTGCCTAAAGCCCATTTCCTTGTCCTTGGCCAATGTCACATTTCTGCCAAGCAGCCCCAAAAGCTCTCCACAACTGCAACTCTGCTCCTATTATGAATTGCAATATAAACATACAGTATGAAGGATAGCTGATATGCAATCCCTGAGGAATGGTCATTTGATACCCAAAAGTGTGGGACCCACAGATTGAAAACCTCTGTGCTCAATTAACATAGCAATAAAGTGACTCCTAACAACACACTGCTATATCCACACATCAGTATATTACTGTACCCTCCACAGATAAGCTTTTTGAATCAGACAGTAATTTATACAGAGACCACAACTGGACCACATGCAGACAGTGCTCAGCCTTAAATGGAATGTCTGTACCACACACCCCAGGCTCAGGCACCCATGTGGAAGAGGAGGCAGTATGACTGTAAGAGCCAAAGGTGGGTAACTCCAAGGAAATAACATTTTCTAGATACCACAGGATGCACACATGAGTCCATTTAGACTGTGATATCTCACACAAGACCTGCACAAGTACAGGATAAATCCCAGCAGGAAGAAGGTGGAGTGGGTGCAAAGGTCCACCATCAATCCAGAAGTTATTTGCAATCAGTTTTCTTGAATGCTCAGGATTTATTGGGCAACACAATGAACTCTGTGTTTGTGTGAGTGTGTACACACACATAGTTTTTGTCTTGATTTCACTCATTCATTTTTTTTTTAAGAAAAGAGAAAGACGATGAAATGAGGGTAGAGTGGGGAGTCTGAGAGAAGTTGGGGAAAGAATATGACTAAAATATATTGTATGAAAATTTAAAAAGTAATTAAAAACTCCTGTATAAGAAATAGGGTGAGCTATATGCTAGAAGCTATCTGCAACTGGCATCCACTAGCAAAGAAAAAATTCCCTTTCTCCACAGGAATCTCATTGGGTATATTAACTACACTTAAGAGTAGGCTCTATGTCCAGCAGTAGATTTCCAACATAAAATGAACTCAATGGTATTTTTGTAGATTTTTTTTTGTCTTATCAGTCTTTTGCTTGTATATTATGGTCTCCAACTTCCAACTTTGTGAGTTTTTTTTGGGGGGGGGGGGGCTCTGTGTGTTTCTTGTACTTTTCCATGTTTTAAAAAATTCTTTTTGTTGTTGTTTTTGTTCACCTGTTTGTCTTCTAGAGAGAGAAAAAGGGTGTGGAGTAGGGTGGGTGGGTAGGATCTGGGAGGGGCTGCAGAAGGTGAAAACAGAGTGTGTGATTTTTTTTCCCAATAAACAAGAAGTGGGGGTGCTCATCTGTTTTCATTAACTTTTAGAAAACATGTCTTATTTAATCTGCAGGGCAGGATGCCAGGAGCCTTCCAGCCTGGAGAGGGTAGTGGTAGGGGCACAGCATAGGACTCTGGTGATGGCTTTAAAGTCTGAGAGTCTCAGGGCTTTCTGGTTCCTTAACCTGTACTGAAATGCTGATGATAAATTCTAAAAAGTCCTAAAATCTTCTTCTGAGGGTAAAAGACTGCAGGCTTAGGTGATTTAACCCCTTGTAGCCTAACAGCAGAGGATTAGGCAATGCAGCCTTTGTTCTGTCTCAGCAGGAACTGCTGGGCTCTGACTTAAATCTGCTAGTCTGAGGTCACAGGATGAAAAGACACTTAGAAAAGTTATCATAGAGTTTATTACTAAGTGTAAAAAGTTTACTATGAAAGCTATCTAAGAGAAAAAGTGGTAAGGCCCTAAGTGGGGAAAAAGAAAAAATTCTAACAAGGGAAAAATTCTAAGTGAAAAAATTCTAAGCAGGGGAAAAGGAAAGGAAAGGACTAATGGCTCCTAACAAACCTCTACGTCTACAACTACTCTATTCTACCACTACCACGACTACTACCATGAGTACTACACCTACTACTCTCTTTGTCTTTGTCTTCAGTACTTCTGCATCTTCAGAGTACACTGTCACATGTTACAAAGTTCATCACAAGTTCACACCAAAATTCAAATCATAAATTGAAATAGAAGTTTACAACGCAGAATGTTTACATGCATGTCCATTAGGAGCAATTATCTAGCTAAACATCCATCACCTGTCTAGCTCCACAGGTGCACTGAAGGTTTAAAATTATAACTAAGAAATTAGTGAAGTTTTGTATAGATAAACCCAGGCAATATTTTCTCTTCTGTCCAAGTAATTATAATAAATCGTGAGTTCCCTTTTAGTGACCTTTGGTTAATTGTTTTACAACCTCATTGGAGTGTGCTCTGAGCAGGAGAAAGTCTGGTTACTATCTAAGTGCTGTTAACTGATGACACTTGGGAGACTGGCAGAGTTCTCATTGCAGTTTTGACTATCAGAAAGGGACCTAATAGCAGTCCCACTATAAAAGAGCTTAATAATCATTGATATAATTTTAGGAATTCTTAGAGGACCATCATTAAGACTTAAGAAGTCATCTCTTTGTGTATATAGCATCACTAAAAGACAGTACTTCTTCGTGGGTCTGCAGAGATCTGCTCCAAAGGGCTGTGTTATTGTTTAGTGATTGTTACATATGTTTAATAATAATAATGATAGGAAAAGCATATTAATAGCAGGAATCTTTCGTAAAATAAGTTCCTCACAGCCTTGCTGGGTGAGGACTCACTTTGTCGCAGATTATATAATGATCCAAGGCAAGCATTTCAGGATGATCATCTGCTAATAATTACCTTGTCCCATCATGGCTCCTGACAGTAGGGCTGTCTAGATGTGCAGCTGTGGGGCAAACAAAATCAAACCTCCTTAGCCCAAAGGTTTTGTTCTGATTTTGTTGACTGTTTCAAGGTACTACTGTAGGGACTACTGTAGGCTACTAGGAATGCATATAGACTGTTCCCTGAAGAGGAAACTGACAGACCTTGTAGAGCTTAAAGGTAGCAAGGGGGAAAATCTCTTCCTGTCTTGACCTTGTCAGTTGGGAGACTTCCTGGAACAGAGAGGAGAGGTGGAACAGCCTTCAGACTCTAAGCTGGTTGTGTGGTTTGAATTCCTTAACTTCTCTGAACCCCAGCAGACTCACTTGCAAGAA
>NW_021620872.1:5019-5211 GCF_004785775.1 Grammomys surdaster
CCTTAAGAAATGAAACTGTAGGGAACACTCATGTGTAGTACAAATAATTTAAGATTATCTGTGACTAGCTTACAAATAAACGAGACTCAGACTAGTGTTATTTTATTTGGCTTTGACGATTCCTGGGGAAGGGAGGTGAGGGGTAACCCCTAACCTACTCTTCTAACTGTAGGCCTGGCTAGCTCCCCAGTG
>NW_021620872.1:5221-7101 GCF_004785775.1 Grammomys surdaster
CTCCCTAGACCTCTGTGTGTTGTCTGCAACAGGGTTCTGGCAGGCTCATCTCTAGCTCCTTGTTAGCCTACACTTGTTTTCTTGGATCCTATCCTACTTTCCGTTTTGACACCATGGTGAGACCTAGGAGACAACACAGTTGGTCACCAGCTCCCACCCTCCCATCTGACATCTTCCAGCTGAAGCTACAGAGGTCCTGGGTGTTTCCCTGTTTCACAGCTCCCACTGGCTCAGGAATTCCACTGCTCCTACTCCTAGCTTTGGGAACACTCAGCAGACCAGAGTTGGGAGTGTGAGTAGCTTTCTGCTGTAGCAGAGTGCTGGCACAGAGTACTGGGGAGCGAAGCGCCCTCCTTTATAAGACAATCCCCCACAAATCCAACTCCCACCTGACTTAAGTCACAGCAGGCCCACCAGACAGCTGGGTCCCGGGGGTGACACTAGAAGCCGGTGCCCGCCCT
This sequence comes from Grammomys surdaster, assembly GCF_004785775.1. NCBI lineage: Eukaryota > Metazoa > Chordata > Mammalia > Rodentia > Muridae > Grammomys > Grammomys surdaster. The sequence continues at coordinate 5,683 of NW_021620872.1, forward strand.
CACCAAAGAGGGAACGCCCTCTGCACACTGGCTGCCCCACCCAGGGTGACGTGGGCCCCGCCCCGCCCCGCCCCGCCCCGCCGCAGCCGCTCAATTAACCGCGGCTCAAAACAGCTTGAGCCTCAGCATAGCACGGTCTCTTCTACCTGGGGCTATGGTCTGTGCGCGGGCGACCGGAATACGGGCGCCGCCGCTGCCGCCGCCACTGCTGCTGCTGTTGTCACTGCTGCTGCTGCTGTTGCTTTCACCAACTGCACACGGTGAGTGGCCACGCGCGGGGCGCGAGCTGTGATGGCCAGCTGGCTGCCCGCCAGGAGAGCGCATGCTCAACAGGCATTGTTCCCAGTAACTGGGGGGCTCCGCTGCTAGGTGCAGGCGGCCTGTGGGAGGGATGGGTATGGAGTGCTGGGGTATTTGGGCTGTGACTGGATCCTCCCCCCCCCACCCCCACACACAATCGATCTGAGTCCGTGGGGACACCAAGAGGAAGGGTTGAATATGACTCTCCAACCCTGCTTCTGGCTCTTTTATTCTTAAGGTGGAGGCTAGATGTCTGACCACCTGCGCGGTGAGAGTCCAGTTGCAAGCAGTGACCTGCACCACACACTAGGGTGTCTTATCTCGTGCCTCCCTGCAGTATCGGTGTGGATATTGAGTAGATTCTGAATGACTCTAGTGGGGACTCGGGAAGGAATTATTTACTCCCCACTTAGTTTTTGTCCTGTGTTCACGGGAGCCCAGGCATTGCCAGTTCCTGTAGAGCAGGTTTAGCACTGGGAGGAAGTTAAGAGCCATTGCTACTTCTCTTATTCCAAGTCTGGGGAAAGAAAGTTACTTGCCAGCTTCTGTTTTACACCTTCTCTTATCTTCCCAGGAGACTGCGGTCCACCTCCAGACATTCCTAATGCCACACCAGACTTGAGTAGACACACCACATTTGCCAAGAGCACCAAAGTGACATATTCATGTAATAAGGGCTATAAACAAATTCCAGGGAAGTCAAACATAGTGACCTGTCTTGAAACTGGAAAGTGGTCTGGCAACGAAACATTCTGTGATAGTAAGTTCTTCATTTCTTTTTTTCTGGAAAGTTTTGGGAATGTGTATCTCGTTAAGGTTATTTTTACACCTCTTTGGAGTGACTAGTAATTGATAGTTTTCTAACATTATTAAACCCCAGAGTATACATGTTGGCAGTTTACACTCCAGCTAATTGAAGGCAGTACTTCCTATGGCAAGTCCTGCTTCTTCATTAAGAGTTTTTCTTTCTATTGTACAGGCTAATAGAGAAAATAAATGATAGGTCCTGTTTAGGGAGTAAATTACCTGTGAATATATTTGGCAATTACCCTGAGACACACACCCTGGTGATCTGTCTTCTTCAACTTTATTTTGTTAAGTAAAGGATACAACTCTTGG
>NW_021620873.1:0-29921 GCF_004785775.1 Grammomys surdaster
TGGTTGATCACTTTATGGAGTAGTAATCCTCAATCTTTCCACACACAAGAACACCAGGGGGAATTTGTTAGGATGCAAACTTCTGGACTTGACTGCTAGAGGCTCTGATTCATAGGTTTTAGTTTTGAAGGACAGACGAAGCTGACATAGAATATCGTGGTGGAATATTCCCACCAACACAGGTACTGGGATCCAAGAAAGTTCAGAGTGTGAGGGACCAAAATTGGAGTCTTCCTATTTATATAAAAAGTGAAGGAAATGAATTTGATTTCTTCTAAAGTGAATCACTAGAAGCCTGGCCTTAGTTCAGGGGTGGTAATTTTTTTTTTTTTTTTAGACACATCCCATTCATTTAGTGAGGCTGCCATTTAGAAAGTGCTATATGGATGGATGTGTATTCATTTGGAATTCCTATCACATTCTTGATTTAAAAATCTGTGTATTTGTGTATGTGTTTATGCTATGCCCATGGAAGTTCAGAGGACAACTTGTGGGAGTTGACTCTGTTCCTCAGCCATGTGAGTCTCAAGGAAGGAACCCAGGTCATCAGGCTTGTGTGACAAGCACCTTTGTCCACGGAGCCAATTCTTTATTATAATAATTGTGGGGAAAATAGGGTAGTTATAGTTTCTTGTCAGCGTGATGGCACACCCTTATACTTTTGATAATTATTTGGAAGAAAACACTGTTTAAATAGTTATTGTGAATTAGAAATGATGTAAAGTTTGCAGTAACTTAAAACACTGCCAGCCATTTATGAAGGAAAACATTTCATTCTCTTAAGAGTAAGAGGTGTACTTTTATATTGGGTCAATGAGATATAGTGGCATTTTTAAGTGTCTTAGAACCTCTTTCAAAGCGGTGATTAGAGAGAGACAGATGTTCTGCTAAGCACTTATAGATTCAAATATGTTTTGGAGGTATATTAGGATCACTTAGAAAAAGGAACAAAAATTATGTTTAAAAGTCAATAGTAGAGGTGTTTATTCAAGGTGTCCCTGAGCTTCTGATATTTTTTTATCTTCTCCTGGGGTGGTAGACCATTTTGTTTTCTTTGCTTTTTAGGTTTATGTCTTTAATCTCTTCCTCAGGGAGGCCATGTTCTCTGAAAGTGTATTCCACGATTATGCAAGACATATCAGCTACTGGAAAGTGCTCCTTAATCTTTATTTAATTTTGCTTTGCTTATTAAAGACTGATTGGAATGTTCTAATAATCCAGAAATTAAACAAATAGGCCAAGATCACAAAACATTGAGATTTCACATACTTGAATAATGTGTCCTTATGTTTTGAGAAGTACTAGATCTTCAACAGGGCTCTTCTATTCCAAATGTGGTCACTTTAATGTGGCCTAGTGTTTCTGAACTCAATTGTTTATACAGAAGAACTGTACTAAAAATGATAATGGAGGTGATTTTTCAAACTGATTTAAAATTGATGTAGAATAAGTAACTATATTAGAATGTGAGATTTTTCTTGCCGATTCCTACAGCTGATTTGTGTGGGCAAAGGATTTGCTCTAGAATGATGAAGGTCCTCCAGTTTCTTTAAATCACTTGGAGGAAGTTATAACAGAAGTCCAAATGTTGAGTTGCCTTGTGAACCTTTACAATACATGCTTTGTTAGAAGTTGTTTTCCTGAAGGAAAAGGATGGTAATCAATTTAGAAATATTGACCCATTAAGGAACATGCCCAGCAGATCTCTGTTAGTTCCCTTCCTGGCTGCTTCTTTAATGAAGGACTTGCAGTTTTTTTGTTTGGCTCATTTTTAAACAATCTAGAAAAAATGTTTGATGGAGATGTGGGTAAAAGGATTTTACTCTTTAAAACTGCTTTGGGTTGCAAGTGAGAAAATGTCAGACAACTGAGTCGAGACAGTTGGGTTTGTCAGGAAGGTTTCAGGCACGGCTAGATCCGGACTCTCAAAGGATACCAAAGGACTTTCTTATCACGTCTGCCTTCACCTCATTGGCTTTTTAAATCAGTTAGTCTGATTGTAGCTACTATGATGATGTCCATCCTTATAAGATCAAGTCTCCTTGGATGGACTCTTGGCCCCACACGCTGAGTCATGTGCCATCTCAGGAGCACATTCACATATTGACATTGCCCTGGAGACCAGATGGTAACCCACATGGATGAAGACCGGAGCATCTTGTTGATTCCTGTGAGGAAAAGCAAAGTGCTGGTATCACAAGACTGGAATCGGGTAGACGGTGGACATAAACATGTGTAGATGCCAGCTCACGTGGTGTTTGACGCGGTTGAGGACTTCTGAGGATTTGTATTATCCTGCTGATAATTATTCTTCTGCAAACCAAAATGAGCCTGGTGCTTATTTAACACATACATACATATGTGTATGTATATATCAGTATATTTATCTATACACACACACAACACACAAACACACACAGGTACACACACACATGTAGGAGGAGCTAAGGTGGGAGGAGTTAGGAGAAGAAGTGGAAGAGGAGGAGTAAGGGAGAGAGGAGGAAAAGGAAGAGGAGGAGCTAGGAGAGAGACAGAGATGTAGGAGGATGGAAAGCCATGCAGGTATGGAGAGCAGTGTTGGTAACTACTTTTATTTAGGTTAGCTAATTGGGAAACAACTTTCTTTGTATGGGCATATAGTTATTGAGCTTTACCAAATATATAAACCTTTGATCAATCTTTAAGCATTAGAGTCTCATCTTTCTACTGGGCCCATGTGAATGGTGGGATGGTCTGGGCAATGCTCAGCCTTTCGGAGACAGCATGGAAGATTGGCAGAGCCAACTCCCACGCTGGCATCTTGTGGGTGGCAGGGCTGGTGTTTCTGGCTGTCCGTTTCTGTGGCACGCATATGACCTCTGCTGAGAAACATGGTGGCTGAGCTAGGCAGAGCCACTGTAGCTTAGATAGTCAGCTTGACCAGAGGCCAATTCAAATAATTAACACAACACACACATGTGAGTAAAATGTGATTTTACAGAAGAAGAGAGAGTGAGAATTTCAGGTAGGATTTGCATAAACACAGGCAAAAATCCTTTGAGAAGCTTGCACAGGTTGGCCCCACAGGATGAATATGGAGATGAATTCTCATCTTCCTGAAGTTGGAAACATAGTTTGTTAAAGGTTATGGAGGCATTGAGATGCCTTGGTGAAAGGTCCAAGCTTTCATTTAACAAGTACTTATAGAGAGAAGTAGGTAAGTATGCATGTGTTTGAGAACACTGAGTATGCATGTACATGCTGCACATGTGTTTATAGACAAGCATGTAGGGAGAGGATGATACTTGAAGGGGACACTAACGGGAAGATTTCAAGGAAGCATCTGAGGATGTCAGAGGCAAGATGGGAGAAAGCGTGAGCCTGAAGAGTGCTGTTGAGTGACGGGCAGTGGGTTAGCGGAAAGGGTCAAACGTGCGCTCAGCCTTACATGAAGGCCTGCTATCCGTTGAGAAGAAAAGGCAGATGGCCAGATTCATGTGATATACATGTACATGTATTTGAGTAGAAAAGATGATAGGGAAGGAGGAAGAGAAACCAAAGGACAGACAGAGGAGTGAATGTTGATGCGATGTGAGCACTGATTGGCAAGCCCAGGATCTGTGGTTGCCCGATTGCCTCACTTCTTCCCCTCACTCTCTGGCTTGCTCTGTGTGTTCCCACCACACCACCATCCATCCAGTCTTACTGTCTAGAACCACTTCCTCACAGATCTTCACTTCACTGACCCTTCGATGTCTGAATATCACCTTCCAGTTTGGCCTAACACCTGAAAATACCCCAGTATCTAAAAGCACCCTGTCCCCACCCCTTCAGTTAGGACCCTCGTGATTCTGTATAATTTTATTCCTAATGTGTAACCTAATTGCTTACATTAGTGTTCATTCTGATTTACTTCTTCCCATTGGAATTTGAACCCCTTAAGGTCAGTGTCTGTGAACAGTGCTTCAGCATGCTAAAGAAAAGGTGATAAGGCATGAAAAATATATGGATAAAAATATCGTTAAACAGATCTGGTTGTAGTTTAATCTTTGACTATACATGTGCTGGACCCACCACATTGCTAGACACTTCTAGGCAACGGAACTCTAGATGAGAAGACCCATCTGCCCTGTTTTTAAGGAGATGGCCTACATTTGTAATGATTAGCTCCAAAGGTTTTAAATTCAAATCACATTTCTAATTTTCCATGTCAGTATTTTATGTGTTCATGGCAGGAGCAGAACAATGGGCAGCAAGCTGGATGGATGGTGGATCTTGCGGAGGTAACAACCAAAACAGGGATAGGAGCAAGTGATCTTAATCCAGGTTGGCCAAGAAGTGACTAAGGAAAAGGCATCTTCAGTTCAGGCCCATTGGGGAATATAGTCAGGATTCAACTTACATGTTACAGAAACACTGAAGAACAAGAGTAAAATTTGTATAGTGATGGATTAAGTGAGTTAAACATTTACTTCTCCTCCCCTTCATCAACTCATCAACTCTTGAAGGAAGTAGCCCAGGGATGCTCTGAGGCTTCATGTGCACGGGGGAACCAGGGTGTTATACCTAATGTGAGTCTTTTTTTTTTTTGGTTTTTCGAGACAGGGTTTTTCTGTGTAGCCCTGGCTGTCCTGGAACTCACTCTGTAGACCAGGCTAGCCTTGAACTCTTGAACTCAGAAATCCGCCTGCCTCTGCCTCCCAAGTGCTGGGATTAAAGGCGTGTACCACCACCGCCCGGCTTTAATGTGAGTCTTGAATTCCTAGTTCAAGGTTGAGTTATCACTGGTCAACAGGAAGGAGATGGTCAAAGGTCAAGGAAGGTTCCAGAAGCTACTGTACAAATGCTTGCTTGTAACTCATTGGCTAGACTGAGTCACGTGTCGCCTGTGATGAATAGTCTGTACTGCTGCTGGGCATGTGACCAAGCTAAACAGCCCATCACTGTGGGAGGAGTAAGTGAACACAGGAGGAATGAGAAGACCCAGAATTGACAGGTATGTGAGAGTGAGTTTCTGGTGAGGTCCTAAACCCACTTCTTGAACCTTTCCAAGTTGAGATTGCATTCAGTAGTCCAGTCTTCTTCACGTCCTTGTTGTCATGTGCTTCTTGGAAAGCCTTTGGTGAGTGATGCATGGTGCCAGGGTGAATGGCTCTTGAGTGCTGTCTTCACTTTGGGTGTTTTATTTTGGGCCTGCTTAAAATACCCAGTGATTTATGTTTTCCTTTGCAGAAACTGCAAATAGTTATGGCCTCATTTTAATTGATTACATATATTTCAGGCCCACATTTCTTTCCTTTTCAGAATCTATCTTCAGGTTTTTATAGTGCTGTTTCTCAAGTCCCAGCATAGGTGGCAAAGCTTTGGGCTCTAGTCCTTCTCTGCTCGACGGTTTTGAAGCTCGATCAAAATTTCTGAAAAATTTTGATCAAGCCCAGTTTGCAGCCAATCCTGTATTTGAATTATCCACCAAAAACCCCTTTCTCCAGAAACCCAGACATGAATGTCCCTGTCCCTCTCTTAACCCACTGGTTCTTTCCATTCCCCTTGACTCTTCAACCTTGACTACAGGATTTATTGTCTGCCTGGCTTCTATCTAGCCACCTCTGCTAGCTCCCTCTTGAATGTATTTTCTCTGAGTAATTGTTCAAACAAGTAATCTTTACCTAGGGTACCACCCAGACCCTCCATAACTCTCTATCCTCCACGCCTACCCCCATGCCACCAGCATGGACCACTTCTCTTCCTCTGTAAGTTACTGGGACCATCTTCTTCAGTGAGCTCTCTCAATGCCACGTCAAACTTCCTTGAAAGACTGTGGAATGCCACTTTCAGGGAACATAGTATTCTAAGTCCAGAGTTCTATTTTATGGCAACTTGGACCCTCCTGTGTCTACCCATGTCCGTCAGTGTCTCTCCTTCTTCCAACATTCCTCAATCCTGCTTTTGTATATCTGGATGCTTGAGATGGCTGCTTCTCTGTCACCTGACTACTGATTTCCCCATCTTCCCCAAGACTGTGGAAGTTCCTCTCAAGCTTGGCTTTGTTTTCATTTCACTTTGTGTTTTTTGTTTGTTTGTCTGTGTCTTTTTTTTTTTTTTAACTTTTTGTAGGGATCTTACTTTGTTCCTGTCTTAGTTAGGGTTTTACTGCTGTGAACAGACACCATGACCAAGGCAACTCTCATAAGGGCAACATTTAATTGGGGCTGGCTTACAGGTTCAGAGGTTCAGTCCATTATCGTCAAGGCAGGAACATGGCACCATACAGGCAGGCAGGAGGAGCGGAGAGTTCTACATCTTCTGAAGGCAACTAGGAGAAGACCGATTTGAAGCAGCTAGGTCAAGGGTCTTAAAACCCACGCTTACAGTGACACACCTACTGTTACAAGGCCACACCTCCTAGTGGTGCCACACCCTGGGCTAAGCATATTAAACCATCCCAGTACCCCATTCAGATGTTTATATCAGTTATCTATGGCTGTGTAACAAACCATGTCTAAGCATACGACTCTAGGCTTATGATTCTGCAGGTCAGCAATCTCAGCAGGGCAGGTTTTCTTTTCCTCTGGGCATTCTCTCATATAGTCATTGTAGGATTGCTGGGATACTTAGCTTCTGGGCATCTGGTTGTTAGCATGGAGATCTTGCTTTTCCAGCATGCTATCCAATACCATAATGTGCTGGTTTAGGCTCATGGTGGCTTCCTGAGAGAGCATGGAATGTATAAGAAGGATGGGGCCCTGACTGAGAAATGTCACGTGTAACGCCTTCTATCCTATTTTATGATCCTGAGTGAGTCACTGGGCTAGCCCAGATTCCAGAGGAGAGAAAATAGATTCTGTTTATGATTGACAGAGAAGCTAAATTATCCGACGCAAGGGCATGGCTACAGAGACGTGCAGAACTATGACCCTTCTGCAGGCTACCCCAGGCCTCAGCTCTAGATCTCTGATGTAGCCTCACATTCCTTTCTGTCTCTCTAACCTCCCTCCATCCCTCCCTCCCTCCAAAGAAAACTTTGTTCCACCTATCTTCTAACCTCACAAGGATAGTCTAGGTGATGGTTGTTCTAGAAACACTTCTAGTGCTGCAGTTGTTCATAGCAAAGCTTCCCCCAACTTACAACCCCCCGATTCACCTATCAGTGGTATTATTTGTTCAATCAACATCTCTCCACATTGATTTACTGTGTACTCTGTTGCATATGGCAACCCTGCATTACTGTGGTGTGTGACAGTTACTTAGTCTATTGATAACTACCAAGCCTTTAAGCACTTGTGTACTGCATTTGTTAATCCTGTATGCATGATAGCTACAGGGAACATTCGCCAACAGAGAGTAAACTGTTGTGCCTTCAACTTGGCATTGAAGATGGTTCATGTTTAATACCAATCCTATTACAGTCAACCAGCCTCTAATTCCTTAGCAAGTAGCTGGTAAACTTACTTGTCTGAGTCCTAGTCCCAGTTGCTGCTGCTATTTCAGCACCGCCGCGAGCCAGGTTACCTGTCCTTCTAATTTTCCGCCTTGCTCAGACATGCTAATTGTTTTTGAAAATATCAATTTGAAATTGCTAGTTTCCTAGTGCCTGCAAGCCCAGCTGTTTACAGAAAGTAACTTTCTTGGTGGTAAATATCCTTGCTCTGTCTGCATTAATGACTTTTCAAAAGGCCTTCTCCATTCTTGGCTTTAAGTTTTTGATTGTTAATGGGGACAAATCACGTACCCGGAGCAGTTTATCAACTATGGATTTGTAGACAACACTGTGGCCATGACAGCACTGCTTTGGACATCTGGCCTCTCTCCTTTAGGTACTTTGAAAATGCTAGAGATTCCAGGAAATGCAAGGCAGCAGTCAGCATCCCGCACGCTACCCGTGCTGGAGCCTGCAGGCTGTGAGGGTGGAGCTTGAGGAAGTCCAAGGTAGGAACCCTCAGAGGGGCCTCAAGTGAAGAGGAAAGGAACTTGGGCTAATGAGAAGACAAAGGAAGAGATGGACAATAATGACAAAGAGTGACATCTAGGTGTTGAGAGGAAACATGGGAGGCCTTATCTATTAAAATGAGATTAGTGCAGCATTGCTAAGTACATTTGATGACAAATGAGATTTCAATGGTTGATTACAGCCACCAACCAGAATTTCCAATCCACTAGCATTCAATGTTTTGAGAACCTTTGATTCTGCAGATAAATTTTGCCATCATGTAATTATTGCCACAGAATCTGTGTTCTTCACTTTCTTATCAGAAGTGGTCCTCTTCACATCTCTGCTTGCTCAGACCATATATTTTTAAAAAAATCTGTTTTAAGAAATAGTGGTAATGTGAAGAAGGTGTGTCATATCCACTTGTCCAGATAGCTAATTCCAGTGAGGAACTTCTGTCAACTCCAGAACTGACCGATACCAATGGTGGCTTGTGCACCACAATCTTTTATTATTGTGCACACTGGTTAGGGCTCACTTCAGCTTGAGGGAACTTGGGTGTACCAGATTTCAGAGTTTGGTTTAGACTGTGGCTCACTGACTCTCAGTCCTTAGGATGACTCAACACAGACAACTCTTAGAAGACTTTCACAGGAGGAGCTGAAGAAACTCCCACTGTGTTTTATCTTGTGGATGTATGCCGTTGACATTTTCGTTTTTCTGACTTTCCATTGGCTGCCAAGCAGTTGGAATCAAATAGGGAACCTACGGAGTAGCTGTTTAGGATGCTAGGAAACATCTTTCTATTGGCCAGCTGTCTAGTCTCTATTAGTTTCTCGTTTTTAAATTTAATCTATTTTCTGTGTACACGAGTGTTTTGCCCAAATGTCATATATGGGCACCATGTTTGTATCTGGTGCCATCAGGGGCCAGAAGATGAAATCAGACCCTCTGGTACTGAAGTTAGGGATGGTTGTAAGCCACCATGTGTATGCTGGGAACCAAACAAACTCTTATTCTCTGCTAGAACAAGAGTCCTTGCCACCGGACCATCTCTCCAGAACTTTTTATTAGATTCTTAATTTTGCTTTGCTTTGCTTTGCTTTGATTCTTAAAAGTACTGCCCCTCTTTCAGAAATCAAACATGCAGGGAAACTAGTTGAAGGGCCGACAAGTGCAGTGGATACTTGATTGTTTAATGTCAGGGATACTTACATCCCTCTAAAGTCAAATTTCCCCATCAGGAAAGGAATGTACATCTTCTCTTTCAGTGTTATAAAACAAAACAACAAAATCAAAACAACAACAGCAAAAACCTCCACAAAACAAACAACAACAAAAAAGCACACTCTATCCATTCCTCTTTTGGTGTCTTTATTAATATGATACAATCCTTAGTGCGTGACATTTGTCAGAAGTTTCTTTCTGGATTTTTCCTTCAGAATTCTAGCCTCTACTGGCACAATAAAATGCAGAAATTGGTGTGCCTTCACTGAGTCTTTAATGTCTAAACCTTCATATCAGCCAGCAGGTATTAATCCCCAAGAGTAGACCTCACTGCATAATTGGTACCTATTTGAATTCTACCTAAGGAACTTGCTCAGATGGGCCCGGCATTGAGGTTCTCTTACCAAGTGTTGTCAGACCCACACGGGCATCCCATGAGCCAAGACTTGGCTCCCAAGGGTCCAGAGAAAGAGTTTCCCTTTGAGAAAGGTCTGTCCTGGGCTTCAGGTATCCAGCCTGGTGCCAGGTGTTAATTGAAGAGAAAGAGCTAACCTATCCTGCATCCAGTTACCCTCTTAGATTGTTTTTTAAGTGACTCATGATCATGCAGATGTGCTTGACCATTGTTTGGGGGTGGGGAATCTGTCACTGTTTCCTTTAATCAGCTTTCTGAATATTGGAAAATTTGACCTTGGTAAGTTTTGGAAATCTGCCGGACTCCTTCGTTCACTTGTTGTTGGTTCTGCTTGTCAGAGGTGAGACCTGAGAACTCTAATGGGTTTCTGTGACTCCAGATAGACAGCATGAGATGCTGGCAGGGTGTGAGGCTGGCTGGAAAACCAGATAAGCTGCCACCTGGAGCCAGGGTTCAACCATCTACTGGTGATTCTAGCATGTTCCCGAGCCTCTCCGAGATTTGACTTTGTGGATCTGGACAAACAGTAGGGAGCAGAACAGATTCCATCCTGCTCCGCAGCGCTTAACTTCCTAGGAACGTGGATTACTGTGTGACCAGCCCTGTCACATCTAGAGACTACATGTTGTATTGACAACCTAGGGTCATTGGAATAGCGACTGTGACTCTTACGGAGCACTCCATTAATGTCAACTACTGTCATTATTATTCCAAGACATTATCCTCATGCTAACATCAGCTCAGTGTCTCCACATGCGGATAGAAGCTAACACAGACTGTTGTAGTCCCATGGCTCACAATATTACAAGGTTTGTTTTGGAACTGTTTCGAGGATTTTCATCATGAGTTATGACATATGACCCCTGTGGTCTTCTTTAATGTTTCACTTGAGCAAGATTTCTCCTCCTGATCAATTTTGGTATTTGTGGCAGATGGTTCTTTGAGTATCCTGTAAGTGTTCAGTAGTGTCCCTGGCCTCGACCCAGTGGAGGCCAGGCCTCTCTTCCTCTGTTGTGACAAACAAGAATGTCTCCAAACACTGGCATCCATTTGCTGCATGGGAACTACTGCTTTGTTCTGCTTTGTTTTAAGACTTTTTGGGGGAAAACTTTCTGACATTGTCACTTAGGAAGCCCTAACCAGGGTGAGTTACTCTTTTGTTACAAAGGGAATTTATCCACACAGAGGGCAGGTATCTTTTTAGGAGAAAAGGAAGCTCTGTCACTGTATGTTCCTCAGAATAGCTAAGAAGGCCACTGCTCATTTTGATGAGATGGTCACCGGGGAAGGAAGCTACTGGATCAGCTAAAATAATCTGCATTTGTCTTGACATTTGTCAAATGCTTTCTTCTTCTTCCTCTCTGGGAATCTCTCTGGGCTAATAAATATCTCCTGGGTTTACAGAGCTGTGCAAATTAAGTGGTCCAAGAAAGAGAAAGCCCGTTTTCACTCAAGGAACTGTAATTTGCCTTCTCACTGACCGAGAATTGGCTCAGTTAGGGCCCACCTATATCTTTAGGTGGTTAAGCTAAGTCAGAAAGCTAATTTGGAAGGATAGTCTGTGCATAGATTATACCTCAAAAATTCATGGAATGGTCATTGTGTTTGGCATGGAGAACACTGAAATTTGGTAGGCAACGCAGCCTCTTTCACCTGTGAATTTTCAGGAGCAATGGCCACATGTACATTGTTTTCTGCTTGGTGCACTGTGCCAGCATGCAGGGCAATCTCAGTATATAACTAGGTGTAAAACTGTACACTAATAATTTAGCATTCTTTACTTCCGGTTTTATTAGCTACTTGTACACCCTTTCGGACAGTTGACAGGGTATCTTAAGCAAGCCTGAAAGCAATGCATCTAAAAGCACAAATTCCAAGAAGTACTGTAGTGGTCCAGCGTCACCCAAGACAGTTGTCTAGCATACCTGTTAGATCCTTGCCAAGCCTGGGTCTCTGTCTCTGTGACCCTCCCTGCTCTACTATGCCTGGAATTCGCAGAGGAAAGGGGAGTGCAGAAGACAACAATGTCCCCTCTCTGGCTCTGATCTGGGTTTATTGTCAGGAAATCCCCCCTTTCAGAGACTTCTTTGTCAGCATCCTCTAACCAGCCCTCAGCCCCAAATCCCAGCCCCCAACAGAGGATAATTTCAAGGCTTTATGGAAATAAAAGTTGCTCTTCTTGACAAAAAAAAAAGGATGATGAAGAAGATTGGGGTAGATAAAGTGATTAACACTTATTTTGTTCAGGAATCCATCGGAGCTCCCAGCCTCGAACACTCCTTTGGATTGTTGGAAGGGTAATCTCTCTCAGAAACATTGGACAGAATTGACCAATTCATTATGTATGTAAGTCTGCTTAAGAATGTTTAATTCAGTGCACCCTCATCTCCGGGCTTCCTAATCTGCCCTGGCTATTCCATTCTCTTTGAGTTTCTGCAGCTCCTTTCCCCCCTGATTATTGAAGCTTTCCCTAGACATTCCGGGCTTGGTGGAGTCTTGATGAATAGATTTATGGGGAGGGGAGTGTCCTCCTCTTTTAGTTGGTTGTTGTGAACCAGATTGTTCTGGGGGTAATTAAACTTGGGAAACTACAGGCTTAGGTAGAAAAATATGAGACCGCTTAAGCCAGTGAGAATCTTGCAGAATGACCTACAAGCAGTGGAAAATTCTTATTAGAAAGTAACCACTGTAGGACAGTATAAATAGTCCTGCAAAGTTGTCAGATACAGAGATTGAAGCAAGAACGTGAAATATTGAAAAATGTTGAAAGACCATGAATACTTACATAGGAACAGTCCACGTGTGTATGTCCAGGGCCTATTGAGCAGCACAGCTATGAGAAAAGTCCTTCAGCAAGTGTTCAGGTGCCTGGAGTGGAATGTGGTATTATTTTGTCTGTGCTCTTTGGCCTCAGTTGTTTCGGTAGATGCTTTGCACACCAGCTAAGTTTTATTTCCTTGACATTAGACACATTTCAGAGAAAAGGATGGGAAAAAAAGATGAAAAGAGCCCTCCTAAATTAAGCGTGTCTTTACTCCAAGAGTATATGTGGACGGCCAGCCTCCAAAGCAGCCAGCTGCTTTTGTATCCATTAGAAGGGTTCTTGGTTCACATTCTCTACTGTATCTAATTGAATGCAGTAGTTGGGTACTGCAGTGTGGCAGACTCAAGATCTACACATTTATCTTGTTTTGTTTTTTAAGACTGGAAACAAGAGTAGATCGAGGTAGGATTTTTTTTTTTCTTTTGTGATTATTATTCCACCTCTGGAGATTTCCTAGGAGATTTTTTTTTTTAAACATAGTATGAGAATAAAATTGGGTGAGTATGCCAGAGACCATAGTATCATGCTCTAAGTCCAAAGTCTCAAAGTGGGGTCTCAGGAGAACTAGAGAAGAAGGCTGAGAGGCTAAAAGGCCAGGTCTTGGTGCAGAGTTCAGTTCCCATCATTTCTCCTCTTCCTTTCTCCTGTCCTTCTCTTCCCCCTCCCCCTCCCCCTTCCCTTCCCCCTCCTCCTCTTCCTCCTCCTCCTCCTTTTTCAGGTTTTTGTTTACTTTGTTTTTGATTTTGTTTTGACTCCCTTGGAAAACCAGCTCTCCTGCCTCTGCCTCTCTTGTGGTTGTATTTCAGGCATGTGGCTAGGGTAAGGCTTTATCTTTTAAAACAAGATAAAACACCTTGCGATTTTGCTCAGATTTCTGTTTAGAAAAGTAGCTGGCATTGGTGTGTGAGACAGCTGATTTAAGGGAGAGGAGTGGCCATGTCCCTTTTTTGCTTTCCATGGGGAAAGAGGGCGTGCACGTGTGCATTGCCTGTAGTCTTGTTTAGTGAGTGCCAGAATCTTCTCCATCCTCATTAAGAGACTGTATCACCATGCACACGTCCTCGTGGTGATTGGAAATCATCTGCATTTACTGCTTCACCCATGTAAATCATAGTAATTTTAGGAAGAAAGAATTGCAAACATCTGAAAAAATTCATTTGAATGCATTTGTCAAATACCATTTTAATATATCCATTTCTTTCAGGCAGTCGAATGTCTTATCAGAATTATTTTTTTTAAAACTGAAATAGACCATTTTTAGGCCCCATTGGATTCTGTGAGTTATTAAATTTCATATCTTCCAGGGTTTATTTTTTTCTGATGCCCATAGTTCAAGATAATGTTTTTTTAATACTACATGCAGAATTCCAGAGATTCATAATCGCTTATGACATCTTAATGTCCATAGTGACATTCCACTGGTCATATCCAACTGTGATAAACAGTTCTGTACTCTATAAAAGACGACAGTCACTAAGTAAATGCAGGAAAATGCAAACAGTCCCTCAGTCTTATGAATCATGTCACAGATCCTGAATGTTAATTTTAAAGAAAACACATGCTTAAATTTAAAGTTTATGCCTTCGGAGCATAGTCTTTTTATTCTTCCAGGAAAAAAAAAATCAAACAGCTATACTTTAAATGAATTTAATGAACTGCAAAGACTGACATTTTCACTATAAAAGTCACACTTCATTTAATGAGTAGTTAAATATTGATGCTATATTAAAATACAGGCAGAATAAAAATGACACAATGGATTTCAAAATAGGAATTCAGAGTTCTTTTATGTTGAAATTTTCATGAACTAAAAAAAAGTATCATTCATTACGATGTCTTCATAAACACAAATATTCTAGTGAAACAGAATATTAGCCTGCAGTACATAAATTCCTGTAGATAGTCTTTCTTTTCATGGTTTAATTCAGTGACTGTCTTAGCTGGCCCCGGCGTCTAGCAATAGGACTGCTATTATGGGGGGGGCACTCTGCTTGCCTTGCATTTACCTATTGAAGAGAAGTGAGACAGCTTGGTGTAGGCATCCAGTCTCTAGACATACAAGAACCAGATGCGTTTCCTCTTGCTCAGGACTCTTCTGTGACTCCCTGAAAGTCCTGCATGGCCTTAATTTAGCATCTGCCTTTGGTGTTTGAGATTGGGCCTTTTTTGGCTTTGGACACACACTCATTTTCTTCCCATGGCCTGACAATGTCTTCTCCCCACCTCCAGGCCTTTGGCATGTCTTTCTCTATCCCTAACCCCATTTTTTCCAGATCTTTAGATCTTTACTTCAATGTCCCTTTCCCAGGGACCAGCCTGTCTCAGATAGAATCCTTTCCCTTTTGCTTGGTGCATTTCAATCATTTTCTTGCTTCACCTTTCTCTGCAGTAACATATTGATTTATTTTTTTATTTTTGTTTGACTCTCCAAGGTTGGAAGTAATCTCAAGGAGAGAGTCTTGTCCCCTTTGGTTCAGAGTTTATCCCCAGAGCCAAGGATTATCTTTTACTACTAAAGTCCAACTTGGTGAACCAATGAGTTTTATTGGCGTTACTTACAGGAATATAGGTGAGAGGTCACTTATAGGAGAACAATAACTCAAAGAAAGCTGTATCACTAAAAGCCCACCTCACCATGGGTTAATGAAAGCTGAAAACCTCAAGTGCACTGTACAACTTATAGGTAATTCAACAGTCTGGATTCTCCTTCCCAAGTGGCTTTTTGAGCCTAGCAGATCTCTGTTTCTTTTAGATGGCATAGCCTGGTCTGAGCCTCTTCTAGGCAGCAGCTTACCTAAGAGTGTCTCTCAGAAGTTCTTATTGCTTATATACACTTGGAGAGTGAGAGGCCCAGTGAATTTGGTCAGTTTCAGGGACTTCCTGAAGCCTTTGTTTACTTCCAAGATCGTGAGCTTCTCATTTTGATTTCTATTGTATTTCTCATATTTAATTTAATTTCTGTTTCTGTTTTTGAGAGCCAGTTGTATTTCTCATATTTAATTTCAATTTCTCTTTCTGTTTTTGAGACAGGATCTCATGTAGCCCAGGCTGGCTTTGAACTCACTGTGTAGACGATTCTGGACAGTAGATTATGGCCCTAACTCCTGATCCTCCTCCTTCCATCTCACCATATACTTGGATTACAAGTGTACATTACTATGCCCAGATAACTTTAAAACAATTGTTAGCTCTATTTGGAAACTGTAAGGACTGCATATGACTTGTGGCTTATTTGCCTACACTGGCGGAAGTAGACCCATTAGGAGACAAGGTCTATGAGGCTCACGTTAGTGAATGTAGAAGGTAAAGGCTTTAGCTAGAATGTATCTAGCAACTCATAAATAGTTTGTATATATTAATACACTTAATCTTTGACAACTATGGATGTCCCAATTAACAGATGAGGAATAGAGGCATGACTGTAGTTATATGAAGACACCCAAACCATAGATTAGGCAGGCATAGGTCAGGGCTTAAAAGCCATCAGGCCATACTGGTTGTATCCCTTGTGTGCCCCTTATGTGTCTCTTACCCCAGGTTTTTCTTTAGTACCTTCCTGAGGCTCACTGGGTTTGTTGAACCAAGATGGTAGAAGCTGGGTCACATAGAGTTTCTAATTCTGTAGATCTGGGTGGGGTCTAAGAGTTGACATTTCTGACAAGTTCCCAAGTGATACTGATGCTGCTATCCTGTATCACAGTTTGAGTCCTGGTGTCCCAAAGAATCCCAAGACATTTGAAGGGACCAGGGACCCTTGAGGAGAGTAGTGTGCACACTGGAACTGTGTAGAGAGTAAGCTTTTACACTCACATCCTCCATCGATAATGGTGGTGTCAGCACACAAAGCCATAGACAGGGCAACAAGTTCATGGGCCACCTTTAGTTGATTTTCTGTTGTTCCATTAGAGCATCTAAGACGATATAACTTATGTAGGCAAATGCTTTTTTTTTTTTTTTTTGGCTCATGATATCAGTAGCTAGATTGAGCAAAGGTTGAGCAGGCTCCCAGTGAAGGCTAGATGTGGTTCCAGCCCACATCAGGGAATGGAGGGGTTGTGGATGCCTGAAGCACTAAGCATGTGTGACTAGGAGGAGAGAAGATAGATAGCTTGTTGAGTAAGAACTCTTCCTTGGAGGAACTAATGACTTCTGCCAGAAGGAATCCAGTCTGGAGAGAACATTAAACCACTCAAGGGCTTAGAGCCCCTAGGACCTAATCACCTTTCAATGGCTTTTCCTACCAACACCTTTACTCTGACAGTCCTAATTTAATGTAAATTCAGAGGGGACTAACCACAGCCAAACCATTCAACAGATGATATCTAAAACGAAGCATGTGCTGGAGACTTGTTGTCTTACACCATTGATACTTTTCCCCGCTAGCTGAACATTAATGACATCTAGCCGAGAAGGTGGGGCTGTGTGTGAGAAGCAGAGTAGAACTAGGGGACAGGAGTCACTACAGAGTTCCTACCTGTAGGACCTGCCTTGGTTTTTCAATGCAGTGTAGTTTTTAAACTACTCTGAGTCACACAGACAACTCTTCATTTCCCTTTCAGCCTCTTACTACACCAGCGAGGAGGAGAAGATCTGTTTGGTGCTAACATGTCTTTAACACCTACCACTTGTTAATCTTGCTTTTTAACAGAGCGATTGTGCCACAGGGAGAGGGTGGGGAGCACATGGCAGGTCTCAGCTACAGTCCCGGCTGCAGCTGGTGCTGTGTTAGAATTAAGTAGATGACTTTGCCTTTGCTGTATCAGTTTTCCATTTACAATGTGAACTTTGCTTTTCTGAATAAAAATATACATTTATTTTTATCCATGTGGATGAATTAAAGAGAAATCAAGGCCCTCACAAATTTATCTGTAATCTTAATAGCATAAATGCTTTGAAGGAAAAGGATTGCAACATCATCTTTGTAGTAAAACCTGGCCTCCACCGACAAGAGATTTTCTTTTAAATATTCAATTGCCTTTTCTTATTGAGTATGTATATGACGTGTGGGTGGGTGGAGTGTGCAAGTCCGTGCCGTGGTGTGCGTGTAGAGGTCAGAAGACAACTTTGTGAAGTCTGTTTTCTCTGCACCTTTATGTGCGCCCAGGGAATCAAACTCAAGTCATCAAGCTTGTGTGTCGAATTCTTTACCCACTGAGCCATCTGTGCCAGACTGTGACACTATTTTTTGTTGTTTTGTTGTCTCTTTTGTGGGTGAGCATTTAGGCATTTTTGCTTCAAAAGCATCGACTAGAGGGATTATGTAAGATTGGTTTATAGTTGGCTATCCTGTTGAAAAATCTTAAGATCTCTCAAGGGTAAAACACATTTGGCTCCAAGTTTCCGTATAGAGAGGGGTGTGGATGTGCTTTCAGTGATCAGATCCTTGCAGGCAGTCTATCAGTCACTGAAACCGACAGGCACCGAAATGGAGGAAGAGCTGCATGCTGATGTGAACAGAGCGGACATAACTGGAAACAGCGATTCTCTGCTCTTGCTCAGTGTAAACAGATGGTAGTGGGTATATCACTGTTTAAGAGGCAACATCTGTGCCCGGCAGAAGAGAAGGTGCAATCTTGCTGCCGCCACTGACCATCTTCCAAACAAGATGGTCAAGGACAGTGACAACATAATAAAGCTCACTATTTCACTGAAGAATCAAAGGAATTCGGTCAAGAGCTAGGTGCCTAAAAGTATGCTTCAAGATCATTTCCGGAATGGTCATTGTACAAATCACTCTCCTGGTTCTGCATTCCATGTTTGGGTTTTGCTCATCAGGGTTTTGCCTACCAGTCTTTCGTAGAACTGTGCACGTTGGGTATACTGTGTATTCACCTGTGCTGCAGATGCCTTTGGTTCTGAGCACCTTGATTCTGTGCACCTGTCTGCCATTTCTCCTGTAAGAGCAGTTGTCCATTTTTAAGCCCATCTTCTCGACGTGAGAAATGGATGGTTGCCCGACCGTCCCATCTCTTTCATCTGTGTAACTAGAGTTGACTTCTTTCACTCTACCTCCATCCAGCAGAGGGGAGGGAGGAGACAGAAAAGACACAGATATGTGTAGAAGATCCAGTGAGGTGTGATTGGGGCCTTCCTACCTCAGGGGGCCAAGCTCACTGGTGAGAGTCCTCATCACCAGATAGCCCCCTATCTGATGGTAGGACTTAATCCTTTGGTAAGCTGGTTAGTGCATCCGGGTGGGCCACCTGACAGTGTCTTTTATCAGTTTGATGAATGGACTAGCCATTGTGCCTCTGGTTTAAATAAGATGAAAGTGGTTTGGAGAAACTAGCTGTAGATTTGAATGTGTCACTGCAGACTAATGTGGGTCTGTCAGGCTTTGGATAAGTCGAGGTCTCCAAATATTTGCAGATAAGAGGAGACAGTTTCGTCCATCTTCCTGCTCAGGACAGTTAGGGCTTGAGAAGGTTGTTTACACGCTTTGACTGAGACAAGCCCCTTTGATCTTCCTGGTGTGATAGCTGCCCCATATTTCATTCTCACTATGAGGAAGGACTTCCTGGTGACTGACATCATTCCCTTCCTCTTTATGAGGAAGGACTTCCTGGTGACTGACATCATGCCCTTCTGTACCTTCCTCTGGCTTCTAAATCCAGGCTAATTAGTCCCGGTACTTTGGGTTCACACTCAAGTATAAGTTTGGGGGAGAAAAAAAAACCAGAGAGGGTTTGCCCAACTGCAGACCGTTAATGATCATTGATGTCATATTCAAATCAGACATGTTATCTTGTCAGAGAGAATGTTTGGAGGGAGTGGCTCATTGTTTTGAGGAGCATAAATCAGGCAAAGTGGTTGTTTAGTCTTAATATTTGTGTTGTTCAAACAGATATTAGCCCACACTTCAGAATACTGTGAGGTGTTTTTCGTCTTTCCTCCGTGTAGTAGTGCATGTTACCAGAGTTAATGTAGACAGTTAAGATATGTTGCTGACAGTTCTAGTAAATACTGGAATTCTGTATGAGAATGCTGATATTGTGGCTTTGTAAGGACAGATGCCATTAGCAGCAATATAGAGAAAATGTTTTATTAAATACTAATTTCATGTTATTTAACAAGTAGCAGGCTTTGAACACATTAATCTCTCTTTTTAATTCAAGTTTGATGGTCTGGGTCTTACATATTGTAACCCTGAATAGGCCATTCAATAACTATGCAAAATATCTATTTCTCCCATGGGTATTTGCGCTTTGATATATTCTGATCCTTATTAAATTTAAACAGGATCAAATTTATACAGCTCTGGCAGAGATTTATTAAAATACACTGAATGGACAGCTTGTGGGAGCGGAGCGTACTGTAATAACATATGCCTTTTTACCAGAGAGCAGTAATTATTGAGAATCAAATAAATCTGTAGGAGGTTAAGTATATATGGAAAAGATATCAATTGCAGTTCTTCAAAAACTAGCCTGGAATGTTTGAAGATGTGTTACTGTGAAAAATAATAAATGTCATCTTTTTAGACTCCAAATATTTAGCAGTGTTTGAAAATGCAGGTTTTAAGGGATGTTTTAAATTCCAAAAAGGGGGTGGTTCAACATTATCAGAAGTGTTACATGTGTTTAGCATACTCCATCTGCACAGGCACCTGCTTTTCTACTTTGCCCTACTTTTTATTAAACCAAACTGAAAGCACATGTATTCTTCTGCGTGGAAGAGGTTTTTTTTTTCCCTCCAGAAATCCATGTCTGTTTTGGTTAGTGGTTTGAAAGAAGGGCGATAGATGGCCTAAATAGGAATGGTTTTGATACTCTGAAACACGTTCCTGTTTTTAAAATACCATTTTGTTCTTACTTTTGAGTTTCTCTCCATCTCTTCTCAGTGGCCTTGGTGTGCTGAGTGTGATCAGGTCATAGTGGTTTCAATTTATTATATGATTTGATGGGATGGCGCATCAGGTTAAGATTTAATACTGGATTCAAATATAAGGGATAGTCAATCATGTACACTCGTGGCATGCATAAACTCATGGGGCCTCATATGCATATGTATGTATATATGTCTTTATTACTTGTATATATATATATATATACACAAATAAACATATATAAATAATATATGTTGTATATATTATATATAAAAATAAACATATATATAAACAAAATATATGTGTTTTGTATATATACATACACACAAATAATAAAAATATGAAGAGAGACATGCCATCTATCCCTTTGAAGTGTATACAACATTGACAGGTTCTCTTTCATAATTTAAAACTTCTGCTAACAGGAGCTGGTATGTGCCATTTTTTCTTGCTCTACTTACAGATTGGGGTAGGCTGGCCATCATTAAGAAGGGGTTATGGCAGGGGGAAAATCTTCTGATATAACACACCCTGCTCTCCAGTACACTCCTCTTCAGCAACTGGCCTCTCTGACTGCCTGTTTCTGCTGTAGAGTTAGAGGCATGAGTGGGCAGCCACTCTTCTTTCTTTGTTCTTTAAACATACACACACGCACGCATGCACACCCCTCACCACCCCCACCCCCGCCAAGCTGAGGTTTCTGGGAACC
Source organism: Grammomys surdaster (assembly GCF_004785775.1). Classification (NCBI taxonomy): domain Eukaryota; kingdom Metazoa; phylum Chordata; class Mammalia; order Rodentia; family Muridae; genus Grammomys; species Grammomys surdaster. The sequence goes on from NW_021620873.1 coordinate 20,907, forward strand.
AAGGGCATGTTTGGTTGGTGGTAGTTAGAAGATGTGAGTTAAGATAGTCCTGGAAGTCCCCCAGTACCAGTCTGAGTCAGACTGAGAATTGGCAAGTGATAGTGCGGTGAGATGGCTAATCTGTTTTCTGTTTTGTATGATGGTGTCAGACTGAATTCTTTCTAAAGTTACTACTATGTGTATGGGTGTCGTGCCCGAGTGAATGTCTGTGGACCACATGCATGCCTGGTGCCTGAGAAGGCTGGAAGAAGGCATTATATCCCCCCTGTAGGTATAGATGGTTTTTAGTTGTCATGTGGTTGCTGGGAATAGAATCCAGGTCCCCTGGAAGAGCAATCAGCGCTTTTAACTGCTGAGCCATCTTTCCAGCTCCAGACTGAAATATTGTACTTGTTTTTCCCTAACACTTTGTGGTATTTTTTTAAGAGTTAGTATTTAATTTTTTTGTGTCTGAGTATTTGCATGTATGTATGTATTATGTATGTATATATGTATGTATGTATGTATGTATGTATATATGTGTACCATGTATGTGCCCTTTGCCTTCAGAGGACAGCAGAGGGCATCAAATTCCCTGGAAATGCAGCTACAGATAGTTGTTAGCTGCCATACAAGAGCAGGGAGCGGAGCCAGAATCTCTGTCAGGGCAGTCAGTGCTCTTAAATGCTGAGCCATCTCTCCAGCCCAGTGGTGTGTGGTTGTTAGAAGCATTGCTTTGTGAACACTTGGTAGTAAGCTGGGGTTTGATGCTAGCTGGGACTCCATGACCTCCATGGGCAATTACTCTAAGGAGTCAGTGCACAGACTTCCATGGTAGAAGGAGGAGCTTGGTATATTAGTTATAATTTACCTATAGTACAGTCTGCCAGTTTGAGGTGCACAGTTTAATAAGTCATGTCCATCATCACCGATTCCTTCTGTCCTTCTGCTGTCAGTCCTCTGCCCCTAAGACGACGTCTCTATCATAAGTCGACCAAATTGAATCCATTACTATATCCGTGCTTCTATGCAAGTGCTTATGTGGACTGCTAAGCCTTTAGTGGGTAGCATATACGGTTTGCTTTCAAATATTTTACTGTATTTTGGTACTGTTACTGGCAAGAGAAGGAGGTGTCAGAGATTTGGGTTGAAAGAGACTTTATATTATTTGTGGTGAAAAAAGATTTGTTGAAATCTGTAGCTGTTGGCAGTTTTTCTCCTTCCTGGTTCTCATTGCATGAGCTATGTCTTCCTAAGTACACTGAATTCATGAAACCGCTTTCTTTCACTTGTAGTTAATTAAAGGTTTGCATTTGTGTCTGTTTATGGTTGAAGGAGACCCTACAATTTGGCTTCCACATAGCTAGCTAGTTCTACAGTGACGAGGGCCTGCTTCCATGTCCAGCTAGCTAGAGCTATAGTAGTATACAGACATAGCTCTTCACACCTGGCGGTTGATTAAAAATATTAACTAAGACAGTTTTAAAAATCTTAAGTGTTTTAATGTTAATCTTTGGCCAGCCGACATTCACACTTGTGAAATTCGAATAGTCTGACCTTTGAGACCCCCTGAAGTATCAAGACTTTAGACTAGACAAACTTATCTTTTCAGAGTTGAAATTCCTTCATTTTAAGTGTGTGAGCTTGCACTAAGTGTAACGTGGGCATGTTAATGTAAATGATCATGCAGATTTCTTATTACAGATTTTAAATAGTAAGGAAAAGGATAACCCCCTCCCCACGTGACCCTATTAGAAGTTAACCGTGGTCGAGAAGTTTGACTGCAGCTTTTAGGAAGATATGGATAATTTATAAACAATATTGATGTTGCTCCATACCAAGGGAAACCGAGAACAAAAGCCAGTGTACAGTGCTATAGTGACCTCAGTACCAGCAGAAAAGAACTCAGAAGGGAGATGGGGAGAACCTGCCTTATATTTTTCTGGCCTTCCTGTTTCAGACAGAAGAGCAGGGTCTCATAGAGTTCATCGTGTTGTCAGAATATCCTCCTGTATCTGCATCTTGGCCTCTGAATCATTCAGTATTAATGACTGTTCTCTTCAAAATGAAACGTATCATCATGGAGAACAAGGAACAGCCAATGCCTAATTCCTGGAGAGAGAGGGAAGAATATTTGTGCCAAGCATGATTGAAAGAGAAGTCATTGAAAATTCCACGCAGTCAGCTACCTACCCTCAAAAAAGAACTTACAACTTGCTCTGTTCCATGCTAACAAAACCACAAGAGATACTCAAAGCAATGTGTATGTAAGGATGGAAAACCCAAATCTAGAAAACCCCACAGAATGTAGGCCTCGGAGTCATAGCGAACCAACTCTTCAGGACCAAGGACAAGGCACGGCGGGGCTCTCCTTGCTTAGATTTACCCTGCCCAGCTGTTCTCTCCAGCTGTGTGCCTGTTTTATTCATCCAGGCACATTAACTATCAAATAGTTAACTGTGCAAAATGGAGCAGACTAGATGTATACTTCTGTGTATCGTCTCGGAATCTCTGGGTCAGCTAGCTGTTTCTTCTTGTCATACCTTGATGCCCAATCAGCTTCACCACTTATGCATGAAGTCTGCTATGTTATTGGAGTAGTGGTCAAGTATCAGTTGGGGTCTCACTAAAATTAGTCCTGTGGGTTAAATATATATGCATCGGCTGTGCTTGTGGTTGAAAGTATACCTAAGACGCAGGAGAGGATGTGCAGTGCTGAATTGAGAAGGTGCCCACTGAGATCCCAGTAATTTAGAATTGGTTTAAAAGTGTGAATTGATAAGAGGTCTGATATATCAAGAAAATGTAGATTTTGAGCCTGATAACCCCAGATTATCCAAAATCACCATTTTATTAGCTTTGTCCATTGCTTACGTTATTTAATATCTCTGAGCATGATGTCCTCAGGAATCTAGAGGTACCAACCTGAGGCCATTACCAGCTTGAGGTCTATGGTAAAGTTATTGGATGGAGAACACTTGAAAATATGTGTAAATTCTTTTTCCCCTCTGTAGTGGTAAATTATATTTAGTAAGCCAGATTTATGTTTTCCCTTCAGATGCTTAGGTTGTCTGGTTCTCAGTGTGCCCAGACACCATCGTCAGTGGATTTCTTTCGAGAAACGTGTGGGCAAATGCTCTAAAGTGGGCTTCCTGTTGTATTTTAAATTTCTTGCTGAGGAACAACACATAAAACTACAATTTAGGAATGTACAGTTTTAAGTGTTTTCAGAATTGCCTAAATTTTTTAAGGAGGCAAAGAAGCTGAGTCATGAGCCTCCTTGTATCTTAAAGTCTGTTATGGATGCTTCTACTATGGATTGAACATTCTGTCATCTAACCCGTCATTCACGGCAAGGGGGAAACTGGGGTTTCAGAACAGTTCCCTAATGCCATTTCATGTTTCCTGTGGGACCTAACTTTGCCTGGAGGGCAGGCATGCTCTGGGTTGGGAGCTTTTCCTTCATTAACCCATGTTGAGTGTAGATTTGCATGCATGTTTCAGCTCCTGTTTCATCTGCGTTTTTGTTCTTGTACCTATTAACTCATGCCATGACCCTTGCAAAAATATTAGTTGTTTGAATGTCTGGAAAGAATGGGACAGGCCTTAGGGATGCCTATACACTGAATATACAAAATACTCACCTTCTCACTGTGATGAACCATGCAGCTCCCAATGTCATAACAAAATGTTTGTAGAACATTATTATAGAACATTGTAGAGAATTATTAGTCATTAGTTTATCATCAGCCATTGCTCAGAGGACAGTGCTATTTTTAGCAGTGGCTGGCTAATGACAGGAGTGAAAGGGGCTCACCTTGTCCATACCTGCCACCCTTCCACCCTTCAGCAAACTTCTTAAACATCTTCTGGTATTTACCTTGGAGAAGCCATCTTAGCTTGCTTGCTTGCATCCTTCTTCCCTTCCCTTCCTCCACCTAACTCCTCACCCCCACACTTTTTTTTTTTTAACCAAGACACAGTTCTGGTTCTGACTCAGAGCTGTGTTATTTCTTCTGTCAGGAATGTTCTTCCTGCCTCTTTGTAAGTCTAGCAATCCATTTTCTATGTCTCAGTTCCAAAGTTTCAAAGAACAATATCCATTGGGAAGTCTTATCAAGAGTGTCTTGCCCATCAAGTCACCTTATTCACAGTCTTACTTTGCTTACCTGAAGTCTTAGGTTCTACCTAAAACTGTCTTCACTTATCAAGGTGTAGGTTGAAATTGTCTGTGTACATATGGACACATAGAGTAGTAGCTGGAATGCAGTTACACAGTCGGTATTTGTGTTCTGAATGGATGTGTTGCATACCAAGGATGCACGTGGTATTTGAAGACAGAGGCTCAGGTTGGTGGGGCATCTTTGAAGTCCTGCATTTGAATTGCCATTATTGTAAGCCTGGTGAATGGCAGCTCAGGAGACCAGCTTTCTACTCTTCCCTACAGAAACTTCCTGGCAGTTTTGCAACTGTTTCTGAGGCATTTTTCTCTTTTGATTGAACAAAATCAACTTGAGCCCTTAGTGTGTCCTTAGAATGTTCCATTATTTCTGGAGTGTGGTTGTAAGAAGTATCTTGCTCTTTCTGTGGTCAGAGTACTCTCTTGGAGGTCAAAGATGAACTGCCAAGCACAGTCAAACAAATGCAAGCTACAGACCATTGCTCATGCTACCCTGGGATGGTGAGATGACTGGTGGTATTTGTTTTGTAAGACCAGGGACTAGACAGAGTGATGTTGGAACTCAGAACATCTGATTATAAGTTTCCCTTTCAAAATGGACCCGTCCTCTCAGGAATTCCTAATCCACCTGTCACCTGTCAGCCACCTGTCAGTTCTTCTGTTGTGAATTCCTAATTCTCTAAAAATATTAGGGCAGAAATGCTTTAATGCACAAGTAGTTTGTTTTTAGACACAAACCTAACTTTAAATGAGTAGATTCACCAAACTTCTGGGAGCCTTAAGGGTCACACTTCACATCCTGTTACTTTGTTGGACCTGTTTGGGTTAGAGTTCCCTGTGTTTATTCTTTCTATAAAAAAAAAATGCAAGGCCGTCCTTCATAAAGGAGCATGCAAGAGCTGGAACCCCAAAGTCTACGCCTTAGCTCTGGTGATGTGCGTGTGTTTGTGTGTGTCTTTGAGTGTTTTCCTTTACGCTCTCTCTTTGTATCGTGGATGCCTTTGTAGAAAGCATGCTGTATGGTTTCTGTCTTTGCACTGGGCCCCCTGGCCTTGTTCATGAGTACTATCATGGTGGTCTTCTGGGGACACTCAGATGGTCCCAGTACAGCCAGTGTGGGCAGCTCCTGATTCACTTACTTTAGCATTCTCAGGGTCTCTCTCCAGCCATGCCTTACAGGGTGTTTGTTTTCTGAGACCCAGATCCTTTCCTGTAGATCCTGTTTTCTGTTTTTCTTTTCTTCCACTCTCTACACACGGAATCAGCAATTCTCCAATTCCTTTGGTGTTCCAATTCCTTTTACTAGAGAACAGAATTCAAGTCAAACAGAACAAAACAATTGACTGCTAGGAGTCCTATTTCAAAGACTTCTGGATGAAAGAAATGACTTTCTGTGAAGCCATTTCAGGTGAAGAATTAGAAAGGGAATGTATGTACCATTAGGCATATCTAGATACTAGGTCATGAATTCAAATAGCTATTTCACATTTAAGTCCAGCAGCCCCAAAAATGTTTATTTTCTTATAATACACATATATGTATTTCTTTATGAACTCTGGCTTTTTAAGACTATAAACGTTATGTTGTTTCCTCTTTTTAAACCTCTACATTATCCATCTCTGTCTTGTCCATTACTTTACTGTAATCACTTTATTGATGTAAATATTTTGAGGTTATCCCTGCTTATGGTAGGAGGGAGAAGAAAAACAAAACACTTTGACTTTTTATAATCTGAGTAGTATCACTCATGCAAAAGCTTAGTATAGCTTTCATCTTTCCTTGGCAATACAGCTATCTTTTTTTGAGGGTCAAGGAAAGGGTCAGGTCTCCCAGGAAAGAATATGGAGATCTTGGATTTACAAAACCACTCTCACCATTACAAGTAGAAATACCTCTCGTTTGTGGGAACGTTAGTTAGGGCTTTTAGACTCATCTCTTGGGTACCATGGTCCTGGCCATTATTGCACTGTCTTGGGGACATTGCTGTGGATCTTAGATTCACAGTTAATTGCATGAGTAGGTCTGAATATTAGTCATTAGGTTTCCTATATTTAAGTTGGTATGCTGAAAGTTTGTTTTATCCATTGCCCTGCAGCTAATGTGATTGTATGTATTCAAGCATTGTGTGTGCACACCCACACATACATGCATCTGCATCCACATTAGGCGACATCATCTGGAGGAACTGTGTGGGCGTTTGTGATTGGCAAGTGTGAAATTGAATTTAGTATGAGATTTTCTGTCTTAGGTAAAATATTTGAAAGAACGTTGATAGCGAAAAACTGTCTAGCCTTGGAAACACTGGAACAAGAGGTCTGAATCTTAAAATTTCGTTTAAATGGCAAAACACTTAGAACCACGCTGAAGAATTTAGTTTTAGTGGGAAAACTTTAATGTGCCTGTAGCAAGAGGTACAAGTTATTAATTGCACTAAAGATAAATGCTAATTAGAAGGTTCGTGTATGGTTGTCTGAGGTTAACAGTGCACATTGACAGACTTGGGATAGAAATTAATTATATTATGTTCTCTAGAAGGAGTATTTTTACCCACGAATGGAAGATACCTTATTATAGCCCTGTTTTTTCTTAGCTTGAAAAAAAAAGTCTTTTAGCTGTGCTTTGTAATGAAGCTGAGGCGATGAGTGTTCACACCAGCGATGAAGGCGTATAAATAGCTTGACTTTTGCAGCCTTAGCTTCCAGCATAGCCACGGAGATAGTTCACAGAAACATTACGCATATTTGAAGCTTAGACGAAACACACAGAGGAGACCCTCTGGAAGTTTACCCTGGGTTGAAAGAAAATCACAACTATTAAGATTTTTTTGGAAATACTTCAATGTTCCTTTTCTAAATACCTGATAAGACTCTTTTGGTGATGAATTGGGGGCTTATGCATCTTCTTAGTATTTTTGGAACTCTAGGCCCGTGTGTGCATGCGTGCATGCATATGTGAAGACTTAATAAGTAAAGTCTCTGTTAGCTCATCCTTCTGAGAGTTCAGTCCACGGTTGATTTGGCCTGTTGCTTTGATGAAGTATGTGAGAGGGAAGGCTGCCCTCTCCCTGGAAGCTGGGAGACAGAGAAAAAGGGGAAGGGTCTGCATCCCAATATCCCCTCAAAGGCACACTGCCTGTGACTGAACTTCCTTCCAGTTAGCCCTACCACCTCAGAAAGATTCCATCACCGCCCAGTAGTGCCACAGACTGGGGACCGTGAACTTTGAGGTGACATTAAGGATCCCAACTATGGTACCGTGAATGTAAATGCTAAAACTTTGAGATACAGCTTTAGATGAGGTTCGTGAGGCTGTTTAAAAAACAGTTCAGGGATCGCCCATTTGCCCCCCACATGGCTTCAGTGCACGTCATCAGTAATCCGTAGTTGGGAGTCTGTCTGTGCCCTTTTCATTTGTACTTCGAATCTTCCCTCCCCTAGAATGGGTCACTTTCTTACTTTCTTGACTTGGCAGATTCGTGTTTCTCTTTATCTTTTGACCGAGTATGTGTTCATTCCTCAGTGGAGGTTTTTGTTGTTGTTGTTGTTGTTTGTTGTTTGACCGTTTGTTGTTTGATCTGATCTCTGTTGGAATGGAGCTCTGTATCTGCCTCCTAGACCATTATTTCTGCTTATGTGTAAGCCTGGCCTCATGCCTAAGCTCTTGTTTTTGTTACTGGGTGCTACAGTCTCATTCCACCTCCGCCCCTGGGTTTTGTTGCTGCTGCTGCTGTTGTTGTTGTTGTTGTTTTGTTTTGTTTTTAACAGTGTTGTCTGGGCTGGCCTGGAATTCATAGAGCTCCATCTACCTCTGCCTCCCAAGCATTGGGATCAAAGATATGAGCCGCCACACCCAGCTGGGTTACATTCTCTTGACCACTTTTGTTAGTGGACTTTTGGTTTAATCCAGTACTGATTTGCTGTCACTGGTGCTAGCCTTGCAAGTGTCCTTGTTAGAATTTTTCAGGAATTTCTCTTTTCTCTTTAACTAGGGAGTGGACCTGTGAGGGTTGGAGGAAGCAGTTCATTTGGGAATATTGAATTAATTTCTGGAGTGGTTATACTAACCTATAGTTCTAAATTGGATCTTTCTCTGTTCCACATTTTCTTCAAGTTGGGTTTCATGTTAATATCTTCAGATATTTGTATGATTAATCAACTCAAAATAAATCACCAGAAACATGCAATGGAATCTTACAGGAATCCTGTGATTACATAGTCTGTGCTTACAGTGCTTAGTCGAAAGTGCCCATTCTCAGTAGTCTTGAGCAAGCACTAAACAGGTTATTAATAAACTGTAAGTCCATTTGTAATGTTTAGTTAATGTCACAGTTTACTTGTAAGGTGGTTCAGCCAACAAGTTTACTCTCATTTCTTCCTGGGCCTCTTTTTGCTGTTGAACAAGATTTGAAGACATTTACTTTCAAATACTCCAAACTAGAAGTAGCAAAAAAGAAAAATACAAAAGTATTAGTCTCAGTAAAATGGAATAAGATCATAGGCATAACATAAAAATTCTATGACACCCTTTATTCTCAGTGTGTGGCTCTTGCACTGACCAGACTTTCGAGTCTCTCATTCTACTGACAAATGAATAGTGTGTGCATTTACTTTCTTCAAATCAGAATTTCCAAGTCAGATCTCTTGGGTGACTTATTTTTGTTTATTAACATGTGCAGTTAAGTGTGTTAATGAATTGGGGATATCCATGACTCTGTGTCAACTGTGAAAGCCAGGGCAGGTCTCCTCTCCTCTCCTCTCCTCTCTTCTCCTCTCCCCTCCCCTCCCCTCCCCTCCCCTCTCCTCTTTTCCCTTCCCTTCCCTTCCCTCCCCTCCCCTCCCCTCCCCTCCCCTCCCCTC
>NW_021620873.1:34921-63193 GCF_004785775.1 Grammomys surdaster
CACACACACACACACACACACACACACACAGCCTACTGAGTCCATTCAATATTGTCCGTTAGCATTTAGTATAGTCCATTAGTGTGTGCTCATGATTTCAGGAAAGATAATTTGATATTCGATAACTAAGTACTCATTCCTGTGGGTGACTAATTGTCACCCTTTCAGCTGTCTTTAGTTGCCTGTAGTTCTCTGCCTAAGGGTGGGGGCCCTGTGAGAATGTCCCCTTCCACATCAGCATATCAATCCGTACTGTCCTGGTTCACGTCTTATTTAGACAACTAATTTAGGCCACTAAAAAGTTGAATTATCACATGCATAGCTTCTCTGTCAGTTCTAGGAGAGCCAATCTTATGCAGGCTTCTTGGTGCTATGGTTCTCATAGTCTCTCTGCCCTCTTCCATGATGTCTCCTGAGATTTTGGTGCAGGAGCTATGTTTTACGTGTATCTATTGGGGATGGGCCCCCATGATCGGTTGCTCTCTGCGTTCTGACCAGCGTGGGCTCTATAATGGTCTCTATCTGCATTCTCAATACTTACACTTAGACCACGGATCAGAGTAGCTCTAACCCCTCACCAAATAGCGCTTTTTACTCACATCTCGTTTCTTATTCCTTGGGAGTTGTGGAGTGGAGGCTATATAGACTTTTTCTCTATAAAACCTGAGAGTACCGTTTAAATACTAATTATGTCTTCCTGTTGTCCTTTATTTTTATAAAGCATTGTTCTTGAATTGGAAGCTGAGGTCACATTTACCATCTCCCTCACTCATTTACTCAAAGTGAGTATTTGCTCAGCTCAGGCTTATGTTGTGCTGGGTGTTGTGTGATATCGCTGGTTATAAGCCAGAAGTTAATAGTAGAAGTTGGGGTGGAAGGGAGTGATAGGTGGGGTTACCTGACTATGCTAAGTAGTCTACGCATATTCATGAGTACAGCCCTGATCTTTGAGACCCTATGGTTTAGCATCATCACACCTTAATTTTACCAGCAGAGAAACTGACACCTGAAGATTAAACACTGTTCTGGAACCCAGCTCTGCTCGGCTTTGTGGCTTTTCTTTCTTCATTCTGCATTTTCTTTAATAAACAAATGCAAATGTCATTATAGACCATAATCAATAACTTCTTCAGAAAAATAAATATTTTAAATTAACACTAGAAAACTGGTTTAGGGATGGTTTCTTGTTTTTATAAATAAAGTTTTATTAGAACATAGCTCCTCTCAGTTATTCATTGTCTGTATTCTGTGTTGCTTTCATATAAGGGCTCAGTAGTTGCAACAGAGATCAGATGGTCCATGGAACCTGCATGCTTTGGTCCTTTCAGACAAAGTTTATTAACCTCTGTTTTGAAGTAGTACTTGAGAGCCAGGCATGATGGAGCATGCTTATAATCCCATCATTTCAGGGGCTGAGGCAGGAAGATCAAGAGTATGAGGCCAGGCTGGGCTAATTAAGACATTGTATCAGTAAGTCAAAATTGTATTTATTACAAGAAGTGATATTATTTTGATGGTGTGTTTAAAAGTTTCTCAGACACTGATGGTCTTTTCATTGTCTTGAGACAGGGCTTCACTCTTAGCCCAGGCTAGTCTCCTTTTTACTAAACTGACCTCAGACTCATGGTCATTCTCCTGCCCTGACTTCATGGGTTCCGAGATTACAGGTGTGAACCACTAAAAATGGCTTCCAGATGATGAGTTCTGAGGTTCAGTCCTTGTCAGCATAGCATCAAATTGATGTTTGTTGTAAAAAGAATTTATAACATTTAAAAATACTCTACATTTAGTTGAGTTAGAAGTTGTATTTGAGAGAAATTTCTGGAATTTTTTTTTATTCTGACAAATTAATATGGTTGAAAATCAGTGTAAAGATTTTCTGAAAATACTTTTCTGCTTTTTATTATATATTATGCCAGGTCAACCAGCGGGCAATTTTCTTTTGCTCTTGAGATATTTTTTCAGTCTGTCCATTTGGTGAAAATAGGCTTTTATATTTTGACAGTAATTTGTTATTTTCTTGAAGACCCTCTTTTGGAGGAGATGTGATCCATATTGATCATGTTTCTGGTTGGCTTGCTGAAACTGAGTTTCTGGCTACATAAAAGGGAAAACCCCTTTAGGAGGTAAAGCTTGAAGCATGGACTTTTCCCAACCAGCTTAGATTGTTTTCCTATTTGTTCTAGTTATGGTTCTGTTGCTGTGATAAACACCATGAACAAATACTGTAAGCATGTTTATTTCAGAGTATAGTTCACAGTCCATCACTGAGGGAAGTCAGGGCAGGAACTCAAGGCAGGAACTGAAGCAGAGACCATATAGGAGTGCTGCTTACTGTCTTGCTCACTATGGCTTGCTCAGCCAGCGTTGATGTACAACCCATGATCACCTGCCCAGGGGCAGCACCATCTAGTCTAATGGAGGCATTTTCTTTATTGATATTCTTTTCTCCCAGATGACTCCGGTTTGTGTCAGGTTAACAAACAAGTAACCAGGACACTGTATTTACGTACAGATCGAGTTCCTGGATAGCTTCGGTTTTCTTTGTGTTTCTAGTCTATTCTACGTGCTCAGGAGATGTTTATCTGTGGTGGGCTTAAGTCTGGTGGGCTTAGAGGGATCTTTTAGTGAGAAACAGTGTGTCACCAAGCCATTCAGCAACATGTGGATTCTTTCTCCTGAATTGACATAAGTCCAGTTTGCTGCTTCATTGGGTGACAAGAAGCCTTGATAACCTCTTAATCGTCTCTCATGTCCCTTTATCTCAGGTAGTGACCAATAGTAAGTGTCAAATAGGCTTCATTAGGAAGGGTGTCACTAGCAGCCTTAGTTGGTTATTGAGTTGTCCTGCAAAGATCATCTTAGATATGGCAGGTTGTTAAAAGGAGCCTGTTCAGCTCTGTAGGTTGAGACAATATGGGACAATACTTTCCCCAGTTTGGTCTACACAGCTCAAGAAGTCGTCATCAGGATTGGAACAAAGTATGTTAATGCTTTGATGTTTCTGTAATTCTTTTTCTATTAACATTTTTGGTATGTTTTGACATATGTATAACAAAGTGGTATAGATTGTGTATTTCATTTATCAGTAAACAAAGCTGTTGTGTGACAGAGATGGAGACTCCTAGTTTGAAAAAGACTAGTTTGAAAGTGGACTGAAGAGCCTGTTGGACTGCATCATCAAGTAGCCTTGGCCAAAGTGCTTGCTACTCTCTCTGTAGAATGGGTATAGTGGGTACCTTGGCTCACTGCTGTTGTAAGGCCATTAGTGAATACAGAAAGCTCTTTGAACTCTTCTGACACATAAAAATATGCAGACGTTAATCGCCACTGCATATATGGAAATCCTTAGATGAGATGTGTGAAAATTACTGAAGACTATTTAGTTAAGTTTAAGACTTTAGAATCGCCCAGTTCTTAATTTGAGTGCAGACTTTCTTGTTTGTAACTGAGGACCAGTTTAATACTTCAGCAGTCTGGGAATTGAATCTGTAGGTGTAGATGGGGTTAATATCTTATATTCCACTTACTGGGGCACATGGTTCTTCATATTTGGACATGTCTGCAGTTGAGTTCTATCTTATGATCCACAGGGTCATAGGTTTTATGAAATACTATAGTTTCAACTTCATAAGATTCTTCTCAAGGATAAAATGGGTGATTAATGGGAAATGATTAGTACAGTATTTAGCACCTAGAAGCTACTTAATATATATTAGGTTATTTTATTACTATTATTTACTATATTGGCCTTTGCGTTGCTCTGAAAGAGGGGCAAGAAAGAGAAGGCAAAACACAGAAGTGGTTGGAGAGGTTTGAAGACCAGCCCTGACATAACTACAATTTCAGATCTCAGTGTTCTTGGCTCTTAGGAGAACCTCTGTGGTATCCAGCTTGAGAAGCAGGGAAGCATTTTTGAGCATTGCAAATATCTCTGCGAATAATCACTGTCTTGTGCTATTGGTTTAAACGATGGAACACTGATGATGTGGTTCTAGTACCTGTCACTCAGCAGAGCACTGGTTATTGTAAATCTGTGCCAGGAGTCAGGATCTGTTCTGAGGAGGTGATATGTGCAGGACACACCGGCCATTTCTGTTTGGCACACAGTTTCAAGGCTTCCAATAATGAAAATGCATACACACAAAGGCAAAAAAGGTATATATGTAAAGTAAAATATGATGTCTGACTTCTTTCGCCAAGTAAACACTAATACGTTTATTTTTGAACTCTGTAAAATTTGGCATAGTCTCTTTTGTTTGGAAAAGACAAGCATGGTCAGCCATCCCTTTCTGCCAGTGGCTCATGTATTCAAGGCTAGAGACGCCTGGTTGTCATGATGTCTTGCTTATCTCAGGTCGCTCACTCTCAGACCCTGATGGAGGCTAGCCTTGGAAGGAGACTTTGGAAAAGGCCATGTGTCTTTGCCAGTACTTGAGGTGTCAATGGGTTTAGCAACATCTCCACCCACCCTCTACCTTTTAGGACAGGGATGTGTTGAAGTCATGGGGGAAAGCACGTTTTCATATCTCAATAGAAGCAGAGTCCAGGCACGCGCTGTTCTGCCTGTTGAGGATATCCTGCGGTGGGTCATGGGTCCTGTGGACTACTGGGGGAGGGGGTCATAAATAACTGCATGGAAACTTAGCATCCCTGTTATTTGAGATGAGGGGTACGAGGCAAGGCTCTTTTCTCCTCAGGCATGTTATTTCACATTTTGTTTGCTGTTGATCTGTTGAGTCTGTCTGGTCTTTAACAATTGGATTCTTCATACTCCTTCCACAGTCAGCTCACTTAGGGTTTTGTTTTGAACTCAGTAAACCTTGTGTTTTTTGCTACACTTCCACACAGCTTTACTTAACACTGTGGGCACCTGGAAACTTATCTTGAAGGGATGACTCTCTAGTAATATACAAGGTCTGCATTTTGCAGGTCATTTTAAAGTAAATGCCGCCTGGCTTCGTGCGAGCAGCTGTCTGAATCGCTGGGACTCTGGTGTGGAACACCTAATTCCCTTCTGCTGCTTACTGGCTCTCTAATTTTACCCCTGTGATCGTAGTTGTAAAACCTAATTTCCAAAGGGTCTTGTGAATCCTATTAGTAGCTCTGTGTTATAATAGCAATTTTATATTGCATTGGTATTCATTTTCACTATTATGGAATAATCAAATCAGCACCGCTCTTATTATGCCGTCGAAATAGGAAATAATGGTGCTGTAATGTAAAACTGCTAACGTGATGAAACCCGTTCATTGTGTTAGGGGAAAAATGCCCTCCTTTCTTGTTCCAGCTCACTTGAAACTGTGATTGAGGAAGGAAATGGAAGGCATTTTTACATCTGTGATAAGGCCCCGAGAACATCCTTCGTTTGAATACGTAATTGTCTTTTGATGGCTCTGGGTACTCATAGGCACACCTGGAGGACTTTCCCTGCCATGGTGGCCAATGAGCTGGCAACAGGGTTGCTGTGTGGACCAGTTTTTATGCTGTGGTTTCTCTTTTAATCACAAGGAACACTTGATGTCTCTTTGCTTGGAGAGGAACTGTGCCCTTTACCTTGCCCATCAAGGCCTTCATCTACTTTGTTTTGTTGGTGGTGGGATTTCCTCCCCCACCTCTCTCTTTTTAAAATCATGAAGAGCATATTTAGGCTACATCATTAGAGACTACCACAACCCCCACAGGTCTGAGTTGATAGGGGTATTGGGAGGCAGGTCAAGTGTCCGCCTAATGAAGATGAATGAAGAAAATTGTAGGGACCGGGATCATGCAGGGGCTCCCAGCCCAGGTTGTTGGACGTGTGATGGAATCTCATCGCTTCATTTATCAGTGTCATATTTGGGCTAAAAGTGAGCAGTATTGTTCCCATCTCTCCCAGATGGATAGGTCAACTTTAATATTTATTGCTCATGTAGAACATTTGTTTGATGTATTTCTATTAGCTAGGCAATAATAGAAAAGCAGTGGAGAGAGACAGGAAACAGTTCCCTTTCTATTTGGTTGAAATACAGCACGCACTAATGTGTAGCTACGGCCCGAAGTGCTGTGGATTCCCACCCCCCTCTGGCTGATGACGTGATTGTATATATTAAAGAGTCCCATGGAAACAATGCGAGCCGCATGAATATAATACATATTGAGAGCAGCTGGAGGTGTATAAATTGCGTTGTCTTTTGAATTTCATGATTTGGTCATATAATTGGCGAATTTCTCTTAGTTGTATATTCAATTCTTGGTCTAATATCGTATTTTAGACCAGGAGTGATGCGTAGTGGATTACTTTATCCTCTGGGCTCTATGGCGAATCTCAAGAAAGCTAAAATTTTCGAGAGAGAGCAAATTGTTTTCAGTAGCTGAATCAGGTTGATTATTTTCTTTGTATCTTTGTGGGGATGAATACCTTGTTACAAAAAGCATTTCCCCATACGTTTAGAATACATGAAAGATAAGACCCTACATATTGAAAAAGATAGACTCGGTGAGAGCAGCTAGCTCCCCATTTATCAGCCGATGTTCACATTTTGCAGGAATCTGAATGTTAGAGTATTATTTTCTACCCTGGAACAAACCTAGCTCTTTGTGAGGTAGGTGCTGTCTTAAGTGCAACGCAAACATCTTAGCCATATGTTTCTATAATTTAAATTAATTTGGTACAGTCATACTGTTAATCTTCAGCGACTTGTTGATTGGCATTTTGCAGACATATTTCTGGAAGGCTCCCAGTGCCGTTTTCTGCAGCCTTTCTGGCAGTAGCAAAGAGCAACATTTCCACAAATTGGAATCTTGTACAGCACTGGGAAGCGAGCCAAGATTTAAATTAGACAATAACCTCTGCTCTGTATATAGCTCCCATTCTTCAGCTGTAGGCAGAGTGATTTGTTTAATACAGTCAGCCCTGTACCATATAATAGACTGATGTATGAGTCACTCCCTGGCAATGTGTGTTGCTTAAATTTATATAGATTGAACAACTGGTTGGTAATGTACTTAGTTACAGTGCTACAAACAATAACTATTAGGAGAACTGAAACCGCCTGCACGGGCCATACTGGGGAGGCGTTTGTGAGGATCCTGAAGGATTGTGATTTTTAGAATGATTCTCCTTTTGAGGCGAAGAGACTTCTACGTCATAAACACGAGTGTGCTGCTTTTGTTTATTTATTTTTTTAAAGCAAAGTAGCCATAAAAGTTTTATGTTATAGTTTTCTGTTTTTCATTTTCTATTTGTTTAAAATTGAATTGGGAGAACCTAATTTGCTTCAAAAATTAAACTAAACATTAGTCTGCTTTAGGGGCAAGACCATTTGGTTGTGGTTTTGCATATGTGCATGTGAGTGTTTAAACATTAGCTGTTTCTTTTAAAGGAATATCCGTGTAGATGTGTATTTATCCATGTTTTCCAGGTTGGACTGTGTCCCTGGCCTTAGCTGTTCACATGCTGAAAGAGACCTTTCTGAACAAAGATCTTTTCTTGAGAGAAGAGCTGGTGCTCCAAGTTCAGTTTATGTTTATTTAAAAGATTAAAATCATTAGACCAGATCTCACTTTTTTTTTTCTTTTGGGTCCAAAAG
Source organism: Grammomys surdaster (assembly GCF_004785775.1). Taxonomy (NCBI): domain Eukaryota; kingdom Metazoa; phylum Chordata; class Mammalia; order Rodentia; family Muridae; genus Grammomys; species Grammomys surdaster. The sequence goes on from NW_021620873.1 coordinate 42,493, forward strand.
AAAATTGATTTTTCGTTCCATGAGAGTAGGGTCTGAAAGAGTATATTCAGGGATACACAAACAGAGGCCGTGTAGAAATCTGTGTGTGCAGCTGAACAAAGCAATTCTGTTTTTACCACTGAGCGTCTACTGAGTCTGGGTGTGACATTTTCTGAACAGAATTGTCACCTGCCTTATGAAAGCACTTCTGTTTTTTAAGGCAAAGGGATCATTTAAATATGAAATATTTTAATGCTTTTGTTGTCGTTGTTGTTTTGGCTCTGGGGGGGGAGCTTTATTTTTTTATTTTTATTTTTTTTTTACCTCTGCCAACTGGAGCATTTATAAAATAACATATTCTGTAAATATTGAACAATACAAAGACATCTTTCATAACAGTTTATAGTATGCTGCCTGTGCTCAGTGGGAGCCAAGCAGTAGTTAGTGGCAAATGATATGCCAATCAAAAATTATTATTGCGAGTGTAACCTGGTGTAATGCAGTGTCTTATCTGGAAGTGTCAACTTGATAGAAGCCAACTCTTTGTCTTTTAGAGTTAAGCTCTTGTTTGCCCTCAGTTAATTCTGTCTCCCAACGGCTCATTTGAATTGCATGAAGGATAATCTGCTTGACAGTTTTATACATTTAAACAATCTTGATTATATGGTATTTTACATGTTTTTTAAGCTCCCAGTTACTATTTTATGTAGGCTTTTAAAGAAGTCTTTAGTCAGAAAAGGAACGAGCGAAATCGATAGGTAGAATCCGATCCCCCCCTGAACATCAGTCAGTGGAACTGGATAGGGGCTCTTTTCGGGGGTGCTGTTGTTTGAACATTGATGAGAGGTGGCAGTATGCTCAGAATCGCTCCTACTAAAACTCTAATGAATAAATGAAAGAAAACACAGTATCCGAGTTTCAGTGCACTGGATGGAGATTGAAGGCAATCTTCTGCCTGCTCCCCCCGACCCCCGACTTAAATTGGATAATTTCTAGATGAATTTTGGTTCAGGATCAAGTACCCCGCTGCAAGAATTTGGAGAGTATCTGTGTGTTAGCTGTCCTCTGGAAGGGCATGGGTGCACACTCACGCTGTGGGACGTTACGAGCTCACCATCTGGTACCAGGCACACTGGCTTCAAATCCTCGACCTACCACAGGTTCATATGCTAGGTGAGCTCTGAACAAGATGGTACCCAGCCTCTCTTAGAATCTACACCTGTACACAGGGGGAAGACAATACTCTCCCTCTAGTGTCCTCATCAAGGTGAGATGAACTGCGTGGTCCGTACTTGCTGCTGTTGCTATGGCGTGCCTTTCTAGCTCTAGGGCTAGCGAGACCTGGAACAGGGGTCTAGAGAGATTACTTTGCTGCCTTTTTCTTTTTTCTTTGTCTTTTTCACTGCCAAACTGCTAGGTGGTTGTTGTTGGGAAATCACATTGCTGTTCTTAATCCTTGAAGGAAAGGAATTTGAAGAAAAATAAGGTATCAAGGAATTGGACTTTGAGGAGAAAAAGAAGCTACTAGGTGGGATTTGAACCCTTGTCCCTGATTTGAACCCAGGGGACAGTAGAAATGTAATAGAGGTATATCTCTTGTTCGCTTATGAGAATAACTTCGTCACAGAAGACCTGTTAGTTCCTCTCCCAGGAGGGTGCCGAGGACAGGGTAAGAGATGAGTGACTCAATCCATGAAGCTAGGTTACTTCTCCCCACTAGCACAGGTCTGAGGTGGACTGCTTGTCACGGGATGACACGCCAAATGAAAACCACCGTCCTTCACAATCCCCTATTTAGGCTGGTGAAGTAACCGCCCTGAGTAAATATGGATTGGTGGAGACGGAGCAAGTGATGTCACCAGATGCGAGCGAGTACAGCTTATTGTGGACCAGATGCAAGTGCGGCGAGGAGGACCTTGAGAGGGGGCTTTAATTAGAGACATGCACTTGATGGGACATTTAAAGGGCAGAGACTGAATGACTTAAGATGTATAAAGCTCCTGAGATGACTGCAGAAGTAGAGGTGGAACGAGGAAGCAGGAGCCAGTGGTTCAGACTAGCCTCTGATAAGGAGTAGACGCACAGTGTGTAGGCAATGAGATGTAATACAAGTGTAGTTTTTGCTTAGAGCCATAAATGTCGCTCTGGCTATCTGTCTGGAGGCATACAGACTAGTAGTTACTCTACGTGCTTAATGTAAATTTTTTTAGATTATAATCGCAGTATGATTATGTTTCTTCTTCCCGTTCCTCCCTCCAACCTTCCATTTGCCCCTCAACTTGTGCTTTCTTTCAAGTTCATTTCCTCTTTTTTTTCCTTTCATTGCTGTGTGTCTGTTTGGGTACAACCTGCTCAGTTTATATAATGTCATTTGTATGTAAATTTTTTTCATGGTTGGCTGTTGGGTATTGGTTAACCAATTGCTACCCTCTTTGCTGGGGTACTTTTTCTGAGGGCCTATGATAACCCCACCCCATGCTAGCATGTCTAGTACATCAATCACCCTTGTTAAAGTCATAGCTAAGTAGTCACATCAGTGAGACTTCATGGGATTGCTTATGGTATTTCTAGGAGACAAAATCTCATGGTAAACTCCCTGCTCTTCTGGCTCTCAAAATTTCCCAACTCCTCTTCCACAGGATCCCCGAGCCTATGTCCAGGAGCTCTACTGTAGATGTATCAGTTGGGCTGGGCTCAACGGTTCTGCATTTTGATGGGTCCTGATTTTCTATAATAGTCTTCATCTGTTGCAAAGAGAGGTTTCCTCAATCAAGAATGAATATTACACTTAGAGACAAGTTTGAACTATTTGGCCCTAGAACTCACTATGCTGGTGTCTATACCCAGCTTGAGTGGAAGGAGAAATGGAAGTCAGAGAGGTCACACCTACTTCTCAGCTTCTTGGACCCTGTCTTAGTGTTTGTATTGGTGTGAAGGGACACCATGACCAAGACAACTCTTATAAAAGAAAACATTTAATTGGGGCTGGCTTACGTTTCAGAGGTTCCATCATCATCCTGGCAGAAAGCATGGCAGCATGAAGGCAAACAAGGTGCTAGAGAAAGAGCTGAGAGTTCTACATCTAGAGCTGAAGGCAGCCAGAAGGAGACTATCTACTATCTTCCACAAGCCAGGGTGCCAGGAGGAGCACCCAGGTGGAAGTTGAGTATATGAGACCTCAAAGCCCACCCCTACCGTGACAAGGTTCCTCTAACAAGGCCACACCTATACCAAAAAAGCCACACCTCCCAATATTGCATTCCCTGTGGGCCAAGCATTCAAGTACATGAGTTTGGGCCAAACCTATTCAAACCACCACTGTGAGATTCATGTTTCGTTCACTTTGTGTTCTGCAAGAACTAATTGCATGGCCTGCTTGGCCCAGAAACAAAAAAAGTTGGCATCAGGGACAGACCCTGCATCATAGAAAGAGGAGTGACCCTTCTGAAAATAACAAGCTGTACCTGCCACAAGTAACAAGCATGTTGCTTTGTCAAAATTAAAGATTTCTTTGGGGAACTGGAAGAAGCGAAGTCAGGATTATCCTTACAGTAGTGGATTAATGGATCTTGTTTGGGGTAGGATTATTAGTCAGAAAAACTCCCATTCTTCTAATATATGAAACTTGGGCCATTCAGTGTTGGTGAAGATGAATGTTTAACCAGCAGATGTTCACAGGGAGAATTAACAACAGTGGGAAAGTATCTCCTGTATTGACATTGAACATCAAGGGTGTGGCAGGGACTGAGAAGCAGCCTGGCTAATTGTGTGCTTAAGCTGGGCAGTGGTTGGGAGATAATCCCTTCTCTTCTTCCAGAGAAAGAAGCAGACTTTGCGGGAAAAGTTTGGTTTCCAAGAAGTGGAGACAAAGGCTGCCTGGATGAGAAGGCCTCTTCTCTAAGATACTATGGGTTCTGCAGAGATGTCACATCAAGGTCCTTTTCTTGTGAGAAGAGGGTTAAGGGAGGACAGATGGAAGTGTTTAGGCTTGTCAAATATTTATAACCAGTTGTCTCTCTTTATTCTTGCCAGCAGGTAATTCTCCTCGGGTGATACTTGGTTTAAAATGTGTTCTGTTGCTTCTCATCAGCAGTTTATTTATTTACTCATTTATTTATTTTTTTAACCTCTCCTGGGAACGCACCATGACTACTTTCATTTTATAGTTATGTGTATGGATATGTGGAATATGAATAAAAGTTGTAGTTCTTCCCCAATAGAGCGACATTTTGGAAAGGAAGCCGGTGGGTGTGAGTGTGGAAGTCATCGTGTGTGTGTGTGTGTGTGTGTGTGTGTATGTGTGTGTGTGTGTGTGTGTGTGGTGTGGTTCTGTATGCATGTTCCTGAGGGGGCACAGATACATTGTTAGACAGTTTCCTGTCTATTTCTCACTTTCACTGTCTTCTGTACCAACTGTTTTGTTGCTTTGAGGCAGGATCTCACTTTGTGGCTTGGGCTGGCTTAGAACTCACAATCCTCTAGCCACCATGATTGTACACAAGTTTTTCTGCAGTTTCTGTTCCCAGGTATCTTTGTTCCAGTTTTAAGTCATTGGCTTCAGATACCTACTGGAATAGGTCATGTGTCAGTGTTGCTGGGGTCTGTTTCCTCTCTGGGTGTTGTACTGTCTTCACTGGTGAATATAAAGGGGGGACTCGACCTGTAGCTATCAAGAAGGAAACCCACCTGATTTGCCTTCAGGAATATTCTTTTGATCTGACTGTTCACAGAAAATAAGCTGGGTGGTCTTTTTTGTTGTTCTTCCCTCCACCAAGTCTATCTAATGATTCATGAGAAGAAATTGGAGGTTGAGAGGATCTTGTGTTCAGGAGCAAAAATAAAGATACTTTCCTTATCTCTCTAATCAAAAAAATCAAGATAAGGCCTTTTGATATCTGTTTAGGTAGAGCCCAGACTGACTGAACTGGGAAAGGGAGGGGGGAGTGGCTTTCTTTTGATTGTTGGCCCATAGGCTCCAGAATTGATATGAAAATGTAGGTTCTATATGAAAGTGAAATTTAAGGGATACATTTATCTGTAGTTTCAAAAGTCACAATAACAGTACCATCAAGAACCCCACCACCACCCCAGACACTACGTGGTAATTTGAGACTGAAATTCATCATGCTCATTCGTTTTGAGAGATATGATTTATAAGGTCAGGAACAACTGACTGAGTCAGGTTGCAAGGACCAGCCTTCTGACTGGAGTTCTCACGGGCCAGCTGCTTGCCTCTGCTCACAGTTGCATGGTGCATAGCTAGGGACACTGCTTGGTGCATGGTCTTGAGCTCCTTCTTTCTTGACAAGCGAGAAACCTTCAGAAAAATTATAGTGGGGTATTGAAACCTGTCAGGTTGTGGTCTTTGATGTGAAGCCCAATCAAAGTATTTATGTTTTGCTTCCCTTTCCCAAGGATGGGCATAACACTGACAGTGACCCACAGGGTCCGCTTTTCGTTATGCAGGACATATTTAGCACCTCCATACTCTGTATACAGTGTGCCATACTGAAATCAAAAGACAACAAAAATAGATACAACTCCTTAGTGACATTCATCTCTTTATAGTCGGTGGGTGGAGCAGGCTAAAATTCCACAAATACAAATAAAGTCACAACCCTGGAAAGAGTAAACAAGGCTGTAATCTCTGACAGTCAGCTCTTCGTAAATGTGAGCACTTGTTAGAAATAGCAGTAGAAATAGTTCTGACTGCATATCTAAATAAAAAACATTCTCATTTTTTTAAACACAAAATTGAGAGCATGTTATGAGTTTAGCTGTGCCGGGGGGCCACTCAGGACACCTAGCAGAGATTTAAAAAAAAGAAAGTAGCCCATCACTGGGGAGAATCCTGGGTGTGGGAAAGAGAGCTGAGTCAGAAGGAAGGAAGACACAGGACTAAGCAGTGAAGGGCCCTGAGAGCAGAAGTGACAAGATTGATAATAAATGAGAGGAATTGGGGACAGGAAGCTATCATGGTGTCCTCTGTTCACCCCAATGAGGGAGGGAGTTTGTGATCAATAGGCTGTGCATTACAGTGTCAGGGATGGGAGAGGTCCAGTCCATTATCATAAAGGCAGGAGCATGGCAGCATCTAGGCAGACATGGTGCTGGAGAAGGAACTGAGAGTTTTACATGGTGAACCAAGGGCAGCTAGAAGAAGACTCTTCCAGGTGCTAGGAAGAGGATCTCAAAGCCCACTCCCACAGTGATACACTTACTCCAACAAGGCCACACCTCCTAATATTGTATCACTCCCTGGGCCAAGCATATATGAACCACCATAAAGGCTAATCCTACAAAAGGCAGACTAAGTACGTTATTCAGTAGCCATGTCATGGCAACTGGCTATCTAGAAGGCTGTGCTGAGGAGGACAGTTGTGAAAAACTTTATACTGGGTTTATACATTCATTCCAGGTTTGCTCTGAAAATAGACACATTTAAAAACTTTTGAGACTATAAACGTCTTTAAGATTGTCTACCTTGCAGAGAGGGGGCAGGTTAGAAGATGGGGGAGCAGATGGGGGGGATGGGGTTGGGGAGGCACACAGATGGGAAGGTTAATGTCAGAATATTGAGCGGTTATATTTGGGATGAAAAGGGTTTTATTTTCTCTTGAGCTTTTCAGTAGTATCCATTTCTTAGGGCAGGATAAAATGTTATTTCATTGCTAACTGGAAAGATTGCTCTACTTGCAGTGGGTCAGGAGAAGAGAAACAAGAATCTGAAGGTAAGTTAGGATTGTCAGGTTCCTTAGAGAGGAATGAAGGAACCATGTGTGTGGTACCCACTCATAATAATCTCAGCCCTCAGGACACTGAGGCAAGAGAGTTAGGAATTCAAGGGCAGCCTAAGTTATATAACGAGTCCCTGTCTCAACAAACCAAACCAACTAACCAACAAACACCGACCAACCTTAAGATTAGAGTCTATTTGTGTCCTTGGCAAAACAGAATGACTTTATGTGCAAGATGACAGAGCAGTTCACTGGGGTTTGGATGACTTATTTAAAAGATAGTAATGAGAGCTTGAGAGAAGCGTGCCAAAAACTGGAAGAAAGAAACAAGTTCTATGTGGGTTTAGTGGATGCGAGATGTCATAGGTTTGCAGCCTTGTGTGTTGAAAGTTACTTAGACTGGCCAAGTGTGGTTGGCAGGAGACACAGCATGAGTTCCCTGCATATGTGTTAAGAAAAGAGGTGTGGGGATTTTTGCAGGAACACTGAGTGACTACTCTTCCAAATGGAAACAATTCTTTCAAACAGATAATTGAAAGGGTCAGAAGAGGAATGGTCATTATTCCAGACAGGGATACAAGGAGAAGGTGTCCATGGGATTTCCTAAGGAGCAGCTCATGGGGAGTTCACTGATAACACATAGAGGAATATAGGTAAGAGGACCACGAGGCAGGATGGAAAGTCACATTGTAGAGATGTCTATGAGATGAGCTGGAGAGAGAATCAGTCATTCTTACTTCCTCACATCTTTCTTTTGTTTCGAGACTGGATCTTACAACAGCCCAGGCTGGTTTGAAATTTGCTTTGAAGCCTAAGCTGGATTTGAACTCACGGGAATCCTCTTGCCTCAGCCTCCTGAGTGCTATGATTACAGACATGAGCCAACATGTTGCATACTTTCTGTACCTTAAGGTTGAATGGGGTAGGAATATTTTGATACATCAGAGCTGGAATTAAGTGGGAGCTGAGTTGGTGGGGCTGACTGTAGACCTAGTAGAGTGAACCCAGGCAGAAGGCAGTGTTTCCTCTCCTGAAGGAAAAGAAGACAATTGAAGTAGTTTGACAGTTGAAGACTTCCACGTCTGTGTGAAAGTCGGAGTTTTTGCTAATTGGGTAGGTAGGGATTAGAGCCAAAAGCTTGTGTGAAGGATAGAGGAGGCCATTGGAGACTGCAAAAGAAAAATGGACCAGTTACAAGGGGATGCTGGGTAATGAAGAGGCTCTGAAGAGAGCAGAACCCTTAGGATGAGGAAACTAGCCTCCAGGAGAGAGGATGCATATTTTTGGTGCTTGTATCTCCAAGGAGATTAGTAAGTGTATATGTGGGGGGTGGGGTGGTGATGGATGTTTGTTTACATGTGTGCTATTTCATGAAGGTCCAGTTTATGTCTGTTGAATAATACAGTCATCGGTAGCTATTAAGCCATTTGATTTTCATCTCTTTCTGGATCCCTTTGTTTTCTTTCCTTACAGATATCATTTCCTTTCCCAGTAAATTTGTTTTTCCAAGTTCATGAAATAATGAAGCATGAAATCCAGACATTTATACTGTCTCCACAGTTAAAGCCATTGTATGCTGTCGACTGAGCAGAGGGTCTGTGGGGCTACAATACTTGCTGTTAGCTTCTAAAGTGATGTAGGAATGTAGGGGATGAGGGAATGGGAAAAGTCACCTAGTAACATGGTCTGATATGATAAAAGAGAGAGATTCTAAAGAAAGGAGGAGAGGAATAATTGCCTGTCTGAGCTCCTGGAGGACTTGGCTAGCACTGGACCGAGATGGTTGCTTGGCCCTCCAGAGGAGGCCACTGATGAGAAAGTAGAAGTTCGTTGGGATGTGGCAAGAAAAAGAGGTTTAGGTGGAGGATATGGCTGAAGGTGAGGAGATGTGAGATGTGTTCCAGAGTTTTAATAAAGGATACTGATGGACAGGGGTCCACAGCAGAAAGGACTACAGTGAGTTACATTTGAAACTTGTGCCCTAGAAGCTTTGCTGCCTCCCACCCCCAGAATCAGGGGGAAAAGATTAGACATGGGTGAAGTTTGCTCTCTGTACCTTGCAGAATGGAGAAAGACATTCATTAGTCATCATTCATTGATTCCAAACATTGCAGGCTTGTAGGAGTTCTCATTCCTCCACAGACAGAACTGGTCATTCAAATGTGACCAGAAATCACTCGTCACAACCCACTGCTTCATAAGATATGCTTCCAAATGTTATTGAAGTATCCTCAGATTTCTGGTTAACATTTTACATCTTGACTTTCATTGTAACATCGCCCCTTCCCTTCTGTTTTCAGAGCAATACTGAGCTATAGGAGAGTGTTATTCTCTGGCTGCTGTGTCCTGGTGACTGGAGGAATCCTTTAATTCCATCCATTTCAGGCAGCCTCCTTTTCTTATGAACACAACTCTCATGCTAGAAGGATGTGCATGTATAAAAGTATGGACCTGTGGTGTTTCTTGCTCAATATACATGCTTTTAATTCTGAACTTGTGTGAGGGGACCTGGATCCACATTGCCATTATGAACGCACTGTTTCCTAGCTGTGAAGGGGGCACCTGGAAGCTTGTGCTCCCCCACGTCAGGGTGTAGTAGACCTCTTTTATTCCTTCTGTATGGATGCTGTTCTTTGTCACCTGTGACTCAGCTGCTCTGGTGGCCTCTGAGCTATTGGTGAGGGGGAAGATGTGGAATAGAGGAGCAGACTTGGAGTCGCCCTCTGCATTTGGCTCCCAGAAACCAGCATAGTCATGTCATGCTATGTTATATCATGTCTCATTGGTGAGCAAGCCCTCTCGTTGACTCCAGATGACAGGACTTCTGCTGTAGCATAAGATGGTTACGTTGCCCATTTGGTCTTAGGGATTTTCCTTTGTGATGAGCATGACTGCTCATTCCTTGTGTCTCTCTCAGTGACAGGAATACCACCTTCTTAGGCTTTCTCCCACTTCTCTAGTCACTCTTCCCTCAGCTCCTCAACACTGAGGCCATGAACTGAACTGGAATTCACAAAGAATCTGGTGGGGCTTCTGGGAAATCTAAGTTTTCAACCCCAATTTATATCTGAGGCTTCATTGGTCCCCTATCCCCATGGGTCTTGGAAAAAGTTTCATATGAAAAAAGTGAATCTAGAACTTTCCCATGAACAGCAAACATCTCTCAGCACCTCAGTTCTAACGAGTTTAAAGTACACCTGTCTTTTTGCCCACTCCCCGAAAGGTGACTCACTTCAGTTTCCTGTCTGGTTGAATGGCTTTGACACCCAAGTTTTGGGGCCCCAAACCTAGAAGTCTCACTTTCAGTCCCTTCCCCTCCCCTGATCTCAAGACCTAATTAGGTCCCAGGCAAAAGTGATTCTCTAAGAAATCTCTGATCCCCCCTCATTTCACCCTGCACTCCATTACTGCCCCCCCAAACTCAGGCTCCTTGTGTTCCCTTGGCCAATCTGCTTTACTCGCCCCCCTAACTTCGTGGCACTCTTCACTTGAGAAGTTATTCATTCCTGTCTGATTTCTCTGTACTGACTGGGTTGCAACTCTTGGAAGTCAGCAGCCATCTTCTTCAGCTCCTATTGTATTGTCACTGGAGCAAGCTCCTTGGAATATATGCATTGTAAGAATGCGGAAATGGAGGGACAGTAAAATCTGCATGTTGCTTTTGTCTTCCTGACTGGTGTTTGTGTACATGTTTCCTGCTGATGGAGATTAAGGATATCCTTTCTGGGAAGATCCACTGTAGACACATATTTTTCTGATGATCAAACCAGTAGGTGTTAATTTTAGAAGGCATAGAACAGAAAAGTAAAAGTGGGATGAAATATTTTATCATTTATGGCTTTAAATCTTGGCTCTTAACATCGTGACCGTTTCCTTCTGCCATTCAAACCCTTTCAGAATGATTCAAAATAATATTAGCATATGGAAAATACTTAAGAGTGCTTGCTTCACTCTGATGGAAGAGAACTCTTGGGAAAGAGCTTGTCTAAGAGACTTCTTACCGGATTGGAGTCTGCAAAGCTTGATGAACCTGAGGTTTTATTTGAAAATACATTACATTTGGTTTAGTGTCAAAAGCAGTTTTCTGCTTCGCTAACTGTGGCTGCTTTCTGGAACTCCTGTTATTACCTGGACTTGCCATCATCTTTCTTGAGGCTAGTTTGAGGATTTCTTGCTCGATTTTTGTCACAAAGCCACACTGTACATAATTTCATTTGACCACGTAAAATACTAGCTTTAGGTTCCTGGACTAAGAACTAAGTCTCACTCCTTTGATGAAACAGTCTGAATTTTTTTCTTTTTAAAGTCCATAGGCTAGAGAGATGGCTCAGCAGTTAAGGGCCTTACTGTCCTTCCATAGGACCAAAGTTTGACTTCTAGCACCCACTTAAGGCAGTTCACTGTCACCTGTTATATTATCTCCACTGGACCCAATACCTTTTCTTGCCTTTGCAGGCATGGCATGCATGCACACACGTGTACACACACACAGCACATATGCATGCACACACAAATAGAGAGAACTCTTCAGACAAAACAAAAGCCAGCTATGCTTGACGTTTTAACACCAGTTAACATCTTGCCTAAGAGTGAGTTCACTGAACCATGAATGTTTCAATATCACTCATTTACAAAAACACCTGTATGAATGTGACAGTTGAGCTGGAGGAGGGTCACCTCAATTCTAGGTGCTTTTCTCACAGTCTGCTGAAGAACTTTGACTTCTTATGTCTGCCCTCTTATGTAGTGGCATATTTTCCCCGCAAGTTGGGAGGAGCTAAGGTGGGAGGAGTAAGAAGAGGAAAAGGAGGAGTAAGGAGAGGAAGAGGAGAAAGAGGAGGAAGAGCTAGCAAAACAGAGATATAGGAGGATGGAGAACCACAGTTGGACAGAGAACAGTCCTGGGTAATAACATATCTGGGTTAGTTATTTGGGAAATACCTCCAATTGAGTGGACATCTTGTTATTGAGCATTACCAAACATATAAAGCCTATGGATAATCTAAGCATTAGAGTCTCATTTCTACTGGGCCCACGTGGATGGCGGGATGGTCTGGGCTAAGCCTAGCCTTGTGGAGACAGTGTGGAAGATTGGCAGAGCCATCTCCAATGCTGGCATCTTGTGAGTGGCAAGGCCAGTGTCTCTCGCCACCTGAGCTGGCGGTCTGAGCCAAGCTGAAGCGATAATTTGCTGCTGCTGCTCATGACCACAAGCCTAGGCTAGCTGAGAAAATGGTGGCTCCCTAAGAACAACCCAGATTGGGTGCTGCCGATTTAAATATCTCCCTCAACACTCTTACCTCAAGAGAGGTCATCATCTGTGGAGAACCCCGATGCCTTTTGTCAAGATCCTCCCTGTTGCACACCTGTTTGATGTAGCTTTTCAGTTGTGTTTTGATACTCTGCTTCAACCTTGATACAGTCATTAAAACATACAAGTGGAGTGCTGTGGACAGTCAGCATCCCCCCAGGACATGAGTTATCAGCAAGGGTGTATTTTTGTGTGTATTGTGTGTGTGTGTGTGTGTGTGTGTGGTAGACTAGAAGGAAGCAGCTTATGGCCAGGGCCAGATGGACACCTCTCATGGAATCTGTTAGCAGTCCCAGGGGCCCCGTTAGATGGGGTTTACTTTCACTATTAATCTTGATAGAAAGGCAACTGCTGTTCTTAAAAATATCATGCCTCTATCTTGTTTTCATTATGGCCAAATAATTTTATAGCATGGTTTTATAGATGACTTTATTAACTAGCACCATGCATATGCAATCATTTTTCTTATGTGAGATCTCTCTCTCTCTCTCTCTCTCTCTCTCTCTCTCTCTCTCTCTCAACTAGTCACAACAAGAAATATAACTTTTTCTTTGGAAAAAGTGATACTCGTACACTTTAGAGAGGAGTCACTGCAAACAAGGAACTAATCGTTTATTTAAGAGCCAAGGAGCTTGCTTTTGACTTCTAAGCAGGAATTTGCTCCCAAGTATGTTTCAGTGTATTCATAACATAATAGAGATAGTATTTTGAGGCGGTCTTCGTAGTCTGGAGCTCAGATGCATCATTTCCTATAACCTTTTGTAGTTGATTTATGCTTCCTTGTCTGCTTCTTATTTTCCTTTTGGTCACTTTGGGAACTATGACTCACTTCTTCAGGTTGCTGCTGTCCACCCAAGTCACTCTGGAATAGGGCTGAGTTTTTGCTGAAACGAACAAGTCAGGTAGGTGACATAGAAAGAATTGTTCCCAAACTGCTGGGTAGTCACATCTTTTGGATTCCTGTAAGGAAATGTGAAGGTAAACCTGAATGTATTAGTCTGTGGTGCCTTTGACCCTAAGAAGAAAATGTCTTTTATGTGAGACTTAATTTCATGGTTGTTTATACAAAATGCTGAAATAAATTTGAGCTATGTACCAGATTAACATTGGACAGCTAGGCTGAATTTTGTTCTTTGTCTTCAAGATGAAAACCAGTGCCCCTTCTTTTAAGAGATTTTATTTTTCTAGTTATGTTTAAAGAATGATTAGCTTCATACTCAAAAGTACTTTTCAAAAAGACCACCTTTAAAAAAAATAGATAGATTTGAGATTGGTTGGTTGAGGGGACTGTGATTGCCCTCATCTGCCCTAAGATCACGTCAGAAATGGATTTATTGTCTCACGTGAGCCCTCCCCACTAAAAGGTTTTAGACAAACACACATCACTGGTCAAATAGAGAGAAGTGATAAGAAAGGCTGTACCATCAGCCGTCTGGTCCAAAGTTGTCCTTCTAGGATTTGAGTCACCATAAAACCATAGGACAATGTATGGGTCTGAGGCCTTCTTGCTATGCATGGAAAGGGGCTTTTCAGATAGGCAGTGAAACCCTGGCCTGCTCTCTCTCTGGCCAGAGTGGCACCTATACTTTCTTAGCATTTGAAAATTTCTGAGTGAGTGTGTAAGCCTCACTCTCAGAAGTCATGGCTGTGAATTACAGACATTCCTGGACCCGGTATAATCCTGCTGGGAGTCAATGGCTATGTGTAATTCCATATTATATATGCTTATGGGCTTGTCATTGATGTTTTCTCAGTTAAGGAAGTCTCAAATCTTTGGTTTATCAGATGTGATTAAGGCTGGAGAATAAACACATTGAGTCACTTAAAATATTTCATGAAGGATTTATGGCCTTATTGATCTTGGGAAATGTTAGCCTCAGAAGAACATGTTAACTATTTCTATTTCTTTCTCTCTTTTTAAAAATGTCTTGACTTATTCTCATCAGAAAGAAAATAAGAGCGGGTGGATATTTATACACATAGAGTTCATAGCTAACAACCCAATTATTGCTACATAAACGAAACACATTTACCTTGATGGTGGTCAATAGTCTTATGAATAGAAATATTCAGAGTTAGCCTGATACTCACTCTGAAAAGAACCCTGGTGTTCAGATGGCATAGGTGCAATAGTTCTGTAGTATTCATCTATTTAATACTTTTCTTTTCATCTTTTGTTTATGCTTGCTGGGTGGGTGGGTCTGGGTTTCTCAGTTATTATTGATCTGGACACGATTGTTTCACTGAGGTTCTGTAGTATATCTGTTCCTCGCTGAGGTTAAAAACACCAGTCACAATCACTCTTCTGTAGAACATAATTACCTCTGGTGGACAGTCACCAATCTATACTGGTATGCATAATTTTTTTCTATACATCTATGTGGTAATTGCTCAGGAGACTGAAATATGATGGTTACAGAACATCAAATCATAAACTTTAGAGATCGAAGACAGGAGACCATATAGGAAACCATTGAGGATTTTCTGACACTCATACTCAATCATATTTAGAAAGATTGATTGAGATTACAGAGCAGATGTTTTTCCCATTGGTTAGTAGGGTTAAGTTACTGAACTGAAGACATTTTGTAACCAGCCAAAAGCTATTCATTTAAAAACATATGGGTTCCTTTGACTTAGTTTGTTATTTCTTTTTATAATTTGAGACTTCATATCCTACAGGAAGTAATGCCTGAGATACTTGCTAATGGTCCATAGTGTAAATATGCCTTTAGAGACCTCTGTTTCTTTTTAGAAACTCTCTGGGGTCCTTAATTATTTGACTGCAGGTAGAACTACACACTCTGATGGTACAAGGGAAGTAACTTGGGTTTTTATCGCCTATGACTTGTCATTTCTACGTTGTTTTAAGGCTTTTAAAAGTTATAATAGTGGTGGTTCATCTGACTTTGATGCAGACTGACTCATACTCATCATTTGATGAAAAGGGAAAATAGTAAGTGGTTTGATAGCACATCCCCAACCACTCTAAGGCTGGGGCATTATCGGATGAAGACTTCCTGTGAGCCAAGCTCTGGTAGGCTTGGCCTCTGCCTGAAAGGAGTCCAACAGATAGACTGGTACTGCAATAAATTGCTTTAACATGATGTATAGTGGAGCACAGGTTGCCATGGAGCTTGGAGGAGGAGCAAGTCAAGCCAGGAGTGGGAGGGTATCATGATAGAACTTGTTTTCTGAGCATCCTCAGTGATGATGCAGTCTACATTAATGGACCATTTACTGAAAACTAATTTTTACTAAAATGCTCATTGTAGTTGGCAACTGAGTTGTTATTCCTCTCAGTGATGCCATATTTGTCATAGGTCATAGCCCTTTCTCAACCCAAGGGTTCTGCTGTTATTAGAAGTTTGGGTGTAAACTTCATATCTCTTGGACAAACAGATGGGGGAATCTTCTAGTTCTTGTAGCAGCCTAAGACCAAGTAGCCCCCTTTCCCTTCAAGACTAATGGAATGTTTGCTGTAATTTCAGTGGTCCTAACAAAACTCACATCTGGTCATACATGTTTCTTCTGTCTTTTGCTGTCACCATGTGATGGCTTTTCATTTGCCAAATGCCGTAGAAAATGTACAGGGTAAGCATTATGAATTCTGTCCTTGTCATTTTAGATATAGGATCTTGCTACATAGCCCAGGCTGTGTTTGAACTAGCAGTCCCTCCAGCCCTAGCCTCCTGAATGTTGAGACTATAAGTGAGCTAAACTTGGGACAAAATTCCCATCATCTGGAAATAGCAGTCCGTGTTTCCTTTTCTGTTGTGGGTTTTCTCCACCTACAGACATGCACATGTCCCATGTTATCCATGTTCAGGTTGAGGCTCACCTTCCCCACTGGTGCACGTGTGCAGGCTCCTGTACTGGGCTTCTTCTGTCAGGAATGCTGTGTTCACATCTCTTGACCTGCCCCACCTCCCATGACACTGGGTCTCTTTGCTCAGTAGCTTTTTCTCCCAGTATGCTCTTCTATCCCAGGAAACTTCCTACAAGCCACTGAAGACTTCACTCAAGTGGTTCCTCTCAGACTCCCCCTGGCTTTCTAGTGAGAGTTCTTTCATACATATCCAGTGCTGTTCCTACCAGAGAGAGCTGTATCTGGTTTTCCCATTAGTGGAGTCTTGGGCAGAAATCAGAACATATTTTTAGCACAGTGCCTATTGCTTCTGCTTATATAATGGGCTGCTAATATTACATAAAATACCTCAACAAGACCTCATTTTTGCCCAGGTTATTGAGTTCCTTGCTCCTCAGGTTTCTTCCCCTTGATGACTCTTTCTGTGTGGGGTCCTTGGTTGGTGGCTTGGCATTGATCTGCTTTCCCATACACAGGCCATTTCCACAGACTTCTGTCATTCCTTCTATAGAAATGAGGAGATCATGGAGGTCAGAGGACAGGACTCATCTGATGAGGCCCTGCTTGAAATGGCAGAGTCGGGATTTGAACTTAGATCTTTCTAGGTCACCAATTTGTTCATCTACTCTGCACGTACGTGGAGCACCTGTTGTGGGCCAGGCATCATCCCATGGTGAAAAGAAACATCGCAGAGCTGGAGGAAACCGTTGTCATCACAGTCTCTCCATTGGTGTGAGAAGGTGGGATAGTAAGAAACATTAGTGCAGGAAAGTCAGTTTGTGATGAGTGAGTTTGACCCCAACAAGAACAGAAGGCAGAGACATGGGAAGGGTAGTGAAGGCGGGTGTGTAGGGTGGAGGTGAATTCTGTATTTGATCTGAGGAGTGAACAAAGGACAGAAATTTACATAAAGGGGAGAGTGGTCAGGGCCAGGAGCAACTGGTGTATCAGAATTGAGATCCCTTATGCCTGAGCTCAATTTGCAAGTCCTTTTCTGGTCATCCATTTCCTCAGCCTTGCCACTGGAGTTTGTAAGTAGTAAACTCTACTGTGCTATCACAGGGGCCACAGGAATCAGTCTTGATCCGTTTTTGGCTTTTCCATCGGCTACTAGTGGTTAAGATGGCATTTTATGCAATAGCCCTTTTAATTTGCAGAGCCTCACAGGGCTGATTGGCCTCTCATCTCAGTTACTGGATGGAAGACTGAAGTACATGGAGGGCACAAGTAGACAGTTGCCTGTCACTCAGCTAGGATCTTGGACTTCATCCCTTAGTTAGTTCAGTGGGCCCAAACAGGATCCAGACAGTCTCCTGGTAAAGTGTTTCCACGTTCACTCTCCCTGACACCTGTCTGTGTGCACTGTTGGCATGTGTATACCCTCAGGCCATCCTTGGAGATCTCCTGTTGTGATTTTGTTTTCCTTTGTAGTGCTAGGAATGGAATCTAGGCCTTGGCATGCCGTAGAAAGAGGTTTCCCGTTGAGCCACGTTTCCAGTGCCTGTGCTTTCTTTCAGTGTTACTTTTGCCTGCCTCAGATCATTGATGTATACATACAAATATGCATTTGTAAAGAGATATCTTCTTCCCCAAGCAGAATCTTTTTTTAGACCTACTATTAACAACACCAAGGCTGGCCTTCATGTCTCCTGCCTGCCTTTTCTCTCTCTTACTCCCCTATTTTCATGCCCTGTGCATGGTTAGGTCCACAGCTTTGCCAACCCTACTCGGCCCTTCATTGCGTTCTCTATCCCCCTGCCCACTTCCTGAGTTCAGGACTTGTTTACTGAAGAGGCATTTTATTTCCTGATTTTTTTCTTCCCTCTCTTTGGTGTCTATTTGTTGCTTGACTTGGTCCTTACATTGATGCTTTTGTTTCTTGCCCATCATCTCAGCCATACTGTTTATCCTGTAAAAGCAACAGTCCTGCCTCGTTCTCAACCTCTACAGAGAGGCAAAGTATTCCTCCAAATAAGTCCTACTAACTGGCATTCAGTCCTACTAACTCAGCACTGGGGGAGGAAGGGGAGGCACACAGATGGGCTATGGAACGGTTGCTCACACAGTGTCGTGTTACTGTTGACATGCATTGACACGTGCTTAAAGACATCAATCTCCCATTTTCTGTTCTGGAAATACTGGTGAGTATGTGTTGGCCAGGCCAGTGATTACTCCACTTGGGCTCAAAACTCCTGTGATGCTGAAACCTTCATCTTTTTATTCACACGTGTGTCTGCACACACTCGTGTGTGTGTGTGTGTGTGTGTGTGTGTGTAAGTTTTATATTAAACAAGTGTCTTTTTTCTCCTCTCACTAGTAACTTGTCCAGATGGTTGTATGATTCACAAACTCAAATGCATCCATATCATGAGAATCTAAAGGCCTCTGTGTTTGAAGAGCATCCGTATGTTTAAGTTTTGTTGTTACTTGTGTGGCTATACCACTTGCTAAAACTCTGATAGCAAAGCATGCATTCCCTTCTTGGTAGAGCTGCAGATGTTTCTGCCCATCCTGGTGGTGAGGGTGAGACAGTTAGGTGGGTAGCCTCTTCACAGACTGCCCCTTTTCCTGTAGGTGTGAAAGGAGAGAGATGAGAAACCTCTGTGAAGCCTGTATTACTGTCAACAACAACAGAACAATATGGGACCCAGTGTTTCCCTTAGCTGATTATAGAGGCTTAGAAAACCCATTTAAAGCCAGCTTGGTGAGGCATGCCTCTGCACTCGCTTCAGAAATCTTTTAAGGCAGGAGAATGGCCAATTTGGGGCCAGCCTCTGCTACACATCAGCATCCCATCTCAAAATAAAAACCAGAATGTGAGGAGGAAGAGATGGGGGGATTATATTTTTTAAGTATTCAAGATATTAGTCCAAAATGAACTAGACAAATATTGACATGCTATACAGTCCCAGAGAAAAACCTCAAACACTAAACTAGAGCCCCACACCCTTACGATCTGATACAGTCAGTCATAGCAGGGTTGGGTAATTTGCATGCTTGAACAAGCATTGGATTAGTCTTTGGTCCTCGGTCATACTCTTTGAATAGCACTGGTTCAGACTAAAGAACATTTCTTTAAACTAAAGTAATTCATATTGGAAAAAAAAAACCCCAGCCATTAAATTGAATACCTGATGCCTTTCCCCTTTGACACCACATGGTTGGCTGTCTTCTCTCAGCATTCTGCCCACCAGTGCATCTAGTCACAGTAGTCTGTATTTTGCCACCAATAGTTCCATCCCCGACAGCCCACCCTACCCTTCTAACCCTCTGTATCTTTCATATGGCTCTTTTGTTAATAGTGGACATGGTAACTGTCTATACACACTGGCACAGTAGGACACCTTGTGATGATCAGGTCAGGGATGGCCCTGATCGTACCTCTGTGCCGACTTGTGTGTGCATCAGCACTTTGGATTGGGAATACTCTAAAGACTCCCTGCTAGTTGGTTGGAAATACACCAGGCTGTTGCTAAGCATGGCGATGGTCCTGGGCTGCAGACCAGTCTGTGGTGCCTCTCTAGGAACAGTGTTTGTCCAGATAGGGTGTTTCCTTCTTGGAATGCATGTTTTCTTCTCTCTGCTTTTTGTTTTTTTGCCCCAGAATATGTTGTGTGGGGACAACAGTGGCAGTGGGTCCTATTTTTTTTGTCCTTTGGTTTTCAGGGCCTGGAGACTGATTTGGCTTTTCACTCCTGGTTCATTGGTTCATTCAGAGCAGGGCTTTTGAGCATCCATCATTTCCCAATCTCCTTGTCAGCAGGACTTCTGGGTAGCAAGTAGATACAATGTTCCCCTCACTAAATATATATTCTAGTAACAGGATAAAGATGATGACAATACAATGTGATATTGAAAGTGTGAGTGGAAAAAGTAGAGGAAGAAGAGAAGAATCGAGAGCGTTGGAGATGGAGGCTGTACAGAAACATGATTGTCGTTGGACGAGTGGCATCCAGGAAAGACTCAGAAGGAGGGGATGTATAAGCCATAGGGGCATTTGGAGGGACAATTCAGATGGAAGAACCAGCTAGTGCAAGGGCCCTGAGGTAAGCTTGGTCTTGGGTGCTGTTGGGAGAGCAAGGAGATCATCAGGATGTAGTAGTATGAGCAATGAGAATGTTGCCATGGTGACAGGAAGGAAGCAAGGGCCATTGCAAGCATATGTCCTCTTCCCTGAGCCAGTGGGGAGCTACTGGAAAGTCGGTGGCAAAGACCTCTGTGGCAGTGTTATGTATAGTCTGTTGAAAGTTTGGTAGAGTACTGGTAACCTTCTAGGAGGCTCCTGCAGACCAAAGGCATTGGGTTTAAAGAGGGCTGAGTCGTGTGGAGGTCAGCATAGGACGTGAACACAGGTGGTCTACTTGAGTTTAACTAGAAGGATGAGCCAACAGGATCTCCTTTGGATAACTTAATCGGAGAAAGGGGAAAAAGCACAGATTCAAGAATGACTTGACCTGAGACAGTTCCCCATTGAAGGGGATGAGAAAGACTTGGGGGAAGCTTTGGGCTTATGTTGAAATGCCTGCCAACATCCAAGTTTGAGTGTTGAGTGTAAGTCCTCACACTTTCGGGTGTTCAGTAGCAGACATCTGGGCAATTTTAGCATGTCAAAAGGGACATGTGAGTGTATGTGTGTACGTGTGTGTGTGTGCGTGTGTATAATATTGCATATGGGTATGATTCTCTGCATATATGTACATATGTTTGTATATGCTTAATTAGCAGCATCATATGTATATGTATACACAGAACATCTAAACACACACACACACACACACACACACACACACACACACACACACACAC
>NW_021620873.1:63203-69273 GCF_004785775.1 Grammomys surdaster
CACACACACACACACACACACACACACACACACACACACACACACACTTAGATGTTCTTTACTGATAAACCTCATGTTGAAAATACCAAAAGTAAAAAACATCACAATTTGGATATCCTAAATAGAAAGTATCCTAAGTTGAAAATGCAATTCAAACACCAAGCCTACCAAACACCCCATGGTAAGCTGATCTGCAGCTAATTGACAGTTGGGAGTAAATCAGCCACACAAAGCCACGTGATACCAGGAGGTTGATGTGTGTACACAGACGAGCACATTGTAGACCCAGTGAGGAGGAAATACAGATGGTATCCAACAATGCACAGAAAATGAAGCACACTATAGAATCATTGCCTATCATTGGCCAGGGATCAGAATTCAAAACCCTCGGGGTGTGGAGTGTCTGTGCAGTGCACAACCCAACGTGGTCAAGTCAAACCACCATAGGACCAATCCCTGTAGCTTTTCTTCCAAATTCCTGTTGGGCCCCTAACCTTTTGTGACAGCGTAGACATGGTGCTCCCACCGACCTTTGTTTCTTGGTAGGGTGCTCCCACTGTTTGTCATGTCAGGTTTGTTTCCCTGCGGGCCTCTGATCCTTAGTGAAATTGTAGCTTGATACCTGCCAGTCATTTCCCAGGGTCTACTTAACAGAGCCATCAAGAGCGAGTGGACTTTACCTGCTGCATTCTCTATCACATGACCAGGCTTGGCACAAGTGGTTTGTAATGGCATCGTTTGCTTATGTAAGTAACAACAGATCTCTGGTTGAGGCATCAAATCGGATGGTGTCTGCTAACAAATTTAATGGGGAAAGAGAAGAATTTGTACCATTCAGCTGTTTGAGATCCTATTGTTAATGCTGCTTTATTAGAAGTCTATACAACTCTTCACATGGGTGTTAAAATAGTTTCAGTGGAGATGATGCTGTGGACTGGCCAAGGCCAAGAAACTGCCTTGTGCTTACAGACGGGGTTTTGTCTTTGCTGTTCTACTTTGTCCCAAGCCTATTGCTAGCTGAGCCAGACTTTCCAATCTGCATTAATTTACTGTGGCACTTCACACGGTCACATGGACCACGGGCATGATGTTCTTTGATGCATTTCTATGAAATCTCGCGCTGCCGCTCCTTGTTAATTGATGTCCTTCTTAAATTATGTTTGCTGAAGCCGTAATTGCTCATCATGCAGCTAGAGCAGATCTGCCTCTGATACAGTAGAGATGCTCTTTTCTGGCCCACTAAGGCTCCGTGGGCAGAGTGATTTGGTTCTCCGTTGCAGTGGTATCTTTGGGAATGGCATCTATTGGAGTTTGTCATCATGGATAAATTCCTGTCATCACTATGCTCTTCATGAAGGTTAGAAGCCCCACATGTGTGCTCCTTAAGACTTTGGGAATGAGATGTTTTCTTGGATGATGTTTTCATGTGTTCATCACAGTAATTAAGTGCCTTCCCTCATTCATCTTATTTGTTCAGAATATCTTGCTTTGGGTCTTGAGAGTGAGAATGCATAAAGACATGACTGAGTAGGGTCTTGCTTTGGAGGAGTGTCACTGCAGGTTATCAGCTCAAAAAATTGGAGCTAAGCAGTGACAGATTGAAAAATTAGAGAAAAAGTCAGCTGATTTTTAAAAAATGTGTAGGTTTTGCTAAAGAGCAAAATTATGATTAGCTTTTATATGAATGATCCAGGAAAAGAAGAAGGAAGAAGAAGAGAAGGAAGAGGAGGAGGAAGAAGAGGAGGAAGAGGAGGAGGGGGAGGGGAGAAGGAGGAGAAAGAAGAGGGGTAGGAGGAGCCAATGGTTTTTTCCAATAAGGCTTCCCAAAGAGTTTAGTTATTGTGAGGTAAACAGAAGGAAGATTCACAGGCTTATATTTTTTCCTTTTCGGTGGTGTGGCCTGGAGGGTAGAGAATGTATCTATGGCTTCCATTTAAAAAACAAAAGAGTTCACAGGAACCTGATTTCTGTCATCGTGATGTCTCCAGACCTAGCACAGTGCCTTAAACAGGTGGGATATAGTTATTTGTAGATGGAACAGACTGAGAGGTCACAGAGCCTGTAGATCATAGAAGGCATTGAGGGTTATCAAAAAAAAAAAAAGCAGAACAAAAACAAAACAAAACAAGAAACAACTTTTCCAGTTACCCTCCAGCTTGGAGTAATAAAGGTAACGATACAGTTTAAAATTTGAACAGATTACCAAGTGAAAGAGTAGAGTGTATATGGGTCCTGACCTGTGAGGAATGCAGAGTGAGGCAGGGGGATGCCAGCTATGCGTGCTCAAATCCTCTAGGGCAGGCGGCATGACCAGAACAAATAAGTATGATAATAATTCCTTCTTGTTGGCTGTTGGGAAAAAAATGGATTGCATTTGGTCCCACTTTGGGAGATGAAATGAAGAATTATTTACGGAAGGCTTCCATGAGCATCACTCAGTATTAATCACCATTCTGATATTTGACAGATGACCTTGGGTAGCAGGGGTGATTCTGGGTCACCTAAGTTTGAGTGGGATCAGCTTGCCATCCTTTCAACAAATGCTAGGCATATTTAGGCCTGTGAATGGCAGTGGGGAGCCCAGTTAAGGTCCTTCCTTCCTGGACCCTGAGGGTGTGTGTAATATTAATGCTTTTACCAATGTTGCTACCTCCTATAACATAAACTAAATTTAATTGTACACGACTCAAAGTTAATTGTTCTTTGGTCCTTCTATTAGCGTCTACCCCAAAGGAGTAGTTTCCTTCTCAGAGTCCTGTCTATTCTTACACATCAAACAAGTAAAGCAGGACTCATAGGCTACTTTTTAACACGGAATAAACATGGCGGCACACTCCTGGAGGCTGAGCACTCAAGAGGCTGAGTTAGGAGGATTAGGAATGTGTTCTGAGAGGAGCCTGGACTCCATAGCAACACTGTGTCTCAAACAAATAAGCTAAGAAAAACCAAATATAAAAGAAAGAGAATGAAGTGGGAGCACTGGGGGGAGAGAAAGTAGCCAAATACAAAATGCCACTCCTTTCATTCTGGCTACTAGATTGGCTGGGTTCAGGAGGTAAGGGATACACATCACTCAATGAAATCTAGGCTTACATCCCCATAGCCCCATGTGCAGAAGAAAAACTACCTCCTGCCGCCCACCAATACCTGAAGGCGCCTTTTAACAGGGCATCCTCCGCCTCAGGTAGACCAGGAAACCCTTGCTTCTACTTGAAATGATTTATAACGGCTCCCTCCCGATCACCAAGTGCTTCCAAATTAAAAGCCATTAATTAAGGCCTTACGAAGATACAAGAGATATGCACCGAGTGTTCTGTCCTCTCCAGCTCCCCCCTCCAGGTGAGAGCTTTTCAAATTATGTGGACCGCTGGAGCCACCTGCTTGACTAAACGCAGCTCAGCCTGCTCGCAGCTCATCAGCACTGTGGCGGTGCCAGCGTTGTTACTGATTTCTCTCATTTCTCCAGGGCAAATACTAATTAATGGATACAATTCACAGCTGATTAGCTGTAGTTTCTTCAGTAATTACATTCGCATACTAACTGTTCTGAAGAGGATTTCTAACCCAGTTCTTACTTCACTCTGAGCTTTTTTTTTTTTTTGAATTGTTTAGGCCTTTGGTTTAATGGCCATTTTATTTTCCTTTGTTGTTCTAGGTGCTATTAGATAATAAGTGAGTTTAATCTTAAAAAAAATACTCTCTGATAATGAGCTCTTTGCCTTAAATGGATTTCTAATTCCCAAACAAAGCCAACATTTAAATAATGTTAAAGTTTTGATACTGGCTGTCAGGCAGCTGTGTGTGTGTGGGGGGGGGGAAAAGCAGATTGGAGCATGGAATATATAGATTCAAATATGGGTCATATTTGATTATAGGCTTGAACATTACATGGGAAAAAAGCAATACAAAAGCCGATGGGGCTCTTTTCTGACATACTTATAACACTGTAAAATGGAGAAATGTGAGTGTATGTGTGTGTGTCTGCACTTGTGCATGTGTTTTGAAACTACATGCCTTCAGACAAGCCAGAGAAAGGTCTTCTTTAAGGGCTAATGAGTACACCTTCCAGGAATTCTTAGGGAGATATCCACCCAAATGAATAGAAGTGCTGGGGGAGAGGGTGTCTGATAACTGATAGCTCATTGCTTGTATTCATGGGCAGGTGCAGGCACGCTGCGTGCGTGCGTGTGTACGTACGTCCTGCGGTGGTTGATGTTGCCTCTGTGTACCTTAATGGCACTCTGGAGCCATTAGAGTTTTTTCTTGTAAATCTTGCTTAGCTCTTGGATCCCTGAAATGATAAAATGTAGATTGTCAATCCTGCTTCCTACAGGTTGAAAGTTAGACCAAGATGCTCCCACCCCCAGAAATCAGTGATACTTAGAGGAAGATTATATTGGGTTTGCATATCCTTTCTCCTTATTGACTGTATCAGTCTACATATGTATCTGAGTATCTGCGTACCTATTTCTAATACTGTCCATCTGTTCACCCATCCAACCACCCATTCATCCAGCCAGTCATTGATCTACCGACTTATCTCTTGGGAAAATTACACCTTTTACTTTAATGTAATTGCTAGTTTTAATATACATTAGAAAATACCTACATACATTTCACCCCTTGGAGACCACACCTGTGCTTCCTTTGATGCACTAAAGGAAATGAATAGAATGCTTTACACAAGGACATTCTCTTACCATTTAACCATCATGAAAATAACACAGCTCCGGATAATTATGCCCACAGAGCCTTCCCACACTGCCAGCCCGATAGCAGAGTGCTGAAAGCAACGACAACGAAATGTGCCGACCCAGACCATTTGAACCTGAAAATACATTTCTGCCCAAATCCAAGTTTTACATTTTGATAACAGGTCCCTGGAAGTAAAGAGCTTACATCTGAAATGCTGATACAGTCTTATTTGTGATGATATGAATGGGCCATTGTGTTAGGGAATGAAATCAAAATTGCGGTGTTCATGGGATCCTGCTTCTCCTCTAAACCTCCTTGCACTTAACGTTACATGGAGAGATTAAATAGCCCAGCTTTCAGCAGCTCTGATGGAGCAGATATGGCAGTGAGCTCTGCTTGGAGATCTTAGACATAGTCTTTAGTCTTATTTATTTATATTCAAACCACACCCCGTTCACCAGAAAATAGAATTTGAGCCTTGGAAATTGAATTGTATTCTCTTTAATTCACATTTTTAACCCACCCACACTTGTGACGCCTGGTCTTGAGACATAAAGTATGAAATCCCAGCATGCTTTAAAACATGTCCAGGTGGTTTTCTTGGGAGCTCCTTGTCTTGCAGCCTCTGACAAATGCCAGTTTAATAAACAGCACACTAGTGACCAGACAGCAAAATGGTTGTGACTGTCTCCTTTCACTACCAGTCCTGGGGAGGAACAGAACCGTCTTCTAGAATTATCGATAGTGTAACTCCATGCCGTAGCTGCAGAAGGGGCTGACTAACGTTACAATTTCACATTCCCAGGTTAGCCCACGTACCCCGTTATGATAGCCTTCTTTCCCCATCGCTCCTGAGTATTAAGTAAACAACTCCAGGTTTTACTCTGCCTTCCATTAACATAAATCAATGTTTCTTTTTTTTTCCAGTTGGGAAATAATAACTATATGAACATGGCCGAGGCAAACAACGCCTTCTTTGCTGCCAGTGAGGTGGGTGTCTGTCTTAGCGTGTCTGTTCGCGTTTTGTGTGTTGTATAGATAATGTAATAGGCTTGGAGGGAAAAGCAAGATATTGGATTTCTCTCTCTTTCTCTCCTGTGGCACAAGGTAACAACTTTGGAGGAAAATGGGAAAAGCCTATTGGAAAAGAAACTAACCCAACAAGACTTTATCACTGTCCACAGGCTGTTGTTAACATTTCAAAGCTTATAAGCGAATCTCTTGGTGGATACAAAGTACATGCACAAGCAATTATAAATGTGTAATAGAAAGCTAGTTTCCTCTCTCTCTCTCTCTCTCTCTCTCTCTCTCTCTCTCTCTCTCTCTCCCTCTCCCTCTCCCTCTCCCTCTCCCTCTCCCTCTCCCTCTCCCTCTC